>NC_084986.1:20686343-21286343 GCF_963691925.1 Scomber scombrus | reverse complement strand
GTTTAGTTTTGCTTGAAGTTTCCAGATTGGGCAGTTTTTACACTTTCATGTCAGGTGAAGAAGGGAAAGGAGAAAGGAAGGAATAAGGAAAGAGTTTAAAGGAAGGCGAAAAGCAAGAAAACATTGTTGAACGATGAAATTTACTCGACAAAGAAGAATATGGTTGGACGTCTAACCGTAGCTAACAAAAAATGACTGCCCAATATTGGCAAGGCCCCACACTCTCTACTGAGACAACAACGGTTACTTACAACTTTGGACAGTCAGCTTTAGTTAATGCTGCAGAATGTATAAGTGTATTATTGATTTATAAGTCCTGTTGGGTGAGGGTGGGTGGGGGTTGGGATTTATGGTTCCTGGGTTGTTCTGTTACCTATGTTTTCTTGTATGTATATAAACTAATAAAAATTCAATCAGGAAAAAAAAAAGAAAATAAGGAGAAAAAGTGCCTACATACATCCATGCATTGCCATGTTGTTGTTAGAAGACACTATGTAGCACAGTTTGTAGTGAACAAAGTTCTCTTACTACAGTTAAGAAAATGCTTCAGGTAGAATGAGGGAGAAAAAAAGTATGATGAAAGGAGTATTTCTGGGAAAAGAAGGGGGAAAAAAACCAAACAAATAAAGAATCCCTATTACTGGAATTAACCTTACAACACTGCAAAGAAGCTTCAATGCTTTTAAGCTTTAATGTCAGATAAGGTGTATGTCGTTAAGGGTAAAGTGGCAATCTGTAGTGAACATCCAGTACATCTAAAGACACTTTGTTCCTTCCCGCCTTCACCGTATCTCTCTATCAACATCCCATCATTTTGCCATCCATCAGTCTTCCTATTCGCTGCGAAACAAGCGGTGACAGTTAAAAGTCCGATCACACGTGCCTCTTCCTTTGTACTGTAGTGGCTATCACAGAATCATTTCCCTCTGAGACCGTCGTCACAGCGGCTGTTTAACAAACTTAATTAGTGTCTCACCTTCCAAGAGTATGACACGCACATTAATTAAGACTGGGAGAACGCTGCACTCAGAGGGGAACCCAGTTTTTATAGTTTATTAAGGACAACATTTAGGTTCAAACAGCTACTTGGTATTTAATTTTGCTCTAACAAGCCTCATTGAACTCAAAGTGACATTGTGTTGAATTCAAGATTGAAGCCTCTTTGGACAGGCGGCATATAGCCTACTTGGCAGGCAGGATGTTAATAAAGTTGGATATGGCTTTATCATTGTGTGAGTGCTTAGCCTAACTGTATACTGCTCATACCGTCTGTGCAACTCAGTTGTATTTAACCCTTGTCAACAACATAGTGTGGCAGAGTTTTATTGCAAGTCTAATTCTCTCAGTTGCATCAGTTCATCTTCTCTGAACTGATTCT
Source organism: Scomber scombrus (assembly GCF_963691925.1). NCBI lineage: Eukaryota > Metazoa > Chordata > Actinopteri > Scombriformes > Scombridae > Scomber > Scomber scombrus. The sequence continues at coordinate 21,284,965 of NC_084986.1, read as the reverse complement.
GGCTTATCTTTGCATCATTCAAATATCCACATCTAGTGCATGAATTAGTCAGAAAGGAAAACAAATAAAAGTTAATGTGCTAACGTCCACTGAGAATAAATTCACATGTAGTCCGGTTTTTATTTTCTGAATGCAGAGGCACGCTGTCATATTTTCCGTTTGAGCTGTTGTGCTTTTTACAGGTGTTGCAGTTACAGAAAGACAGCCTTACTATTCAAAAGAAAGGAGGATAGGATCCAGATTTCTTGCTCTGAGATGAAATATAACACCACCAATCTGCTTTCTCCTCAGGTTCGCGATGACAACAAGAGGCAGCACCCTTGCCTCGTGGATTTCACCAAGCTGCCCGAAACCGAAAGGAACTACAACGTACAGATGTCTAGTGAAACACTTAAGTAAGGCCGTCCAGTTTGCTAAATGACCCAATTACGTATTCATGAAACTGCAGCTGTTCCCCGCTGAATGCCATGTGAGAGCAGATTAAGGCTAAGATTAAAGCACTGCTTGTAATGGCTTGCATCTCCTGAGTGAATTCCAGTATTGATTTTTAAGAAATCTTCAGGTCCTGAGTTTATTTGAGACAACGGCTGAGTCCTCTCACTGTAAAAACATTTGGCTTGGCTCAATAAACCGGCCTCCTATTACAATCTGCTATGCAATTCATCAATTACATGCTGCTAGGGACCCAACTGCCATGGATCCACATGGCCAAAGCTGGAAACTATTCACAGTGTAACAGCATTGATCGACTGAGATTTATCAATGTCTAATGAGCTGTGTTACAATTTTTTTTGCAGTTTCTCAGTGGATTCTGCTGGTGTAAGACAGAAACATATTCATCTAACAAAGTGAAATGGGGCTTGAGTATTGACATCAGTTATGCCCTTTCTCTTTCTCTTTCTCTCTGTTTCTCTTTCATCCTCAGAACCCTGCTGGCACTTGGCTGCCATGTTGCTCAGCTCAATGTTCATGCTGAGGACGACCTGAAGAAAATCAAACTTCCCAAAGAGTAAGTTAGCAGTTTTTCTATCCTATTACAGCTCCTTTGTATTAGTTGCATGTCAAGAAACAAAAAAAGGATCCATTTTATGTTTTAAAAATATTAGCCTATTTGAGGTTTGTGTTGTCTACTGAAATTGAAACAAGATACTCGTTAAATACTTTGTCTATTATCTCCTGATGTTTTGTCTGCAGCTACATGATGTCTAATGGGTATAAGCCTGCGCCACTGGACCTTTCTGATGTGAAACTGACAGCAGGTCAGGAGGTTCTAGTTGATAAACTGGCCGAGAACGCACACAATGTGTGGGCCAAAGACAGAATTAAACAAGGATGGACCTATGGCATCCAACAGGTAAAATTCATTCTGTCATTATAAGTATAGAGGTGTATTGGTCATAAAGGGAACATATTGCGGTTTTTGTGTCATTTTTATACTGTTATGGTGTTGGATGCTAAACATGGTCAAAGTTCCAAAACATGAGGTGAAAGTATGTAAAATTCTCCCTGCAAATCAAGAGCCAGGGCTTCATTCTGTTCTGAACGCTTCGTTTGCTAAATTGCCTCTAATTCCGCCTCATGATGACATCAGATTATTCGTGCATGGCTACAAATAGCTATCCGTTGCCTTTGTTGCTAAGGTTGTTCCACTGGTTGTTTGTGTTGTCCCCTCGCATATTTAGTATCAGATTTCCGCTCCAACATATAGGGATATATCTGAGAAGTTTCCATTCTGAGCAAAGATCAAGAAAAAGAAGTAAAATCCTGCTACTACTGTTTGTTTACGTAGCTGCCAGAGCCGCTATAGCTAACCAGTCATAACAGAGTGGGCTCATCGGGAGGTGGGCCTTAAAGAGACAGGAGCTAAAACGGCTTGTTTCAAACAGAGGCTGAACTGAGGGACTGCCAGTATAAGATAAATATGTTTCTTAACTGTTAATCATGCAAAGATATTCCAGTAGAGTCCCAGAGTATAAATAAATGGAAATGTGCATGATATGTCCCCCTTTACAGTTTGAATGAATAGTTAATAATAGATAGTCTATATTGCACTTGCCAGATAACCTATGGTGTAATTTCTTTGTTTGTTTCAGGATTTGAAGAACAGACGTAATCCTCGTTTAGTGCCATATGCTTTACTGGATGAGCGCACAAAGAAATCTAACAGAGACAGTCTGAGAGAGGCCATCAGGACAATGGTTGGATATGGATATGACATCGACCCCCCAGACCAGGAATGTAAGAAAGGCCATGTTACTGATTCTGCTGTTCCAAGTCCTTTATAACTTCTAGTTTTCTAGGCCGAATTTAAAATGCATGTACTCTCAATTGTATTCTAAGTAGATGTTGCAACTCAGTGAAACACATCCAGTTATTTCAATGATGGAGTGTGAAGAATTGTACAAATGTTAAAGTGCAGGATTAAATCGAACCTCTGCAGTATATGACATTCTACTGTCATCCAAAAGTATTTATACTGATACTGAAAATGCTACCTAAAATTACCTACATTTCCCATTGCTATCACTCAGGTGTTATTTAGTGTTTCTGTTGAGCAGAAGCATCATTTTTTTCATGTCTCTCCCTGGCTCCAGCCATCCATACGGTGGATGATAAGAGCGTTGAGACCATCCGCTTCTTCCGCGTGGAGCAGACATATGCTGTGAAGACGGGAAAATGGTACTTTGAGTTTGAGGCCCTGACCGGAGGCGATATGAGGGTTGGCTGGGCCAGACCTGGCTGCAGGCCCGATGTGGAACTGGGAACAGACGGCCAGGCCTTCGTCTTTGATGGATACAGGGTAAACCAGCTTTGTCAGGACATATTGTGTTGCTCCATTTCAGCAGCAGCCATTACAGAAAAAACATTTTGGGTTTGTTTCTTTTCCCCCATCCTTGCTGAATTACAGCTGTATGAGTGATAGAGGGGAAGATGACTGGCCTAAGAACAAGTTGTTTTTGAAGGGTTACCAACATTATCCCATAACCAGTTTTTTCATGCTCATGCACAATTTCTTTAATAGAGCTTTTGAGATTTGTACCATTATATTTTGCCAGCTTGTACATAATATATTTTCAATCATACCAGCTATATTAGCATAACAATATATAATTTCCTGCAATAACATAAATCTTTGTCTTTTTTGTTAAGGGTCGACGTATGCATGCAGGCACCCGCTACTTTGGACATCCATGGAAAACGGGCGATGTGGTCGGTTGCATGATCGATATGGAGGACAAATCAATGATTTTCACTTTAAATGGAGAGCTCCTGATCACCAACAAGGGCTCAGAGCTTTGCTTCACCGACTTCGAGGCAGAGGACGGTGAGGGCTCCGTGGTGTTCATTTTTTCTTAATTTATTCTGTATGCGTTCCCTCCACAGTGTCTCCGGAGTTTTGACTTTGTTTGTCTGGCAGTTAGCACTAAACATAGCATTACAGTACAAAATGTTAATGATGGTGCAATTTAATGTCCATTGTGGCACTGGCTCATTACACTGCAAATGAACCATCCTTCAGGACAAAACAGAAGAGAAAGTCACATAGGAATTAAGTTAAGTGGTTAAAATTGATTACTGTAGCTCATGTGTGGTGGATTCTGCTGTGAGGACAGTTTTCATTTTATGTGCTTGCGTGCATGGTGATGTGGGTTTTTCAAGGCTAATAAAAAAGCATATTTTAGTAAAATATAGTGTAATTACATTTAATTGTCTTATTCAGATATAATACAATACAGCTTGTACCTAGCTGAATTTGCCAGGGTGGTAAAGCCACCAGAGTAAATAAATGTAGCACTTGAGGGCAGAGACAGGCTACATTGGTATTGGTAGTGGTAGAAAACACCCAAGTGACCGTGTAATTAAATGTGCAAAGAAGAGAGGAACCTTGAGCATCTGGCACAGATATACACACTCATTCATTTCATGGTTACTGGCAAACCCACCAAACTCCATTACCCTCCTCCAGGTTTCATCCCCGTGTGTAGCCTGGGCATGTCTCAGATTGGACGTATGAACCTGGGCAAGGACGCCAGCACTTTTAAGTACTACACCATGTGTGGTCTCCAGGAAGGCTTCGAGCCCTTCGGTGTGAACATGAACCGAGAGATCACCATGTGGTTCAGCAAGCGCCTGCCCACCTTTGTTAAAATACCCGAGAACCACCTGCATATTGAGGTAACGAATATAATTATTATTTCATTATTGTTCTTGTTGTAATTGTTGTTTTTGTTCTGTTACTTTTTCGGCAACAGGGAGTCTCAGTCACTGGGAAAAGGCTGCATGTCAACATTATCATTAAGATGCATACCATATAACTGCAGCACTCCTGATTCCATTCCAGATGGGGACCTGTGCTGCATGTCATATTTACCTACTTATATCTACACTGTAAACTGTCCAATAATGGCAAAATATACACAGAGAAAGGTGTTGGCTAGGGCCTGACTGATACTGGTAGTTTTGGGGCCGATGCCGATACCGATATTTTTTATATTGTTTTGTAATGATCCCTTAAATGTAATGAAGGTATGATATTTTACAGTTTAACTATAAACTTTATCATATAAAGTGACATCACTGCACTGAAACTGTAAACTTCTCTGGGAATTTAATAAGTAGAATTAGCTATGAAAAAAAAGGGAACAAACAAAAAACAACTTATGCATATATTAAACTTTAATTAAGGAAAATAGTCAAATATACATAAAAAGCTGCATATAGAATTTTGAAAAAAAAAAATTGGCACATATCAGATAATATATTCACTGATGCCGATATATCTGTGATAGGTCAGTATCGGTTGATAATATCGGCTGACTGATATATCGGTCAGGCTCTAGTGTTGGCGTAATCCAAGTGTAAGTATAAATTAAACAATCAACACTTAAAATCTGAATGACATTTGTTCACATTTGCCCTGAATAGAACCCAGAGAAGCATTTCCCCCCGTTTAGACTGTAACAAGAATTTGGTTTCAGCCTAATCTATGCATGTAAACATAGCCATTACAAACAGTGTAGCTGGTCTTGATGAACACATTGGTGTGGCGTATCGATTCTCTTTCTGACTTTGATTCCCTCCTGTTGATTGCTTATCTCCTCAGGTGACAAGGATCGATGGAACGGTAGACAATCCTCCCTGCCTCAAGGTCACCCACAAGACATTTGGCACCCAGAACAGCAACAATGACATGGTCTACTGTAGACTGAGCATGCCTGTGGAGTTCTACTCTGCAGACATGCTACTAGATGAGTCGTTGAAACTCAGGTCAGACATTATTAGTACATTGAAACAACAGTGGATATGTTTTCCTGAACAACACCTGTTGTAGTGGCAGTGTCAGATTCACCAATGTGATCATTTTGTCTTCATTTGTGCTTATTTTCTCTATCGGGCAACTGAAATAATTTCCTCTCTGCAGCCATCCTCCAAGAGAAGACGGAACTATCGACTACGGAAGCATCACAACTGTAAATCAACCCAAATTTTCAAACATATACATGACACGTGAACATTTTTATTACGAATAGCTTCCTTCCATTCAGTAAGAGTCACCTGTTCTGCTCTGTGGTTTCATGACAGTACTACCACTCGGTGAAAGTATTCGCTGGACAAGATCCTGCGTCTGTGTGGGTGGGCTGGGTCACGCCTGACTATCATTACCATTGCAAGAACTTCAGACTCGGCAAGATGCGGACGGTCACAGTCACCCTGGGAGATGAGAGGGGCCGGGTCCATGAGAGGCAAGCCACCTGTTTTATTAATATGTGGACTTTATTGGATATCATGAAATGTATAGAGGTGTGTTGCAGACAGGAAGAGTCAGCAGATTTGCTTGATTCTCTGAGGAAATCAGGGTACACCAGGGAATTTAAAAAACGTGCTACCTTACTGTAATTTAAGGAAGGTCATACAGTATTGTTGAAGGGCCACAGAAGGAATCCTATTATGAACCGAGCCCCTAAGGACATTGTGGTGAATGTGTTTTCAGAAATGCATTTCCTTTTAGATGCTTTGTCTTCTCTCACGGTACCTTTTCTGTTGCCTTACATTACTTTTCACACTGTGTTGGTGTGCTTACGGCCAAGTTTAAATCCATTATAGTAGCTTTTGCTGGGTGTTACTAGACAATGTAATGCACTGAAACATTTATCAATGGGAATGTGATACTATTCTGAAACATATTTTTCCAAACCCAGAAACTATTTTTAAAAAAAGGCAATGATATTTCTGAAAATAATGTACCTATAGTCTTTCACATGTAAATATCTATGATAATTCTTGCAGCACAAACGTGGAAAACAAATACAGTTTCACAAGTTACTGTAATTACATACAGTTTTTTCTTCCTTTGTGGCAAAACCGCCATCGACTGGTGTCTCTTGAGCATACCTCAAAGTCAAAAATTGAGCCAAGATAGCCTAATATTGCAGTTTGACATACCTCAGACTACACCAAATATATAAAAGAAAGTCTGTTCTAATGCATTTATTAGTTTCTGACTCAGGGAAAGTTGGAAAAACAGTAAAATTCCCCAAAACTCCTATTTCTGAACTATCTCTTTAACCAAATCACACATATTTAGGCTATTCTACATGATTTCCTTTTGAAAACTAATGTAATACCTAATGTAACACCCCCCTCCCCCCTCCCACTTTGAAAACCTCTGCTCTAAATCACACATACAGTGGCTTGCTTGTGCCAGAACTTAGTTACTGTTGAAATGACACTACTTATTCAGCCAAACAACCGAAGACAAGTTGACTTATCTTTTCATCCTCCTACATTATTCAGGGGAGTAAAGGAGGGAGGAGAGAGTATGCCTGTATGTGACAGAATGAATGAGTCACAAGTCAACCCCTTGATAAACAAGCCAAGCTCATTTTCTGCTTTTTATCTTGCTGCAGTGTCCAGAGGGGTAACTGCTACATGGTGTGTGGAGCAGACGCCGTCGGCCCGTCTTCCTCCGGCCGCTCCAACTCTGACCTGGAGATCGGCTGTCTGATCGACCTGGCCACTGGCCTCGTCTCCTTCACTGCCAACGGCAAGGAGCTGCCCACAAGTTATCAGGTAAATGAGAGCAGTGCAAATAAAAGAGGAGCAGAGGACTGTGAGCCACAATGCCAAGGACAATCATTGTGTGGTGCATTTCATTATTCTTCTCTCTTGTGATAAATATAGAATATTTCTCCACTGTATGCAAAAAAAGGCTTTTCAATTGTTCCCTTGTTATTCAAACAGCAAAAAGAAAAGGAGTTGATATTTGGGTTACAACTCTGCAACACCTGCCTCCAGGATTACATTTAGACATTGAGTTTTTCTATTGTGTGATGCAGATATATATTTGTATTATCCGCACGCACTCAAAATATCCATCTTCCCTTTCATGTAATGTAAACAAATTTGCACTGCAGTAAATTAGACCCACAGAATGGAAGTTAGGAAATTACAGCTGAATTCTCATCGGTTTTCAATGCCAGTGCCGTAACAAAGACAGACATCTGCTCAGTAATCCTCGCCTCGCCTCACTGGTCTCAGCGGTTTAATGCATCATATTGAATACCTGACTTAGACATCGAAATTGTGCCCGGAGAAGCTTCCATCGCCTAAATCTTTCTCCTGCTTTATCTCTTTATTAGCATCCCACCCTTTTCTCCTCCTTTTTTTTATTTTTTTCACTCCTCGCTTCAGTCGTGAACTGGCATTTTTATAAGGGAAAGCCCTCTAAGGGAATCAACGAGCTTTTACCTTGATGAAAAGCTGTTTTTGTATTAGAGCTCTGCTGGGGTTTTTTTTCTCTCTTTTGTGTTTACCTTTTGCTTCTGGTGCCTGTCATTGATACACAGACTAATACCATTGAACTGCATTGTAAAACAGCAGCTAAGTCACGGGTGTAGAGATGAAATGCTTTGTGAGATGTGTTAAAACAGAAGAGCTGAGTGCTGAGTGTCAGGACTGCATTAAAGAAAATAGCAATTATCACAGGCTTAAACCTGATTTTAAGACAGATTTGACTGTTAATCTCCTCCGAGTAATGTTTCAGCATATCAGTGTATTGCTACTATAACCATACAACAGGTAGGATTGATGTCTATGGCTTGACTTTGTTTATTTTCAGGTGGAGCCAAATACCAAGCTGTTCCCAGCTGTGTTTGTACGCCCCACCAGTTCAAACCTCTTCCAGTTTGAATTTGTCAAGATCAAGGTTTGTCTCTTTCCGAATCGAATACATAGCAATGTTTGAACATGATGATGATGCATGGTAGTTAATCTTGGTATTACCAGAGCAAATTTATACCTTTTCGCATTTTTTTCCAAAATGTTCGAGCGCCAAATTGCTCAAGCTCTGGTGCCAGAGCTGTAAAGAAAAAACCTCACGAACAGTATTTAATAAATTATCTCAATGATATAGAACACTTTGGAGAAAGCTTCTCACATTATTCTTCTATAAAGAGTTACACACTTGTCAGCAGAACCCAATTTGGACAAAGGTTTTTAATATTATTAACGTAATAGTAAGCTCTGTCTGTAATGGAGTATTATATTGGTAGTTAGAATTAAGTTAAGACCAATATACATATTTTTATATATACACCACACTACCTGGCGTATTGTAAGTAGAGCCCTACCGTTATATTGTTCAACCAATATTATTGGCTGATATTGACCTATCACAGATATATCAGTATCAGTGTTGATGCCGTCCGATATGTGCCAATATTGTTTTTTAAAGATATATAGGCCACATTTTGTGTGTATTTAATTATTTTTCCTAATTCAAGTTTACATGTTAAATTCCCTGTTAAGTTTACTGTTTCAGAGCACTGATATCATTTTATAAAAATTAAGTTTATTCTTAAACTGTAAAATATCACAGCCTCCATTACATATCTTTGTGTGTGTTTGTTAACCACATTTGTGTTTATGTAAATATTTTCTATATATATATATACATTGATATTGTAATTTGTGTTGGCATTGGCCCCAAAAATCCAGTATCGTTCAGGTTCTAATTGTAAGAATAGTTAATGTGGAAAAAAACTCTTCACTATTTGCTCAAGTATCCCTCAGGGTCTTCAAACTTTACTGAAAGTATTACATATTTAGGTCACTTGGAGGATATTTTACAATCAAATTATTGATCACAGTGAGCTGAATATGAAAACAGGAAATCTAATTGTTTTTGTTTGTCTTTCTTTATCACATTATTTCCCCCCCTCTGTTCCCAGGATGCCATGCCGCTCTCCTCTGCCATATTTAAAAGCGAGCAAAGGAACCCGGTGCCGCAGTGCCCGCCGAGACTGGACGTGCAAACCATCATGGCCGTGCTGTGGAGCAGAATGCCGAACACCTTCCTCAACGTGGAGACGGCTCGAGTCAGCGAGAGGCACGGCTGGGTGGTCCAATGTCTGGAACCGCTGCAGATAATGGCCGTGCACATACCTGAGGAGAACAGGTCTGCAACAAGGAGGATAGAGAAAGGAGAGACTTGGGCTTACAGTATTACATAAAGACACAGTTGTATGATTTACATGATGCGTATAATGTGACAAGCTCTGCCCTCAATTGTTATTTATATTGTTTGGTTGTTGCAGGTCATCGCTGTGTAATCACTCAGCGCTGCTTTGTTGCCATTACAATTATGATTAATAAGTGGTTCAGATATCTCATGCACATTATTCCACGAAAAAGCAATTTATTAAATACAATGGTAATTAATGACACTGTGCTGCAGCATGGTTAAGAAGATAAATGGTCTTTACCTCACACAAATAATGATGTTTGTGCAACTGTTGTGAATATTAAGACCACATTTCCTATGAACTCTGTCAACGGCACGCAATATTTTAAAAAAGTTTTAAATTTTGATGTTTTTTTATTCATGATTTTACCCCTTTTACCCCTATTGTAATGGGGAGTGCTACTGAATGTTGAGAAAAGTCACCTTATGTCAGCTTGATGAGTTGGTGCAGCACTCTATTTCAATATTAATGAAGATGGTTCCTTTAAGAAGCGGGAAATATGGATAATAATCTTATCATGGTGCATGTCATTTTATATTATGATATCAATATATCATGCAACAAAAAATAACAATATAGGAAGGTAAATAGCTCTTGAGTCAAGATTGTTTAGTCGGCTGTTTATGGACAAAATGACCAGATATGAACGTCTGTTGTCACCTTTACAATTCTGCCTGCTTTAACTCCTCCTTTCTGCATTATACATCCCTCTTTTCTGTCTTTTTCCAGGTGTTTGGACATCCTGGAGTTATCTGAGCTTCAAAGCCTGAGGAAGTTCCACTACCACACTTTGAAGCTGTACTGTGCCCTGTGCGCCCTGGGAAACACCCGCGTAGCTCACGCCCTCTGCAGCCATTTGGACCAATCACAGCTGCTCTACACCATCGACAACCAGTACCTTTCTGGCATGTTGAGGGAGGGCTTCTACGATGTCCTTATCAGGTCAGTTCGCTACACTGTGAGATAATGGGTTGAAATATAACAATCAGATAATACATTTTTCATTCGACCGATCAATATTGTCATTAATACATTTAGTGTTGTATTTGTTATATTGTATCCATCCTTGTCTATTGCAGTTTGGTAAATTGGTACAATGTTTGTTTTTAGTCATCATATAATCTAATGATGATCCATGATATATTTATAACTTATTGAAACTTCTACTCTAGCACTATTAACTGGTAAAGCGATGGAGCTGAGCACAAAACCACTGAGTATATTTGTCATATAAATCTTAATATTGCCTCTGTGATGTTTTTGCATTGCCCGTACTAGTTCAGACTAGTTGAATGTCTCTTCTTTTCCACATAATGTCAATACATTCTCAATTTGAACCTCTCACAGACACACTTGAAGCAAATCATATACATTGCAAAGTCAAGATCATGTTTAAATTCCTGTGGTTGGGAAGTTTTGTTTTAAGACACTAACTTTAAGCTATTAAGAGCATCTCAGCACCTAGCTAAGTAATCACTGAGTCACTAGTATTGATAAACAATCTGCCACCTTCCATAGATATATTGTGCTGATTTTCCTCTGCGGAACTGACTAATTAATTGCACATTTATACCACTTAAGGAAGGCGAATTTTAAACCCCTGACTTGAAAAATATATTTCCTGATAATGGCCGACGCAATAATCGAACGTTTTCTCACTCTCGTTTCCAGCATCCATCTGGAGACAGCTAAGGAGGCTCGCCTAATGATGAACAACGAGTTCATCATCCCGGTGACAGAAGAGACATGCTCCATCAAGCTGTTCTCCGATGAATCCAAGCAGCATTCTTTGCCCGGCGTCGGCCTGAGCACTTCCCTAAAACCTCGGGTCAACTTCTCCCCCGTCGGCATCATCAGCCCCAAGCGCCCGCAGTATCTCCACAGCCCCCAGATCCCATTGGTCATCCTGAAAGAGAAAGCCATCAGCATGCTCACAGAGGCCGTGCAGGGCGGAGGCGTCCACATCCGAGACCCGGTTGGCGGAAAAGTAGAGTACCAGTTCGTCCCCATTCTCAAGCTGATCGGAACGCTGTTAATCATGGGGGTCTTAACCAGCGATGAGGTGAGATTGATCCTCCTCCTGATTGACCCCAACGTGTTCGGTGACAACAAAGAGGAGGAGGCGAAGGGGGACGAAGTGTCTGTGTCCGGGGAGAAGGAGGAGGTGAGCAAGAACGAGGAGAAGGCCGTGGAGGCCGGAGAGGAGGAGACGAAGGAAAGTAAACCACCCGTTAAAGGTCTGCTGGAGAAGTCATTGCCCGAGTCCGTCAAACGCCAGGTGATGAAAATAATCCTGAAAATCACGCATGCACATTTTAGCGATTTAAATGTGAGACTGAAAATAGTTGCACAAGACCAAATCCATCAATTTCTCTCCCAAGGTTTTAATACAATTTTAATTTTAGCCATCTTATTTGCCGTAATCCAGTTTTGTGCAGTCATTCCTCATTTGTCAGCGTTTCAGAGCTTTTATGATTTATCTCTTACTGAGGAGTCAGCGCATGAGTGCCGAAGGAAAGTGCAGCGTTTGAATACTAATGTTCCTTCCATTGACAACCAGTTCCCAATGCAATAAACATTAAAACCTAATCAACACAGCTTTTAATCCATGCATTGTGAAGATGGAGGCATATAATCTCTGTGATGTGGCCTTTCAACTAACAGAACTTTTAATGATTTGATGATGAGAAATGATCAGTTATTCAAAGACCACGTCAAACAATACAGACACAGAAAGAGAAATGAAACTTTTAACTCTGAATCTTCTGTTCTGAATATTCCGTTTCACGATTGAGCTTCTGTTCTTTCCAGATGTGCGAGCTGCTGCACTACTTCTGCGACTGCGAGCTGAAGCACCGCATCGAGGCCATCGCCGCCTTCTCCGACAACTTCGTGTCCAAGCTGCAGTTTAACCAGAAGTTCCGCTACAACGAGCTCATGCAGGCGCTCAACATGTCTGCCGCCGTCACCGCCAAGAAGACAAAAGAGTTTCGTTCCCCCCCGCAGGAGCAGGTACTGTAACATACCGCCGATGTGAGACAAGCAGCGGGTGAGGAATTGTTTACATCCTGTTTTTGAAATGTAATGTATGATCAAGGTTGTTGGAGGTATTGTAGTGGAACAAAAACACCAGAATAATCGCTTTAGCCTTGGGGTGGAAATAATTTGAATGACCTTGGCAAAGACTGGAGCGCAGAGGTTTGTAGTTTTTAAGTGCCTTTTTTTAGTTTTTGGTTATTCCTAAACTTTATTTTCAGCTGGTATTCCCAAAGGGTAAATTGTGCCATGCATAAGGCTAAACTGAACTTCAGAGCGAGTTGATTATGCAATGAAAGTCAATGCGCCTGTATTAAAGACTAGAAAATGATTATTACTCCCAAAGGTGAAGTTTACAGCATAGACCAGACTCACTGAATGGTTTATGAAGTGATATTTTATTAAGGGTTTTTACAAGGCCAGAGGTCTGTCACAGTGCCAGCGTATCATATCACCATAACATCTCAAATGTTCCCACATTCTTATTAGTTAACAAAAGCTGCCTGGAAAAGATTTCTCAGACCTAACCTTTTCTTCCATCTTCTGCCTCAGACATGTTATTTGTATTTATTTATTTAGTTTTTTGCTCTACGGAATTATTATGGATTATGGAGTATAATCATAATGATTATAATAATAACAAGTATTTATATAGCACTTTTCACAGACGAATGTCACAAAGTGCTTTACAAGAGAGAATATAAAAAGATATTACTGCAGTCCACACAAAACAGACACACACAATGATACTATATACATAGACAGACACATTCCTATATATAAAACAGAAACAAAAAATAATTAAAGATTAAAATTCAAAGAAAGGTGAAGCCAAAGGTTACCTACATGCATGCCTAAACAGATGTGTTTTGAGTTGTTTTCTGAAAGTAATAGTGTCATATATATCTGATTTATTAGTAGGTTTAAAGGACCAATACGTAATATATTTACTCTACTAACTGTATTACTAAAACTGCTTTATGTCATCAGAGGTTAATAAACAAGCCAAGTTGAAATACTTGTTTTTCTGACTCTAATGTTTCAGCCAGTATTCTCCTTTTTAAAATGTTCATTCTGATGCAGAACGTCAGAACTGCCCATTCAACCTGCTTGTGTTGCCTGCCGTAATGTTAATACATTTCATGCCACCAGCGTGTAATATGGTGTTAACAGGTTGTGGTCATTTTGCGTATTTCTGTGAGATCAGGTTGACGCCCATTACAACATCCAAGGTTTGCCAGATATGAATCACTGGCACACAAACACAGTGTGCTGCAGCCATGGAAACAAACAAACTGGAAATGTGGACTGCAGTACCCATTATAAACGCTCACTGTCCGTTTTATTTACTTAATAGTAACAGTCATATAACTCAACTAAAACTGCACATTTCCAACAAATGACAGTCACTTTCTCTTGTCTTTCTCTAAATAAACGTTTCATTCTTTTTACAAACTTTTGAGAACGATATTGCATTCACATGTGCACAGCACCGACTGATAGTCACAACCGGTTATCATGGTAACAATGTAATTAAACTGGAGTGAGTGCACAAAGAAAGTGACAGTAAACAGTATGTGACTCACAAACACAAGCAGATCTGTGAGTATGTGAACACACCTGCAATGAAGCATATCCATATATTATATGATAATTGACACGTTGTTTGGTTTGGTCAGGATTGAGACGTGAGAAGCCCTTGTTTAGTGTATTTAGTCTTCTAGTAAGTTTACAGGTCACACTGCATTATAATGACCTGGAGACACTCAACCTTAGTCCACCAATCCACCAATCTGAAGGGTTAGGGTTAGGGTTAGGGTTGCTTAATGCTTTGCAAGGTTCAGAGCAGGTTACTACAGAAAACTAATCATAAAAGTGCAAGTAAGTACAAAAACACAAAGTCAGCTCAGTTAGATGAACAGAACTACTAGTTTGACCAGAAGATAAATCAACCCGGAGCAGTCTGTATCTGAACCTTTCAGACCAAAATATTCCTCTCAGGGTTGATTCACTTCCACAACAGATGTTGAAGCAATCGGTTACTCAGAGAGGTCAGACTCAGGTTTCGTTGCGCCAGACTGGACTGTGTCACCCTTATTGTTTATTTGGATCCATGGTGCTCTCCCTTCGGGGTCCATAAATGGGACTGAATGATGGTGACGAGCACGTATGGCGCTAATATTAAGTTAAACTCATGCTTAAAGAAATGGCAGCATTATGTGTTGTGTATAATGGCTGAAAGGATTAACAGATTATTCGATTAGTCGATTGACAAAAACATTATTATTCAACACTGGTTTTGATAATTATGAAGCAAAAATGCCAAAATTCATTCACTAGTTTCTGCTTCTTAAATGTGAATATTTTTTCTTTATCTTCTATGATAGTAAACTCAGTATTGTTTGGATGTTGGTCAGCCAAATCAGTTTGAATGGACCTGTGCTCCTGTAAAAAAATATTTTTTTGTTTTGTAATTTTGTTTTTTATTATTTTATTATCTAAATGGCCTAGAAACACAATGGCCATGACCCTGTGGTTAAGCAGTGGTAACCAGGTCTCAGCTATGCCCTCCCTCACACCACATGCATTCAGTGATTTTCAGCTCAGTGTGTAAGAACTGCATCAGCACACTGGCGTGCCAGAGGCTCAGATCGTTGTACCTAATGATTAGGCCTCATTTAACACCCATTTCTCTCTCTGTGTGTGTCCTGAAGCCAAATAGGAGAGGGAGGGAGAGGTATAACATTATTCTTCCTGCCCAGTAGCTAAAAAGTTCCAGTCGTTTCTATTCTGTTTTATTTCTCTTTCAAATCACTTGCTTTTGTGCCGAGTATAGCACTCTTCCACACAACAAAGCAGCATCGTAAAAAAAGGCGAGCCGACGTTAAACTCTGCAAGGACTGGAAAGCTTTCATGTTGAAAGTGTTTAATTGCACTTCCACTGAGTTATTAAGCCTTGCAGATAAGCGCAAGCCTGAAGCTACACTGTGATCCTTAAAAAATAAGTAGTAGTGGTCAGCAGCAGGTGTACGCTGTATCGCTGTATGTTCCTCCCACAGTTTATTAAAAATCCCTGCCAGAAATAGACTTCAAAATAGCTTAAACTGGAGTCTCCATTTGCTTAGCCTGAGTAAGCAATCTCACTTATATTTAGCCTGTTTTATAGTTAGCTTGTGAGAGACAGCATACACAGTAGATTTGTAACCATTTAGGAAACCTTATCATTAAACCTAAACACTGTGTGCCATGATGAAGAATTGCTTTAAAGGTTTTTAATGTTCTCTTGTCTCTAGACTTGATGTAAAATGCTTTAGACTATCTTTCTGCATTGATCAGACTGATATGATCTGAGAAGCCCATGTGAGACCTCATTTCGGGACTCTACATGAGTAATTCTGCTACTGAGCGTGACTCAGAATAGTAATTGGTGTCGTCATCTGTCTTTGCACTGCTCTCTGTTATGCCATTCTTCTTTTATTCATTATCTCACTTTCCTTTGTGTTTTTGAGCTTATTTATCCATTCTTCTACTTCAACAGCTCCCTAAAACACTTTTTTTGTGTAATCCCTTTCCTCTTCTAACTACATTGTTCTGTTTGTCTGTTTCCTGCAGATCAACATCCTGTTGAATTTCAGTGTAGGGGACGACTGCCCCTGTCCCGTTGACATCCAGGATGAACTTGTCTGCTTCCACGAAGAATTGCGACTGCACTGTGGTAGAGTCCAACTGCTTCCTCAATACATTATGTACTCTTCTTATGTAAATATTGCTCATGACTGCTCACAGATGTCCATACATGCTGCTTATGTTTCAGTTAAGGTGAAGTATTTTGTCACACAAAATGACTGAAATTCAGATTGTCTGACACAAATGTCTTCCCCCCCTTGCAGGAATTCCAGTGGAGGAGGAAGAAGAAGAGCAGGACACTTCAATAAAAGGCCGTCTTCTTTCTTTGGTGTATAAGATCAAGGGCCCACCTCAGAAGGCGGAGGTGGACCCCACAGAGCAGGAACAGGCTGCTCCCAGTAAGTCACTTTTAAGTAAAAGAGGAATAAGTAGTTGGCAGAGTTTCTGAAGATCTCACAGCATAGGGTTTCAATTAAATTTAACTTATTCAGACGCATCATGTCTTAGAGACGGAGGAATTCACACCAGTGCAGAGACTATAAATATATATGAAACATGTATCTCATTTCGAAATGAGAAACGCTGGAGAAACAACATACATACATACATACATACATAACATAAGTAAACTGCAAAACCACATGAAACGATTAACAACATAACATGGTAACATGTTCTTCAGGGTAAATGAACCCAGGTTTGTGACTTTTAAACTGACGTGTGAGGATCCTGATTTCATACAGTGATGCAGGTTGCTGTAGCAGTGAAGTCAGACTAACTTTCATCTTGGTGCTGTGTAACAGTTACACAGGATTTCAGCGTTGTTGCACACCATCTTTATCAGCATCTATTTAATATCAAAAGGTTTGCAGGAAAAGCCATAAGCCATCTGAAAACCTTTTTAATTCAACTCCCTGTACTGTATATCTTACATTACCTTTGATGTTCCACATCTGTCATATGGATTTAATCACTATAAATACTACACAGCATAAGACACTGCCATGGGACTAGTTTGACATGGTCTTTGCTTCAGCCTTGGGTCAGTGGTTTTAATATTCTTTTCTAATGCTTTTGGCTGAAAGCACGGTGTACGTTCTGTTTCAAATAATGAAAGGCTAATGGACAGCCTTTGCAAGACTCTCTGCTATAAATGTTAATGCCCTACTCCAGCCTCCCACACCTAGCCTGCATTATTGAAAGGCTTTATAAGTGGACAGATGATGTGATTCAATATGATTCTGAGAGACCTGCGTTACATTGTCTCCATCGTATTAAGATCATATTGAAACAGGCAAAATAAATGACGTGGAGGAAATAAGCTGTGCTTACAGTCTATTACACTGTCATCTATGGATGAATGTTATCTGAATGTCTGATCTGTATATTTAAGATAATGCAACCTAATGTATAATCAGAATAACACTAAATCAATCTAAACACTTTATTAGTTACAGTAAATTCATCGTTCACTGTGACAAAAATATACACATTGCTGCAATGATAAGTTGATTGGACAGTGATCTGACACAATTTAGATTTATGATTATTGAGTTATATGATTTTTAAAGAAAAATACCAAATATAGAATTGTTTCAGCTTTTTAAATGTGAGGATTTGCCACTTAGGTTTGTCTTCTGTGATAGTGATCTGAATATTTTTGTAATTTTAGCTGATAAAAGAAATGACTTGATGACATCACCTTGAGCTTTACTGGAATGTCATTTTTCACACAGATCAAATGATGAATGGAGAAAATAATTTCAGATGAATCAGTAATAAAAAGTATTTGTCGCATCCCTAGTTATCACTAATTCCTATAACAAAGAAAATGGTTCTTATGAATACGGTTTGTTCCTTAAATCTAAATCTACTAGAATAAGAATGATCACATTCCCAATACAGCTGCCAGCATAGAGCTTTTTGGGCTGTGGAGGAGCACTGTGGCAGGGTGATTTTATAAAGAATAATGTCTTACAGTGTCAGAGCTATTAGCACTAACACAGAAAAGCTAACAGAATCAGTGCACTATTCATTTTCAGTGGAGCAGCTCCATGTTTTGTCTGCTGGTGACAGCTGCGTCTGAGTCTTAGTCTTAAACTCTTTCAAGGAGCATGTGGATTATGTGGATTATGAGTGGATTATACCAGATGTTGCAACAATTTAAATTGGTTTTAGAACACCTGAAAACATTTTGTGTGTAATGGAGGTAGATTGCCTTATGGTGATTACCATGTAGCGCTTGTAAATTATAATTCATTTTATGTACCCATAAACCAGCGTGCAGTACCTGCTTCATATACACCATCTGCATTTTGAGCTTTGCAGCTTTTGCTGTGGTGCCACAAATACCACAAAAAAGGAAACGAAGCAAAAAAAAGTTACAATTTTCAACATGGCCAACTCAGTGTTCCTGTCTCTGCAGTAAAAATTGATTCAGCACTCCATCATTCATTTCAGTCCTGGTTGATATGGTAACACCTGTTGTTGCACTGGTTACCAATCTGTGTACCTTTGTCTTGATCGATTTCCTACTGTGAAACAAAGATTGGAAAATGAAAAATGGTTTTGTCACTCAATCTGAAAGAAATGGATATCAAAGCATTTTCTGACACAAAATAGAATTTATAAAAAGGCTTGAGCTTCTGTTTTTTCAGTCACCTTTAAAATATTTTTTTGAAAAGTGTTCCCCCTAACTAAGGCTGATATTAACACTAACCCTTCAGCATTATTAACAACAGCTACTACATCAACAGTTCAGTTCAAATCAGAGAGCGTTCTTCCACTGTTACAGTAATAGAAGTATGGATTGATTATTTGGTTGAAAATATGTCTGCTAACAATAATTATCCTGTCAGGTGGAAAAAGAATAAAACCCCTGTAAACTAACCTGCATATTAACAGAACATGTAGCTGTTGACACACGTGGTGTTGATCTGTCTGGTTCGTGGAGCCATGCATTGTCTGCTAAAAGACCTACAAGGATGACTAAGTCAAGTGATGTAATTACTGTCCACCAAATACATTGATGTGGTGATCTATGCAGAAAACTTGCAGACACATGAGGTGGTAAACAGTTCAAATGCAATTAGAGGCATTAGAGGCCCTACGTTCCCCCATGACGTCACTTGGAGTATGGGATTTCTTTCTTTTTTCAGTCCCTCGAATTGATTGAAATGAAGGTGCATGGATTCTTCCAGTTCACCTTTTGATAACAAAGATAATTTAAAATCGCCCCAAATGCTGCATTTTGTCGTAATGGAAACCAGATTTTTCGTATTTCACTCGCTATATGAAGGATAAAGATTTTACTGATTTTGTTTCAGAATAGGAAATCAATTGAGACAAAGGCACACAAACTATAATCACAAGTACAGTTCAGTACTACAGCAAACTTAGAACAGCTGCTTTGTCAGAACCACAACAGAGGAGCAACTGATGTGTCTGTTTACAGCCCACCAAATAAACTCAATTTCTTTTCATAGTGAGTCAATAACTATGATCTGATTTCATGCTGCACACAGTGAGAGTACTGAGCTCTGCTGTAAGAGGAAAACTACTAACAGGAGTTTGTTTACCTTGTTGAGGAGCTGTAGGTGTACAGCCTTTCGTCTGCAGCTCTTTACAAGACAGCTCACTCTGGAAGCTCACAGTTAACCTGCGAGGCTGATATAAAATTAAAAACAGTAACACTGGATTACATGCATGCGTTGTTTTCTGTGAATCCCTAGTGTGTGGGCTGGCAATTTTAATCCAGTACAGGATTGGCAGACTGCATCACTAACAATGAAAAATCATTTATAAAGGGATGATTACACAATATAACAGCTAATGCTGAAGAAATGTATTTTAACTGTAAAAGTGTTTATTAATAACACAAGCCTGTGTGTGTGGTCATTTTCACATTAGCTTGCAGACAGAATAGGTTGCGTGTTTGTGATGACTTCCATGTGAGCTACTGTTAGAAACGTTGCAGAGCAGATGTGAAGCTGCGGGACATTCATCTTCAGGGCATCTGGCTCCCTGTGTTTGAATCTGTTCCGTCTCTCATTAGGAGTCTGCTCGAATCCGACCTTTTGTTTGCTACAGATGTTGGACTGTTTGACTTAAACACTCAGAGTGCAGCGATAGCTTTGGAATAACAATGTTATCATTTTGAAGTGGTGGTGCAGCATTTAGCTGAAGCCTCTGCATTTATCACTCAAAGTCACTGAGTTCATCTGCAACTGTGGCTTGTGTTAATGTTGCTTGTCATCGCCAAGATTAAAGTTTGATGAAACCTTAAGGCGCAGGACAAAGCCTCATCCAAACTTCACACAGTGTGGGTTACATTTTATTTCTCATCTGATGTCAATTTGTTGAGTTTGAGCAATTTCACTGCTTTAAATGTGAATGAAATATATGAGGGAGGCAGAGTATGAACATTAAAGTGTCAGGGGAACTTACCCCATAGCTGTGTCTTAATAGACTTTCAATTGCAAGGTTCTCCCTCTGGAGTCTTAATGTTTTGAAGGACAGACAAAAGTTAATTATAGTCATAGTCAAGTTGTTGCAGGATGGAAACTTTTTTGTTAAAGTATTGGTAGCTGCATTTTGCTTAAAAAATAAATCATTGTCTTCTAACCCTGATGGAATTGGGGAAGGAGAGCAGTGATCCAGGACTGTTTTACAGCCTCATATTATCACATAAATTCCAGTTTGATAAGTGGATACTGTTTAAAAGCCCCTTTTATTATAATGCTAATTTGTTTATTTGTTTTTATATAGCGACTGATCAAACTACATTTCCAGACTCAAGGTATCAAACTTGTCAGATACATTTGTACTTCAATGTACACTTTTAATGAATCTGCAACTGCATTGAAGCATTATTTCCTGACATATAAATCACAGTGTCGTCGGTGTACATGATGACCAGCACACAATTATGGTTGAGTCATCAAGTCAAATTACAAAAGCAGCAGAATAAGCATAACTATAACTATAACTCACAGGATCTTTCCCTTCTCCTGGCATGAATAAAGATACTTACAGTATAGTGTACTTATACTGTACTTGGCTTTATGTCTGATCCAAGCTCTTTTTCTTTTTGCTTAGTTATGCATTTACTTTGCTGATAATACAACATTTTCCTGGATATAGCTCAAAAAGTTGAACTTATTCTTCTGCTTTGGCACTGTTGTGGTACCTCTTGAGCTCCTGCTTGGATTATTGTCACGTAGGTGATATATTAATGTAAGTGTCTCTACCTTTTTCAGATTTTATGAGTTATTTCTAACCGTGTGGTCTGATTAAATGGCTGAAATGGATAACTGTAAATGTAATGACCACAGATCTGCAGGCAGCCATGGAGCTGATCCAAGGCTTCTGATAACGTTTAAAAAAATGAGGTGTTAGCCAAAGATGGTAAAGGCTCAGAGTACTTAAAGCATTATTACTTGACTTTGTCCTGAAATGTAAACAGCTGTTATTGTAAGTGGCCCATGAATTATTCGTGTTTAAAGCTGGAATGAATAATCAATTAGTCTATCAACAGGAAAGTATTGACCAACTGCTTTTGTTAGTTTCAGCTTCTTTAATCATGGGCATTTGGTGTTTTCTTTCTGTTTACTATGTGATAGTGAACCGCATATCTCTGTATTTTGAACCAGTGATTGAAGACGTCATCTTGGGCTTCAAGAAATAGCGATGACATCTTCTGGACCTAACAGTTAATTGACTAATTGTGTTGATTCTTTAAAATTAGAGACTACCATTGAAATATCCTTTGAACCCAGCTGCTTCAGAAAGAATACTGAAGTTGTACCTCATGGCTGTAAAATAATACTATAATACTGAGAGAATACTTAACCAGGCTTCCCCTTGTGCAAATACAGCAGGGCAAAAAGACACTGTAATTGTCAAGGCTTGTGCTGGCATCATCACTTCACTGTGGTGTATGTACATCTTCTCCCTGCTTAGTCTGCCTAGAGTTAATAGACTGTGAGACACTGTTTGAAGATGTAAACTGGCACATTCCTGGACTTGGAGGAGACCTTATTGTATGAGCTAGTCTCAGCACTTTGTTCTTATACACAGAAAATTATGTTTAGTTTTGCATTCTAATGAGCCTTGACAGGCTAGTCGGGTGTTGATTCTGTTGTTTTCACACAGAGATTTCACATTTTGTTACCACGGATTTGAGCCTTTTCTAACATTCTTGTATGGTGCTTTCTTCTAATGTGTGTTTGTGTTGCCTTGATTCATACATAGGATAAAATAGAGCTCAGCTACAGAGGTCTGACTTTTCTACAGTAAAAATAAACACAATAGGACTGCAGCCTCAGAAGCATTATTTATGCTGGTTTCACTGTTGGACACCTGTTGTAAATCTGTGATATTTTTGCACAGCACAATATTATAAGGTAGGTTTTTAGTGCAGAAGAACAGTCGACTAGAAATGCAGTCTGGTGCCTGCTCTTCCCTACAGAGCTTCAGTGAGTTCCTGTTTGGTAGAAATGGCCGAATGATGCTGTTTGATGCTGCTTAATCATGATTGATTTTTTAATTTAAATATTTCTAAATAGCATTACTGGAAGACAGAAAGATTTCATTTCAAATGCACAGATGAAGAAATGGTGTAATATGATTTATTTGTCTTTTTTATTTTGAAAAGATGGTGTTCAATTTTCTTGTTTTGTCCAAGCAACAGTCCAAAGACCTTTATCCTATAACCTATACTGTATACCTAAAATGTAACAAAAAAAGCAGCACATCTTCTCATCTGAGCAGCTGAAGCCAGACAATATTCAGCCTTCTTGCTTTAAAAATAGTTGCCAATTAATTTAATCAACTAATATATCAACTAATCGTCACAGCTTTACATTTTATATCAAAGCATACCAAAAGGAATCAGAACATTTAAAGGAATATAACATATCTAATTGGGGAGTCCTGTTTGATCCATACAGAGCACCAGATGCAGTTTAAGAGACAGTTTCTATTTCAATCTTATGTTTTATTTTGTGTCTTCACCAAGATAAGGATATTTTTCTTCAAGTTATTATCAGATGAGAGGATTTTCCTTCCAGTTTGTTGAAGATTAAGTGACTATCTCTGTCAGATCTATTCTGATAAATACATCTGTGTTATCATCAGTTGAATAAAATCCATCAGCAACACTACTTTTGCTGCCTGTGCGGCTGCGCTCTTTATATCCAAATGGTACTGAAACATTTCAAGACAGAAAGGAACACACTTTTTTATTCAGTGATGGTCATCATTATCTTAATGACCCTTTGTATACCATTATTCATTGTGTGGGTGTTGAATTTTCACTTCTCCAGCTAACCTGAAGGAGCTGATCTCTCAGACTATAACCACCTGGGCCCAGGAGTCTCACATCCAGGACCCAGAGCTGGTCAGAGTGATGTTCAGCCTGTTGAGGAGGCAGTACGACGGCATAGGGGAGCTGCTTCGGGCTATGAAAAAGTCCTACACCATCAGTGCCGCATCCTCGATGGATGCTATTAACCTGCTGGCGTCTCTGGGTCAGATCAGGTCTCTGCTGTCAGTGCGTATGGGCAATGAGGAGGAGAAACTCATGATTGATGGACTTGGGTAAGAAAATATAATCCAAGAAGTACTGTAACCTCTCTTTTCTTTTAAGGCAATGTAAATGGCAAGGTGAAATTATTATGGTTTATTGCATATTAGTTCCTCATAGGTATTACACTATATTGTCTCAAGATGTTGGGATGTACTGTGAGCTTCACAAATCACTTTCTTGTGTTTCCAGTGACATCATGAACAACAAGGTTTTCTACCAGCATCCCAACCTGATGAGAGTGCTGGGCATGCACGAGACTGTAATGGAGGTCATGGTCAACGTGCTGGGAGGAGACAAATCACAGGTGGGTGTAGTTTAAACTCAATTTAACCCTTGTACATGGAAGCTCTTTAACCCAGCAAAATATACTTTCTAGTGTTGATATATGCTCATATGATCCTTTTTGGCCACAGGAACTTACACGAAAACAAGGGAACCTTTGGTAAAAAGTTGGAAACTTGACCTGCATTTTAACTGAACGAATTTAGCTCCAATTTATGTTCCTAAACTACAATTCCTGCCACCTCAAAACATTCTTAATCCCAAAGTAGTCAAATCTGATGATCTTGAAATATGTGCAGTACTAAATGTCACTGATTATGAGACATTTTCTGTTTGAAACACAGCGGTCACTGGTGTTATTTGCCAAATCTTAAACATTCTTTCAATGTGGAGGTAAATGTAAACACAAAAATATCAAATGAACTCTTTTGTTCCTGAATTTGATCCGAGTTTTGAAAAAGAAACAATGGAAAACTTAATTGTCTAACTCTAATTAAGACTTAGTATCTTTTAATTACAAGAAAAGATCTCATAATTACAAGATCCACTGTGTTCTGTGGCCTGATTAGAAATCAGCTACAATGTCACAGCAAATGTTTATCATATACTTTATTGATTTAGTAGTACACTGATCTTAGGGTCTTATCTTAAGACAGTGATATAAACCAAGAACAACAATCTAATACCCAGAAAAACCACAAGGGTAATGAAGAGGGCAGAGGAGTAAACAAGGTAAAGGAGTAGGCATTAGAGGGGTGAGAGGGAGGCCTCTCAAGTGTGTCCTTTTTGGGCAGTGCTGACAGAAGCTGGAAGAGATGGTTGTGATTTAAAGCTAGGGCCAGTGCCAAGCATGAAGTGAACCACAGACAGACAGACTGACCTCAGGGAGACATTCAGGCCGTCACATCTGACTCTGGCCGTCTGATCACACAGTCTCAGACATAAATTCCAGACCAGTTTACTGCCACTTGATATGTGTACTTCATTTACAGTGGCCATATAAAGTGGCAGGAAGCATAGCTTGTAAGTTTATATCAGGTTTACGTTATTTACTCTTTTACCAGCTCTAATGTTGTTTTAGTAGTGGCATGGTACAGAATAATATCCAAATCATGATTTAGTTGGGTAAGAACATTTGTAATCATGGTTTTGTTTACGGAATCATCTAGAAATATAATAAGGCATACAATAAACATACAATAAAATTCTTAAAATATAGTAAACCTGCTATTTTTCAACCCAGACTTTAATAAAAATATTGATTCCCAGTCATGTACATGATTACTTCAGAGGTAGCATTAGTGAGAAACTATCCACTGGGATTAAACTAAGTCTAAAGGTGAAATTGCTTTGGCTTTCAAAAACCATGATAAATCTGATTATAGGAGTTGAAGCGTTTGGTGTGATTGAAAGTTGAGAAGTTAGGGCAACTCGTTCTGTGTATATTTGCAGAGTGTAATTTGCCGGAGGTAAGAAGAGCGGTGTCTATCCATTCCTACCGCAATTTACTTTCATCTCCAGTGTGGACAAAATTACACCACTCCTCAGATTTATGCTGTGACTGAACCTTGGACTGAACCCATACTAGAACTTAGAAAAATGAGGGTGACACAGAGATAAGAGCATCAAAATGCAAAAAGGCTTGAAGGTGAAATGATTTTCCAGTTGATGTGTTGTGACCAGAAACAACATTTTACAGATTGACTGCACCATAAGCACATTGATAGTCGCAGAGTGTTATCAGAGCCGAACATATAAGACTCAGCAGCCTTTAGACATATCAAAATGGATCACAATCTGCCTGAGCTCCTGCAATCACTTCTTTGGAGAAACTCTAGATTTCACTAAAAATACACACACTCTCTCTCTAACAGAATATAAAAACTAATAGCTGCTCTGACTCCACAACACATCTTTATAAATCTGTTTTCATTTCTTCACCCACAGGAGATCGCCTTCCCCAAAATGGTGGCGAGCTGCTGTCGTTTCTTGTGCTACTTCTGTCGTATTAGCCGCCAGAACCAGAAGGCCATGTTTGACCACCTGAGCTACTTGCTGGAAAACAGCAGCGTCGGGCTTGGTAAGCAGTGATGAATTTGCTTCTTTTCTTGCTGTTGTTAATCTGAGAGAGGATGTCAAAGATGTAATAAAGTGTGGAAGAATGTTCATTTTAAGGATAAGCAATATAAAAGGGACTGGGCTTTTTGAAACTAAAAGATGACTAGTAAAAGTTGGGAGAAGGATGTAGTGGAAGATAATGGGACTCCTTTCAATTTCTTCAACACCATTTGCCACAGAAGGAACTGAAAGATTGTTATTTTCCTGTTCCCAAAATAATGACAGATATTCACCGGAGCCAATAGGTGCTACCTGCTGGAAGAGTTTCTCACTTAATTGACGTGATGGAACAAACCTATCACCCATACTATGACAAGCTGTGAGGAAGAAAAATAACAGCTTCCGATTCCAAATACCGGGGCAACGGTGTGAGAGTTAAAGGGGCCACTGACAGAGAGGGAAGAATGGCAGAGAGACGGGGAGGGAGGAAAATGAGGGACGGTGGTTATTTAGGCATGCAGGGCAGAACTGATGAGTCACTGGGCTCCGGCTGCTGCTGCTGCTGTAAACTAAAGCACCTGCCTGGGAAAGAGAGGAGGGTCACATGGTCTGGAGAAGATAGAGAAATGCAAAAAAAACACCAGTTTGTGATGCCTCATTGTGAAACATTAGTTGAGTGCTCATGTTGTGGAAATGTGTAATGATGAATGCACAAAAAGCAAATTGTCTTTCAGAGTTCTATTTCAATAACAAATTCACTTTTGCAAATGTGGATCACCTTGTTTGCTGGACTGAAGAGAACACTGTATGAAGTTTGTACATACAGCCAAATGCGTCACAATCATCCCTATATTCTTAACCCTAATAGGTTTCTTCTTTTAATTAATTTACCATCTCTCTGGAGAGTTTCTCTTGGTCCTCTGAGAATTAATAGTTGAAAGCAGAGTCTGTATCTGCCTTTCCTCCCTAAGAACTTTCCCTCTCTGCCTGTCTAATGAGCAGTAAAGTTACAGCTCATATTTGATGGTACCTGTTGAGAACATTTTCACACAGGAAGCAGAGAGCACAAAGTCTTAAATTGTGCATTTGGCTATAAAGGCAGTATAACATGATCTTAAGAAAACTACTATAAAAAATAAGTTCCCATTTCAGCTCACTTCTGTAAACCACAGTGTGAATGGGACATGGGCTTTGTGTTTTCTTTGAACAAATGATTATCTCAAAACTAATTGTCCCAAATGATAAGTTTGGACATAGTTAGATGTGCTGGCACTGATGATGCGAAGCACAGCTGTTGTTATTCTGCATACTTATCATTCCCTTTCATTTTATTCTTATTCATCTCCCAAAAGTTTGGCACTGTACTGCTCCAGCAATTTTGCAGCGATGGCATGCCAGGCCAACAAGTGCTCTATGAATTTTGATAGCAGTTTGTTCGGTTTTCACATCATTATTTGTTAATCAGCCATTTTTGATTGCACCAATACAGTATGCGGACGCAGTTGGCCTCTGACATTTTCTCTAAAGCTGTATCACTCACAGTCATCAAACTTGATGCCATTTTTTATAGGCTGAGGGCATCTATAAAGGGACCAGTTGCACCACCAGCACCATCACGTGGTCAGACAGTTATGTTTCATGTTTTGTTTTTGACACCTTTTTTTCATTGGATTCCTTGGATCATATGAAACTTTTTGCAATGGGACCGCCCATTTGTGCCTAACAAGATTTTCCGCCATTTTTAAGTTTTCTAGAAACATTTCATCTAAACTTTACCAAACTTGATGTGTACTCTGTTAAGAGCACGCCAGATTCAACTTTGCTACCAAAGTGGAGTGGGCAGGGTTTTCCTGAATAGAATGCTCTAACTCTTCAATGCAAAGACCCATCTCAACTAAAATTGGGTCCCAAGTGCTCAGAGAGACATTGATAGAGCCTGTAAAATTTCACACAATATCACTACTGGGTGGCACTACCAGCAACCCCGAGCCCCGAGTGAGCCCAAAAAGTCTGATGCAGTTTTGCCAGTGGGTGGCACTAGACTTAACGTAATATTCTCAATAAATCCTTTCCTATTTAACATTACAGGGCTGATACTTTGTACACAGGCGCCCCTCGTTCATCCACTCTAAATATTAACACAAGAGGCTTTAACTCTTCAATGCAGTTTCAACCACATTTGGGTCACATGTGAGCAGAGGGCTGTTGAGCGAGTCTGTTGTTGTTCAGCAGCGCAACACCTAACATACTTTTTTAAATAACTGCTTTTCTATTACAATCCCAGGGCTGGTACTTGGTACACATGTGCCCCCCTTCCATCAGCTCCACAACATGAGAGTCAATTGCACTACCTTGTGGCCATTTATGGCACTCTTTGACTTCACTTTGCCTTTCAGCCTGAGATTTGCCTGTGGTGGCATGTGCTTTGGGGGCCAGTTGCACCAGGGGTCCTGCATACTTTAGCATTTTCTAGTTCTAACTATAAGCCAAATAGTGTATTTTTTTAAATTAATCTTTTAACTAATAATTGCCTTGCAACTGTGCACAGTTATTTTGAGGCCATTGACATAGTCCTGGAGTATTTGTGCACATAGAAACAAAAAGGATTCATTACTTAAATTTAAGAAACCTTCTGTCTGTGGTGCTCAAAATGTTTAATAAGTAGCCTGTTAAAAAGTGCATAGACCATTATGTTAATGCTAATGTTTGTAGGTACTGTAGGAGTCATCAGGATGTCTAGTAAAATTGATGTAGTTCATCTCACATTCAACGCAACAAATGTATTAACATATAATTATATTTTTATAATGCTTTCTCAAAGGTTTCACTTTGTTTGGAATTCAAATTGAGAGAAACCTTAATCACTGCATTGCTACATCACATCAATAATATTTAATATTTTGACACTCAAAGTTCAGACTTGAAGTGATTTCATTAAATGTGTGAGAATCTGTTAGATTATATTTTGTCCTCCTTTAATATTAAATATGTAAAATGTTTGAATAATATTCCAAAAACATTTTTCATCAGTATGTCATTTGTAATTTGCCTTAGTCTAAAGGTCAACTGCAAACCTGAACTGATCTCATCGCTACTTGAACACTACCTGCTATTCTGGCTCAAAGAGAGAGATAGATAATAATAAGACAACAAAAGTAGACAGACTGCCCCCTGTTGTTTAGTATGGAACAAATACAAAGTGACTTTTGGCTTTGCTGGTGACACTAACCTGTGTGTGTTTGTGTATTTGTGTGTTTGTGTGTTTAGCCTCTGAAGCCATGCGAGGCTCCACTCCCCTGGATGTCGCTGCATCTTCAGTGATGGATAACAACGGCCTGGCCCTGGCCCTGGAGGAGCCTGATCTGGAGAAGGTTTGTTGCTTCAGCACTACAATCTAAAGCTCAGGCCGGTATTCAATGCATGCTCGACTGCAACTAAAGGACTGAGGCTGTGTGAGAATCAAACGTAATAGAATTTGTTACATTTTTACCACAATTGATCCTGAAACCACTATTAAAAATGTAGCCACCCAGCAAAATTGCTTCAGTGATTTCAGTATTTTTATCATATTAGAATGAAGAATGGAAACAGTCTGAAGTGCAAAATGATTAGCAGATTCGTATCTATTATTAACTTCTTTTAAAAATGTTCATTTCACAGACATCATCCCAGTGAAAAATGAAGTATGACTTCGTGGCAGTTTAGTAAATTGACTTTCAAGTCGTAGTGACAAAAAGACAGCATGTGCCAGGAGTGAAACATAATTGTGTGTGTGTGTGTGTGTAGGTGGTGACATACCTGGCAGGCTGTGGTCTTCAGAGTTGTGCCATGCTGGTTGCCAAGGGTTACCCAGACCTGGGCTGGAACCCCATTGAGGGAGAGCGTTATCTGTCCTTCTTGAGGTTCGCTGTCTTCTGCAACGGTATGTTCATTTCCATACTGAGCACAACAAGAAAATACTGTTAATGTAGAGTCTTAAAGAGTTTTTTGTCTGCCAGTGGTGCTGTAGAGCAGGGGCAACTTTAGCCAATGGTCCTATTTGAATGAATAAGGGGGTGTTACAGGAAGTTTTATCAGAAATAATTTCAGCTTCATTAAATCCAGCATGAAGAGACAAATATGGCTAAGAGGATAGATTATCTGTATGAATTTGTCTTTATCAGTGCTGTATAGATGTGGGTTTTATGTTTTTGTGACAGTAATAAGTAGAGACATGAAAGACAGGCAGACATCACAGAGTCACCTTCCCTTAATCATCCCTTACCCTCTATAACCACAACTACGTAACCATAGTGACCTTGTACAAGACATTTAACCAACAACTGTGCTGCTGCTCAGTTGCCATGACTGGGAAACCTGAGTGGAGTGTTAATGAGCTTTCCCTGGATAAAAAATGAAATAGTCCTTGAGCAGAGCACTTCCAGGATTTCTACTCTTCTGCTGACTTTGACCTTTCATTTTGGGGATTATTCAAATCATCACCTAATGCATGACAAAGTTTTCTTTCTCCACTGGCCTTGCTGTGTTGGAATATCAGGTGAGAGCGTGGAGGAAAATGCTAACGTGGTGGTGAAGCTGCTGATTAGGCGTCCAGAGTGTTTTGGCCCCGCCCTGAGGGGAGAGGGAGGCCAGGGTCTCCTGGCTGGCATGAAGGGGGCCATCAAGATCTCTGAGGATCCAGCTCTGGACCTGCCCAAACCCTCTGCTGTTGTCAATTCTGGGTAGGAACCCACACCAGTTTCTCTTACAAAACTTTCTCTTCTTGTGAAGGAGGAATATCCTCTTAATAAGCATTTGAATCATCATGACACAGTAAAAATCCATTCAGTGGATCGAAAGCAATCAGTAGTGATTAAGTTTCACATTATCTGTGTCTTTGTGGGGGGTTTCAGTTTGTTGCTGAGTGCTGCATTATCTTAAGTTATTACACACTTTAATTGTGCCATATCAGTAGGAATTTGATGTATTATTTAGTCGCATTACTGGGAAGATATAGAAGTTTACTTCTTTGTGGAAGCCTGCACAAAGGAAAGAAAATGAGGTTATTGCTCTGTTCTGAATATGAAGGTTTTCATCTGATTTGAAATAATTTAAAAAGCTCCTGCCAAAATAGGAAAGTCCTTAGAGAGGAAATTATTTATTTTATGTAACCGCCGTACAACATGCCTTTTTATTAAACCAGGTCAGGTTCCCCCTCCAGACAAGTTTTAAAACACATGCTGTAGAGATGCCGAGTGTTGACGAATAATTTATCTGACATAGTTTTGACAAAAAAACATTCTCACTCCTGGAAAAATACAGAATTTATGAATATGCAAATGTGTTTCCTCTCACAGCTTTAATTGTTGGATGCAAGAAGAGGAAGTAGAAAAAGAAGAAGCAGAGTCTTAAGTAACTGAATCAGAGACATTTTAGTACACAGGTTAAACATAAAGAATATTATGCAGATATACTAGAGGTTAGAGCCTCAAGTTAAAAGAACGCAGCGTTGACATTGATCAAATTTTGGGGCTAGTTTGTCAAAAGTGTCGGTGCCTGCAAGCTCACATTAGTATGCAAGGCTCGTAATACACTGGATGCATTTTAATGGGTAAAGTTATTATTGCCTGAGGTGAGGAGGGGAATTGGGGAGCGGGTCAAAATCAATATGTATAACATAGTGGCCTGTAAGGAGATCATGTATAATGCAAAAACATTGGTATAAATGTTCATAAAATTGCTCCCTCTGCTCCTGCTCCTCCTTTTCTTCTCAAACTACCTCGTATAACATATAAGTTTATGGCTCCTGAGTCTCAGACTATCATGAAGGCTTGTGATATTCAAGAAGGACATTGTCTTGAATGACAGAGTTGTGTTTGTGTGTCTATATGTTTCAGGTCCAGTGAGGAGGAGGGAGAAGTAATGCACATGGGCAATGCCATCATGTCCTTCTATTCAGCCCTTATTGATCTGCTGGGACGCTGTGCTCCTGAGATGCATGTGAGGCTTTCGTCAGCATCCTGCTTTTGTAAAAAAAAAAAAAAAGGAGTAGAATTTGGAACATCATACGTCTGGTTCCTCCCAGAGTGTTAGGAAGATGCTCCTTTTGTTTTGATGAAGGATGAGGAAAAGGATTCACAGCATAAAAACACAGAATAAACCAATTTTTTACATTTCAATTTCACCTACAATACTGCACCTTGTATTAGATGTAAATTCGGTAATATATCCTCCTACACATTCATCATATTTCTCCGCTACAGGCCTTTTCATCATGCACAGACTCACTTGCTATCCAAAACCCATTATAAACAGCTGTGTTGCTGCAATAACCTGAATTAAATAGTGAGGTTTCCACTGACTGTGTCTCTGTTTGTGTCTCTTAAAGCTTATCAATGCAGGTAAAGGCGAGGCGCTGCGTATCCGAGCCATCCTGCGCTCTCTGGTTCCCACTAAAGACCTGGTTGGCATCATCAGCATCCCCCTCAAAATGCCTGTGGTTAATAAAGGTATGGTGGTCTTGGTGGCAGTTGTTTATGTTAGATGAGATGATGGTTTGGCAGCAACAGAAAAAACAGAAAGAAACAAGCAAATCCAAATTGAAAGTTTTCGAATGGTGGAAAGATGTAACCGCAGCCAAAAAGCAGACAGAAAGTCTATTTGAGACAGAAAAGTGGCCTTTGGACTGGATTAAAGGCTGAAGCTGTACTGCATACACAAACACATAACTACAATGTATCAGAATGCTGCCTGCTGAACTAAAATGCCACTTTAATTTATTCCCCACACATTAATATACCCTGTATGTAAGTGCTGCTGCCAGGTTAAGGCAGCTAAATTATTTCATATCTCACTGCTAGAATCACCTCAGCTCTGCCTGCTGGAGGTGTGTAATAGTGAATAACTGAGGAGCAGCCAGGAATCATCCAGGAGTTAATATCTGTACACTCCCCCGTTTGTGCTTTGCTTATAATCTTATGTGTAGTTATCAGATTACTGTGGGAAAAAAAGAAAAGCTATAAGCAGCAGCAATCACACCAGAAAATTAACTGCACATCCAATTTTCTTTGTGCCGCATTGTAATGAGAACTCAAGCTGTGAATTAATTGACTGAACTCAAAAGGTTTTGCTTTTGTAAAAGGTTTCCACTGTTTATCATGCCTAGATTTACTTTTCCTTAAATACAACCAAACTATCTATCCCTGTTTTTTCTTTACTTAAATAGTCTGAAATACCAGAAAGATCAGATTATAGATAATAGATAGAAATAACAAATTCAGCATTTACAAAAACAACACATGAATCTGAGACTTTGTTTTCTAAAATGTGTTTAACTTCAGATGGCTCAGTGACAGAACCCGACATGGCAGCCTGTTTCTGTCCGGACCACAAGGCACCCATGGTGCTCTTCCTGGACAGAGTGTATGGCATTGAGGACCAGAGTTTCCTGCTCCAGATGTTGGAGGTTGGCTTTTTGCCTGATCTCCGAGCCTCTGCATCTTTGGACACAGTGAGTGCAAACCCCCCCCCCCCCCAAAAAAAAAAAAAAAAAAACCTGCCTAACTTTCAGTACATTGCCTTAGCAACCCTTTTGCTTTTAAACTTCCATTTTATACTCCTTAGCTACCAAAACATTTGTGTCTATTTATTTTATCATCTTTCTCATCTCCATTGTTATTACACTTCTTACTGAAATGATGTTTTTTTAATTTGGTAATAATGCCAGTGCAGGCAGTTATGCTTGGGTTCTCAGTTTGCTCATTAAAGATGTTTGTGCAGAGTGAAATAATCTCAGCAAACAATGAACACTGATTGCTCAGTAATACAATCAGGACAAAGCCTCGTCATGTCTGCCTCCAAATTGTGAGAAGCATTAACATAATCACTGGAAAAATCATTAGATTAGAAACAGTAAACATCTTCTCATCCACAGAAAATGAGAAATGAGCTGATTCGATGTGTTTTTGTATGTTTATGTCTCTGATCAGTAGTTCAACTTATGTGTGTCTAATATTTAGAGACACAACACTCCCTGCTGGGGCAATGTGGGAATCACCAGTGAACCAGTGGATATTTCACACATTTCTCTAAAGGACATATAACCTCTGTCCATGTAGATTATCAAATGTGTTAGTTTAAACAATTATTAATTTTGACATTGTTTAACACAGGTTCACTGTTTCTTTCATAGTGGTGTGAACAAACCCTGAATATTCTGTGTTTGTCAATGAGACATTTTCAGTGAGGGGTGTCAAGTTCGATTTTTTTCATCAGTCTTGTGTTATTCCAGCACTACCAGGTCTGGTTTAACAAGGATGTTTTCTTTTTTCTAGACATGTTCAAGGCTTGTTACCTTGTCATCTTTTTAGATTAATAAAAACTGAATTGTTGTAAAAGAGTCTTTGTTCTTATGAAAAGGGAATGTCATGTTTGTAGTTAGTAGAATGCACTTCACACTATCACCACCAACAAAAGTACAGTTTAAAAATAAGAACATCCAGAAATCTTCCATAAAAAACATTCATATTCATTCATTTACTTTATATTATATATAATTATATTATATATAATTCATTTTCAAACCTCTGTGAATGGGGATAATTAATATTTTTCAGCTCCACTTTAAAAGGGATTTTCTTCTCTGTTAGTGAACCAGGTAGTGTTTCTTTTTGTTCCTGCCAGTAGCCTATAATCACTCCACCCTTCCACTAATCTTTGCCTGAAGACTGCTAGTGCCTCTCCATCCTACAGCTGCTGTGTATCTATTGTTCTCTGTCCAACAGGAGGTGTTGAGCACCACTGAGACGGCGTTGGCCATGAACAGGTACATCGGCTCAGCCCTGCTGCCTCTGCTGACCCGCTGCGCCGCTCTCTTTGCCAACACGGAGCACTACGCACAGCTGATCGACTCCACGCTTCAAACCATCTACAGGCTGTCTAAAGGACGCTCCCTCACCAAAGCCCAAAGGGACGCCATCGAGGAGTGTCTGCTGGCTATCTGCAAGTACGGCCTGCCAAAGCTTTGCTCAGACTCCGCTGAGTGAAAATATTACAGAGGGAGCTGGAGATTTACAGAGGCTGCACACTGCTGTTTGAAACAATTCTACTGTCAAATAGCTTTTCTCAAGCTTTAGTACAACACTTATTGAAAAGCTCTCTCTTCCACCCCTCTTTTTTACATAAACATATAAGTTCCCACACCACTTTACAACAAAGAATATACTGTGCTATTGGAATGATTGACATGTTATAAATTCTGCTCTATTGATGCCAAAGTCAGCATTAGCACCATTATCATTCATGAACTTATTTAGTGTTACAGACACCCCACTTGAACAATCGGAAAACAATTTAAATACATTCCATTAAGGGACATTTAATATTAGGGTTAATTTAACCAGCACCATGGCTTTTATTCACTTAAATAATTGGACATATTTTCACTTTAATTATATGTAAACCAATTTTTAAATTTTATTTTTATTTGTACATATTATTTCTTATTTAATGCAAATTGTCCAATATATTGGACCTGTGTTGTTTTTTCTTCTTCTCTTTTTTACATAAACATATAAGTTCCCACCCCACTTTACAACAAAGAATAACTGCTATACTGTGCTATTGGAATGATTGACATGTTATAAATTCTGCTCTATTGATGCCAAAGTCAGCATCAGCACCATTATCATTCATGAACTTATTTAGTGTTACAGAATGATCATACTGAACATTAAGGATTTTCCCCAAGTAACATTTGGTGATCAGTTTGAAAAACGTTGACCTCTTTTGACCCTGAGTCATGCAGCATGGTGCATACAGTATGTCTGCCCAGTACTTATTCATATTACTATTGGTATTCTGGGCTTCACTGAACGTTTTCCTTCACACTTCATCCTTGAACCTGGTGCTTTTTACACCAAGTCTTTAATATATTCTTGGATATTCTATTTCTACACAGGTGCTCTCCTTGGATTAATTGCACAAGTGAGAATTATATCAGATCAGTGCTGCAATGAATATTACATGAATCTGCATTTAGTTATCAGCTAATATAATATCTAGTCTCTAAACTCTGCTTCAGTATTTTTATGTTTAAGTGATCTATATTTCTGTTATTTTACAGGCATCTACGTCCCTCCATGATGCAGCAGCTGCTCAGACGGCTGGTGTTCGATGTTCCCATGCTCACTGAATACTGCAAAATACCTCTGCGGGTGAGACACTGGACACAGTTTGTTAACCACATTGCGTTTTTGCGTCATGAATACAAAACAATCAGAGTGCATCTCATATTTCACAACCCATCCATCATCCTCATTTCCAGCACGCTCAACTCTCACACTAATAAATCTAATTATCTCCTTGCCAAAGCATTTATATAACACTTGTTGTCTCAATGAATTAGCGCTGTGCAGAAATTGAGGTAACAATATTTTACTACATTTGGACCTGACTTGTTTTATGTTGTCTTATATGTGTGATCTCCAGCTGCTGACCCACCACTATGAGCAGAACTGGAAGTACTACTGCTTGCCGTCTGGTATGGGAAGCTTTGGTATAGCGTCTGAAGAGGAGATCCTCCTCACCAAGAAACTCTTCTGGGGAATCTTTGACTCCCTTTCTCATAAGGTACAACCAGAAACTATTTTTTTAATAGATTATTTATTAAGATAAGATGACAGAATGTGCATGGACTGGCAAATTATTTATGATTTTGGAAAGCTGTATATGTCTCTGAATATTCTGTATCTTGTCTGTGTTTGCCCATTTTCTATGTCTGAGAATAAGAAAGCAGGCGAGGATATATATTCCTTAAATCGCTCTCTGTTGCATAATGTTTTAGTGGTCTTTTGGTGCCTGATTTCAGAAAGCTTTACTCTGTTTCCTGCAGTATTTTCTCTAAAAATCTGGAATTTTCACCCCTCTACTGTGGCTCTCCTGAGAACAGAAAGTTTTTGGTAGTCAGAGGTGGTGAAGTGAAAGCTCAATGAAGTGCTTGTGAGCACTGCAGCTGAGGCGAAGCCGAAACAGATGAATCATTTATCAGTTTGTGACAGGCTGCCACTTGCTGCAGACTTTTTCCCCCTGCTCTCTGGCTTTCATTTTCTCTCCCGCTCCTCTTCTTTTCCCGGCTCCCGCTCTACTCCGTCTGTCCATCTAATAGCTAAGCAGACGTGCTCTCGATGACTGCAGAGAAAATGGCGGGATAATCAGTGTGTTTTACCCCTTCTCCCCGTCTGTTCTGTAGAAGTATGATTCTGAACTTTTCAAAACGGCCAACCTATGCCTGTGTGCCATCGCTGGAGCCCTGCCTCCTGACTTCGTGGATGCCAGTTTAGGGGGTAGTGCAACGCTGGAGAAACAGACGTCAGTGGATGCACAGGGAAACTTTGACCCCAAACCCATAAACACTGCCAAGTGAGTGGTCTGAAAACACACCCACCCACTCACTGACTTACTTAGAGTCAAGGAGATAAAATGCACTAGGTGGAAAATGAGTGTACAAACTGATAGTGTTTTGCCAAATACAAGATATTTGTTAAAAGCTACGAATCAAAGCCTAAAACAAAGCTTTTACCTACTCAAACTTGGATGTAATGACAGATATTATATCTATTTTTCAGCATCTCCCTTCCTGAAAAACTTGATTACATTGCCAACAAATATGCAGAGCATTCCCATGACAAGTGGTCCTCAGAGAAGGTCAGTCCTAGTGTGGTCTCTAATGCATGCTGGCATTTGATTTATGACTATAGATACAGTAGAGACACGAGGAAGGAGCAAAAATAATAGGAATTGAAAACTTGTTTGGTTTCATGCAGGTGTCAGTAGGCTGGAAACAAGGAGACAATGTGGATGAGCACGCCAAAACCCATCCACTGCTGAAGCCTTATAAAGCTCTGAGTGAGAAGGTACATGCACACCTGTACACAGACAGCTGCTGCTAGGAGATTAGAGTTAAACAACTGCTGGTGCCTGATTTGTATATCAAACATAAAGTGGAATACATCTCTAAATATTTCATGTATTATAAGAAATAATTCATATTATTTACTGTATGTATAATTTAAGGCTGCTTCATCAGTTTTTACTGATAGATGAAAGTTTTAGTTATAAAAAACAACTTTGAGTTGCTGTGAAGATGAGGATATAGGGAGAAAGATTTTAAGCCAAAAAGTGATTTGGTTGTGGTAGGAGAGAGAAACATACCGGTGGCCAGTGAAGGAGTCATTGAAGAGCATGCTGGCTATGGGCTGGAACATTGAGAGGACCAAAGAGGGAGAAGCCATCTTCCAACAACGAGAGAGCGACAAACAACGAAAGATCTCAGAGTCTCAGGTATCACCCTTCCCATATGTTTTAAATAATAAGACAAAAGGGCAACGTGTAAAAATGCAGTCTATAACAAAACTTGTAGAATACTACCTCATTCATTCATTTGAAATTACCCAATCCAAAATATTCTCTTTTTTCATCATCTCTGTTAGTGGTCAAATATAATTTTATAAAGGAGCCCTATAAAGGAGCCCCATTTCACAATTACCATAAACCCAAAGCAGTTAAGAAAATTAGTATCACTTTCTGTATCATTACGATACCAAGTAGTGCGTTTAGTGGATTTTCAGCACCATGGACAGCTCAGGAGTCAGTGGTGAAGATTCACTCTGAAGTAAATGCTGGCTTCATTTCTGACAAAAAAAAGAGGTTTCTACATTCAAAAGCTCATAAGCTTGGTCTACATGCAGAAATGTTGCGCACACAAAAAATATATATTGCACTTTATATAGAAAGATGTATTATACTGCATAACTTAATTCAGGTGTTGAAATGGGACTCATTTCCTCTGTTAAGCCGTATGAACTGTCAATCAATACAGAGACAATAAACTCCTATCATCCTGTGCACCAGAGATATTTCCCTAAACAAAGACCACCAAAGAAAATGTTTTATTGGATGCATATCATTCAATGTCAGCAGGAAAAAGTTCATAAAAACACCTTCTTTGTTTTTTTTATAGCTTTGATGTATTTAATGTTTTTCTAATATTAAAATATTGTTCTGTCTGTATTGTCTGCCTCTGACTTTATAGGTTAACGGATTCAGTCCTACTCCGACGGACCTGCACAATGTCACTTTGTCGAGAGAGTTACAGGTTGGTTTTCATTTGACCATTTAACTGTTGTCACATATACACCATGGGAAGCTTGACTTTGGCACAGTGTTGCTTTGAGTTAAATGATAATGTCTGCCCTGAACATAAAGTTTGGGCTGATTGGATTGCCATTAGTTTTGCAGATATGTGGTCATAAAGTGAACTATTGTCATTGTGCTAGATGAATGGTCATGGGATTACTAAAATCTGTAGCCATGAATGTCCATGACCATGAATGTCACCAACAATCAATGTGATAGTTGTTTCAGTGTGGACCAAAGTGGTGGACTGCCACTAGCATGACTAAAAATAGAGCCATAGCAAAAATACAAAACCAGGATTAAAGCATTCAAAATGGATGAAAGGTAAATTTGTTTGCTCTGCTTTCAGGGCATGGTGGAGGTGGTTGCAGAAAATTACCACAACATCTGGGCCAAGAAGAAAAAAACTGAACTCATTAGCAAAGGTATGCAAATGTTCAGGTTAAAAATACACCATTACATTCATCTTACAGTCATTTACTCAGAAGGTGTGAATCATTTGAGTTTTGCACATGATCTTTTTGGAAAGTCCTGCAGTAACTCTGACCACTGATTCATATAGAATACATTTGTGAAATGATTTTTTTGAACTTGGTGTGACCTGCCAGGAGGAGGGACCCACCCACTGCTGGTTCCCTATGACACCCTGACAGCTAAAGAGAAATACAGAGACAGAGAGAAGGCCCAGGATCTCTTCAAGTTCCTGCAAATCAGCGGCTATGTCATCACAAGGTTAACTTCCTTTCACTCCCATTTAGTATTTTATTGTAGAAATAAGTAAAGATTAACAAGCAGGATATCACAACAGCACCAAGTTATATATGCATGTTTACTGTATTGTATACTTACTAAAATGCAGTGATAATTATATATTTTTATTTACAATATTTGGGTTGAAGATTATATTCTAGTAACAATTCTACAGCACTACTGTTCATACAACCCATTTTTTACATGTGTCTAACTTTTGGTATTGCGATGGGGGGTAAAGGAGTCTGATATTTTGGATTCTCTCATGTCACAGAGGTCTGAAGGACATGGAGCAGGACTCATCATCCATGGAGAAGCGTTTTGCCTACAAGTTTCTCAAGAGGCTGCTGAAATATGTCGACTCTGCGCAGGAGTTTATCGCGCACCTTGGTGAGTTTATTGCAATCTTTAAACACAGAGATACACCGAGTAGTAAAAGGTGCGACATTAAACTGAATTTATGATTCTGACCTTGCTATTCAACATGTTTTTTTTAAATCCAGAGGCTATGGCCACCAGTGGGAAGACAGACAAATCACCTCATGACCAGGAAATCAAGTTCTTTGCAAAGGTTTGGAAGTCTGAAATTGAAATGAGCCACTGAAACATAGCTTTTGTCGAGGTTTTGATCTCACAGCTGTATTTCCTCTCTCCAGGTGTTGCTCCCACTGACCGATCAAACCCTTAGCAACCACTTTCTCTACTTCCTGTCCACGCCCAGCAAGAACCTGAGCAGCTGTGGCTGTGCTTCCAACAAAGAGAAGGAGATGGTCACCAGGTACACTGCAGTAACAACACATAATCATGTTATCAGGTTTTGGGGATGACCTCGCTCAAAGAAAGTCAGTCAATAATACACCTCTTTTTTTATTTCTTCCTTTTACTTTTACTTTTCTTCAGCCTTTCTTTGATCTGTCTTGACTTTTTATTCAGTTCTGTTCTTACCTTCCCTCTTTTCCAGCCTGTTCTGTAAGCTGGCAGCTCTTGTCAGACACAGGATTTCTCTCTTTGGTAAGGTTGACCTCTGTCTGTATGCTCGTGTGCCTCTTTGCTTTAAAATCTCTTCCCACATCTACAGTAAATGTTTCTCTCACAGGAAGTGACTCAGCAATGATGGTGAGCTGTCTGCACATCCTCACTCACTCCCTCGACACAAGGTAAGCACATATCATTTTAGATTGTAGCTGTAGGCAGCGTTCTATCAAGCAGAGGTAATTAAAATCAGTCTTTTGAGAACACGTTAACCCCTTGTGTTCCCTCCCTTTTCTCAGGACAGTGATGAAGTCTGGCGCAGAGCTGGTCAAAGCCGGGGTTCGCACTTTCTTTGAGAATGCTGCAGAGGACCTGGAGAAGCTGCTGGAGATGCTCAAACTGGGGAAGTTCATGCAGTCGCGTGCACAGATGAAGAGCGTCAGTCAGAGCATCAACTACGTGACCGTGGCGCTGCTGCCCATCCTCACCGCCTTGTTCGAACACATCGCAACATACGAGTTTGCGGTAGACCTGCTGTGTAAGTTTGTATTTTCAACATTTTCAATAGTAAATTCCATAGATTACAGTTTGTCTTTTCCCACCTGATTATTAAGTTTTGTTTATTGTTAGAAATAGATGTGCTTAATGAAGGTTTTATCTTTCAGTGGATGATGTACAGCTGTCCTGCTACCGGATCCTGACCTGTTTATACTCTTTGGGAACAGGAAAGAATATCTTTGTGGAGAGGTAAAGAGGCCACCCTGGTTTTAAATCATGGAACAGGATGAAAAATTGGCTTTTAGTTGTATTAATGAGCAATGCTGTATAGTTGATCATTAATTTTAAGAATCCTTGGTTAAAGAATAATGCTGCTAGTAATTTTTATGAGCTGTGAGAATTAGCGTCACTGTTTGTGACAAAAGCACAATGTGAAGAACAGGTTTTCTGGCAAGATAACCATCGTATTTTATGAAAGACTATAAAAAGAAAAAGAGTTTTGTTTCCCAGGTGAGAGGACACAACAGAAACACGGAGAGCTGTGAAATGTCACATTAAAATCATAATTCTGTGAGATTAGTCCCTCACTGGCTGTTACACGGCCATAAAACGTCCTCAAAACTGTCATGAATGCAAATTTTCTCACCTTGAGCCGAGTCAAGCTGTAAATTACCAGTGAAAATGTTTGGCGACATCCTTACCTTAGCCCCTTAGCTGCATGGTGAATCAATCCTGATACCATGGGGAGCTCTTTGAGTGCTCTGTGGACCACAGGTACAATGGCAAAAGAATATTAAAGATGGATGTAATTCCAGTAGGCACCAGGAGTTAGAGAAAAAAAAGTATATGAAAACTTTTGGGATGTGTTAACTTATTCATTGTGCATATTATCTTTGAATCACATCGTATATATTTACATGTTGATATGTAGGCATCTGCCAGCATTTGGGGAGAGCCTTGCCACCCTGGTAGCAGCCATGCCCGTAGCGTTCCTGGAGCCTCATCTAAACGCCCACAACCCGCTCTCTGTCTTCAACACCAAGAGCCCTCGAGAGAAGGCCAGTGAGTGTCTGCCTTTAATCCTCATTATTCCATTGTTATAATTATATATGCCTTTTTAAAACACACTTTTGTTACAAAGACTGATGGTGTTTCTTCTGTAGTCCTCAGCATGCCCGACACAGTGGAGGAGATGTGTCCGGAGATGCCTCGTCTCGACAAGCTGCTGAAAGACGTCAATGATGTCTCAGAGTGTGGAGCGCGTTACAGTGACATGCCACAGGTCTGAATTTGCCGATTGGATATTTTGGATGTATAAAAACAGCTGCATTTTTGAGGGATTGGCTCAGGTTTTACCTTGGTTTTTAAAATCTGTTGCTCAGCAGGTTGCCCAACTTAAAGGAAGTACAATACCAAATCACCAGAACCCCCTCTTTCAGTGTTTTAAAGTTTTCCTTTGGTTGGTAGTGAGTGCTGAATATAATGTTACAGTCTAATCAAAATGATAAAGAACCATTTTAAAATTCTTTTTTTTTTTATCCTTCATTAAAATATATATATTCCCATCATTTAGAGCCTCAGTGAACTCTTAAATTTGTGCACATAAAGTTCAAATGTATTACTGTAGGAATACCAACCTCCATTATACATTATACATTTGCAGATTTAGCAAGTGGATTTTGCACCACTTCAGATATACATACTCTTCCAAGACTTTCATATTGACTGTATTTACATTACATACATAAGTACATAGTAAGTACAAATCTAGTGTTTTATAACCTCACAATCAATAATTACTGGAACATCTGGCATATATCATTGGATTTATAATCCCCTTTAGAACTAAAGGTCCCCTATCATCATATATCAATAAGTTCCTGATTGCCTCTTCCATCATCATACCTTTAGCCTGTTTCCTGCAGGTGATTGAGGTGATCCTTCCCATGCTGTGCAATTATCTGTCCAACTGGTGGGAGAAAGGCCCGGAGAACTCGCCTCCAGGTACTGAGTGCTGCACCATGGTGACCTCTGAACACCTCAGCATCATCCTGGGAAACATACTCAAGATCCTCAACAGCAACCTGGGCATTGATGACGCCCCCTGGATGAAGAGGATTGCAGGTTAGTGCTTTTTAATAAGAATCTCTAATTGTAAGGAATTCTCTGATTATGTCAGGTAATATCAAAGACTTTTACAAATGATCACCTTTAAGTAATATGCACATACACTGCAGTAGATGCAGAGTTTTGGTAGAAATAACAATGGTAAAACATAAAAGGTCACAGAAACACTACAGCAAGTTCTTTTAAATTGGGGATCCCATGTGGGAACCTAATTCTAATACAATAAAATTGATTTCTTCTTGTAGAACAGTTGCATTTTAGTGCACATTCCAGCTCAGGAAAGGCCATATATTATAATTGGCTGCTGTGGGGGCAAGTATGCTGAAGCACTTTCTCACATCAGTTTTTAAAACTTTGTTTAAATATTGCTCTTCTTATACATTGACCTACAAGGCAGTTAAGATGTAGGTTGTATTTTGAGAGATTGGCACAAATATGGTGATCTCAAAAAAGCACTAAAATGACACTGATTGATGTAGTCTGACAGTTGTAACAGAGCTGAAGATATCCAGGGACATAAGGGGGAATTTTACCCTTTATGTTCTCAAACTTGGAATCCCAATTTTCTTAAAAAACATCGATCTCTCAGTCAATACTGTATTTTCTATTGTCTCTGTCTCCAGTCTACTCTCAGCCAATCATCTGCAAAGCTGGAGCAGACCTGCTGAGAACCCACTTCCTGCCCACACTGGACAAACTAAAGAAGAAGA
The DNA here is from genome assembly GCF_963691925.1 of Scomber scombrus. Classification (NCBI taxonomy): domain Eukaryota; kingdom Metazoa; phylum Chordata; class Actinopteri; order Scombriformes; family Scombridae; genus Scomber; species Scomber scombrus. The sequence continues at coordinate 21,240,620 of NC_084986.1, read as the reverse complement.
CTGTTAAGGTGAGCTTAAAATATATATAATGCTATAGTTGGACATTGGATCCAGTGCTCAGTGATACCTGTGGTTAGTTTTGCTGCTGCTCTTTGCTGACAACTTTATGCTCGTACACATCATCGACTGAGAGTAAAAATACCTCTGCATAGCGTCCTGAGAGGGGGAAAACGGATTATCGCCATGGGGTTGGAAGGGCTCATGTGTGAGGACATTTGCACTAATGAAATGATAACAGATTTAAAGGAGATAAGCTGTTCATGTCCTGCAAACACAGGTTGTTACTGAAGAGGAGCTGCTGAAGGCCGACAGTAAAATTGACAACCAGGAGGCGGAGCTGCTCATTCTGGATGAGTTCGCTGTGCTCTGCAGAGACCTCTACTCTTTCTACCCCATGCTCATCCGATATGTGGATAACTACAGGTACACATATATACATGCTGAGCTAGGAGGAGGTTTTATTTAAAGATTTTTGTGGGGAATTCATCTTCAACTGGATGTTTTTGATGCGCTGTCCTGCACAGATGCTCATACTGTAACTCAATCAAATGTCTGTGGTTCATGTTTTCAGGTCTAAGTGGCTGAAAGGGCCTGATGCAGACTCCACTGAGCTCTTCAGAATGGTGGCTGACATCTTCATCCTCTGGTGCAAGTCACATGTAGGTCTCGCCATTACTGAGTACACCAAACTGTTTATTCAGTCGAACGTTTGTGTCACAATGTTTCTTCTTCCCTGATTAACCTATTTTCTCTGTTGTCTGAACACAGAACTTTAAGCGTGAGGAGCAAAACTTTGTGGTTCAGAATGAGATCAACAATTTGGGCTTCCTAACAGGAGAAGGCAATACAAAGATGTCCAAGGTAAACCATGGAATAATACATATGATATGGGTGAATACAAAATTCAAGACATGTATAATAACATCAGGGTTTTAAGCAAGAAAAAAAAGTGAGCCTCAAAATGTTGTCCAGGAGGAAATGTTTACAATGTATTAAATTAAGTAATAATTTAAATCTGCTGTATGCCTGAAATCAGACATGGTGCCTGAGAGCTTTAAACTCTGAGATATGCTAATGATAGTTTATTTGGATTCATTGGAACACGCTCACTAGAGCAGCAAATGAATATTCATCCACAGCTGAAAATAGCCCCCAACAAAGACACTATTTACTCCTGTTTGAGTAACCTTGCCTAAAAACTACAGCTGTAAAGAAATAAATGGGGGAAAAAAATTATATTTATTTTATTTATTTTTAGAAATTATCCTCAGTAGGAATCAGTGGACTCTGACCTCTAACCCTAACCCATAGACAGAGCAGAGAAGTCAAAAAGTACTGACACAGACTAATACATTGATAGCTTTTGACATTTTGTGGGATTTTTTGAGAATAAAAAAAAGAAAAATGCCAGCCTTTTCCTTATAAGATATATATTTTAAAACACCTAAATGAAATAGGCATTGAGTTTTTTTCACATTAAGTCTAATGTCATGTTGACCTCCATGTTTGGCAGAAAGTGAGCTCTGCAAACTAAAAACCTGAATTGAATCTTTATTTGAGATACTTTCAGTAAGGCTGATGTAACTCTCAGGCCTTCCAAGAATAACTCATTGAAAATGGACCTCTTCATTCTGGGAGACATCTGTCACGGTTAATGACCCCTGGAGATCGAGCAATGCACATCTCAATTCTCTCCAGGTTGAAATTGGACTTCATCGTTCTCTCTCTCTCTCTCTCTCTCTCTCTCTCTCGTTCTCTCTCTCTCTCTCTCTCTCCCTCTCCCTCTCTCTGCTTCCCTTTGTCAGCACTTTGGCAAAGCTCAACCTGAATACTTAGTTTGACAGGATCCCCAGACATTCAATTCTTACCACTGTATTTCACACACTTTGTTAATGAAAGGCAGGAAATCCCTCCGAGCCCTTTTTTCCTGTGTTTTTAATAGATCCCTTGACATGTGCTGAACAAGCTGAATATGTTGACGTAAGATGTTCTACAAATCAACTGTAGAAGTTCACACCTCTTAAATTCCCCTCTACTACCAAAGCTTTACGACGTATGACATTTGTTGTAGTGAAGTCATATATCTGGATTTTGACAGTGTTTGGTCCAGCAGGCACTCAGCTGGCTGTCACTGAGAGACTTTGATGTTTATTTGTTTTGGCAGAGCTGGACGCTTTATTTCTTTGCACTCTTGGGTGATTGGATGGGTGGATGGGTGGATGGGTTTGACGTAATCACTCACAGTGAATAAAAGCTGCTCAGCTCTTGATCTTGCAGGATCCTGCTTGTTAAGTGACGTATAATGAAGCACCTTCTGTCCCCCAATATGTGATTCATCTTAATCCATGGCTGGAAGGTGAAATACACTTTTTGTCTCCCCTGAAAGCAAAGTCACTGCAAATCAGTCAGATTTGGGGGCTACATTTGGTTGGAGAGCTACGTTTTAAATATGTATATTCATTATATATTAATATTTCAAAGTGTTATATATTAATATTTATGTTTATATGTCAATTAAGAAAAGGTACATTTTTGAAAGTTGTCTGATATACAGTACATAAAGGCATTAATTAAGGATTTTTTTTAAACATTGAAGATTTGATCATTAGTATTTATTATTAGAAATACAGAAACAATTTAGAATGTATAGTAATAATAAATCATGTATTTTTACACAATGTGTCTATTAAAATCTATTTTTATTGTATGATGGGACACAACATACATATATTTTATATACAGTCCATTACAAAACACAAGAAAGTTTGTATAAATAAAATAAATGGCACAAACTTAACTTTCCTATTTGTTTCAATATATTGATGGACTGATTTAATTTTCTTAGGAAGTGCTACATCCCCATTTGAGGGGAAGACCGAATTTTTACTTTCTTGAATAAACTGAATAAAATCAAATCACACGCTATACATTACACAACAGAGAAGATATTCCTTTTTGCTCTCTAAACTCACGATCAAGTTGGTTAAGCTGCTCTTTGTGTCTATCTGCAGTCAGGTGGGGACCAGGAGAGGAAACACAAGCGTCGGCGTGGAGAATACTACTCCATCCAGACCTCTCTGATCGTTGCTGCACTGAAAAAGATGCTGCCCATCGGTCTCAACATGTGCACCCCAGGCGACCAGGAGCTCATCTCTCTGGCCAAGATACGCTACAGTCTGGTGAGCTCCTTTAGCATTTAACTAAATACTGATATGTTGTTAGTAGGCAATCCTTATATTCAATCATATTAAGTTACTTTAGGATTTTAATTCACAGATAGATAATTTTCATGAAATCGGGTGTGTAAAGTTAAAAGTTAATGTTGTACATCTAGAGAATATAGTCTTCTATCACAGTACATCTTTCAGTCAGTATGGTCTCTTTACCACCGGTTTAATCTCCTAACATGCCACACTTTCTTCAGATGCTTACTGTATATGACTTGTCCTTTTTAAGTTGTAAGATGTTTATAAAAAAAATTACAAAATTAACCTTTTCACACATTGTGCATTAACTCAACCTTGCATCTTTTTCTATGTTTCTTAGAAAGACACAGATGATGAGGTGATGGAGCACTTGCGTCAGAATCTCCATCTTCAGGAAAAGGTGAGCTTAATATTGAAACATCATTATCAAAAAATCTGTACATTTATTTACATATTTAATCATACAGGCTTTCTGTGTAGGAATAAGCAGCAACAGCAGCAGAAGTAATCATAGATTTTTGTCTTTACTACTGTTTAAATGTAATTTCTTGTGGTTTATTCATTGATGTGATTGTTATTGTGTCGCAGTCTGATGACCCAGCAGTCCAGTGGCAGTTGAACCTGTACAAAGACGTGTTGGTGAAGAGCGAGGAACCAGAAAACCCAGAACACACAGTGGTCAGAGTCCAGAGCATCTCTGCTGCCGTTTTCCATCTGGAGCAGGTAAAAACACAGCCTGAACCTTTATTTCAGCTCACACATCAACATTGCATGGCATGAAAATATATAATTAGATCAGACATATCTAACAGCTGATTGTAATAGGTGACAGGAAGTAATGATGGGTAGCAGTGTTATGATCTGTGAATGAATCAGTTAGTCCACAAAAAGCAACCAACAACAATTTTGATAATGAATTAATTGTTAAAGTAATTTTTAATGAAAACATTCTCTGGTTCCTGCCTCTCTAATGTGATAATTATCAGTTTTTCTCTATTTTATATTATTTTAAATTGAACATTTTTTGGGTTTTAGGCTAATTGATTGATCAAAAAAGTAACCTACAGATGAATAGATGATGAAATAGACAGTAGTTGAAGTCTCAATGCTTTGTACGTTATACCTAGATAAAACTTTGTGGATTATAACAATTTGCAAGGTATTATCTAAATAAATGCTGCACAAAATATCTTAAATCTTAACTGCACAAATCTGTGTTTCACTGTTGTTCTTTCCCTGTGGCTCAGGTGGAGCTGCCTCTGAGGAATAAGAAGTGTGTGTGGCAGAAGCTGCTGTCCAAACAGCGTAAACGTGCTGTGGTGGCTTGCTTCCGCATGGCTCCCCTCTACAATCTACCCAGGTGAGTCTCCCGTACACCCGGCTCTCTTCTGGCGCTGTTACACAATGTCAATAATTATACTGACATGAACTATTTAAACAACCCAGTAAAGACATTGCTTTGTTTCAATCTAACTGTACATAACAAACAATCACCAAGTAGTCGTGGGGGGGGGGGTTCGGGGCATTTTCTTTCTTGATTATGTTCCCATGTAAACCCCTCATCACCGCCCTAATGAGATTCTCTCCTCTGTGTTGTTTTCTTGCATAACACTACCTCATCCTCCCTCAGATACAAAAATAATAATTACTTCCTGAATGGCTATCGGGAGGTTTGGCTGGAAAGGGCGTTCAAAGCCTCCAGCTTTGACCGCCTGTTCTCCCTGCTGACGGTAATGTGAAACTACGGGGCGAATGCTTCATCTGTTCAACCCCCCCTTCATCCACCAGGCTATGGACCGATACCTGCCTAGCAACCAATTGTTTCTGCACTGTTGATTCTGATTGGTCAGCTAGAATGAGCCCAGAATTGAACTGAAACAAACTTATTTGGAAAAGTGGAAACACACTGCCAGCTGCAGGCTTCTGTTTCATTTCAGGTGTACCCTGAAGGAAGGAATGAAGAGAAGGAAAGAAGAAGAAAGAAAGAAATCTATTGCATACAATCATGACTTTCAATAGTAGTTCATAATATTATGCTTAATAGTAATATACTACAAAGAAAGCTGTTTTATGTTATCGTACTTCCTGCTATATGATTTTAAAGATTTGTTTTTCATCTGACATTTTCTCAAAGGTTGTGCAGTTTTACAACACATCTGTGTGTCTTTGATCAGGAAAACATCTGTATCTGTAAATCTGATAGTAGCGAGAAAAAAAAGTTGTTGCTGCAGATGCTCAGATGTGTTAGAAAACTGCATATCCCACCGAAAGTGTGCATGTTCCTCTAATGAATTTCACAACTGAACCACAGTTATTTAAGAGACTACATGTGACCAGTCAGAAGAGCCAGTGGGTCCCACATTGACCGATCACCACCCTGCCTGAAATGCACTTCCTGTAACCCCCTTCCTCCCCCCTACATCTCTCCTTCCTGTCTCCTCCAAAACTCACCAGAACCCACCCTAATGCCACTGTACCTCCCTCCCCACTCCCCTCCATTCCTCCCCACCTCCCCTCACCTCCTCCCCCCCCAGGCATCGCGCTATCAACTTCTTCATCCCGGCCTATGAGAGACTATGGATAGAGGCAGAGGAGTACTCCTTTGAGGAGAAGCTAGTTCAGGATCTGGCAGTAAGTACTGGGCTCGCCTTGCCCTCGCCCCTCGTGCCCTGCGTTGGCACCCCTCTGCCAGTCCTGTCTGCCGAATGCTTCTTTAGCTCCGCGCCTGTCGAGCCTTGGGAGCGTGCCCGGGTGGGGACGTCGCCCAAAGCACCCAGGGGCCCCCGCTCTAGGCGTACAAAACCCTTCAAACAGAGATCCGTCAGGGGTCAGAGGCTGCATGACCAACTCAGGAGACACAGGGGCAGCTCCGGCGCTCGCAGCTCTAGAAAAGCAGGCTATGCCTTTCTGACAGCAGTGGTAAGGAGGGCCTTTCACTAGGAGACTGTCACTAGCTGTATGGCTGTCAGATCTGGATCCAACCCATCAGTTGTCTTTTCGCTGTACTCTGTAAGTCTGTAGTGTGAGTGTGAAGGTGACCTTATAGTACGTCCTGTGGCCGTGGCGTCAGTGGCATGCTTGCGTAGTCATGTGAAGATCACATTTCATATTAGATCTTTGTATGCAGATGTGCAGCAAACTCATCAAGACCCTGTAACTTTGCCATTGAAAGAGCACAGCCTTTAGATATAGTCGCTCAAATAATCAGATCATTCACTGTTCGGGAAGATTATAATTTTTTTATAAGTAGCTTAATTCTAGAAAACTGTCAGAGTAGTTTGGACTCTTGGAGTAGTTTTGATAGCCCCTCTTTGTCAGACTCCTGTACTGTCAGCTTCATTCTTCATGTTCAAAGTCATATCACCATATGGCTTACTGCGTGCATCTGTTTGCTGTAACATGCATGCGTTTGAAAAACTGGTTCCAACACTGTTCATTCTCCAATCTCATCTTAACTTCCTGGTCCTGCCCTCTCCATGGATCACCGGGACATGACAAAAAAAAAAATCTCACCTGCATGCCGATGCTAGTTCAATGTTCATTGATTCATTTCAGTGTTTTTGACAAAAATGTGTGAATGGGCACAATTTTCTGATATTGAAAAAATGTCGATGAACTTGAAGCTGTGATGAGGTGATTTCTTGTAAGAAGAGAGAATGAATGAATAGCAATCAGATAAAAGTTGAGCAGAGCTAATTGTTCGCACCTGTGGACCCCCCCCCCCAGCAGAAAACCCCCATGAAGATTGTGGAGGAGGAGGAAGAGGAAGAGGCTGAGATCCAGCCAGACCCTCTTCACCAACTCATCCTCCACTTCAGTCACAACGCTCTGACAGAGAGAAGGTATATAGTAGGTCATATAGTATAGACACGGTTGGGAAAGTTACTTTGGAAATGTAATAGGTTACAGATTACTAGTTACCCTATTTAAAATGTAATATGTAAAGTAACTATTTCAATTACTTAAAGTATTGTAACGTTTTACATTTGATTACTTTTTGATTACTTTTCTGGAGATCATTTCTTATAAAGCAACATTTATCTCTCATGTGAAAATGTATTCATTAGTTCATGTAGATTTTGGAATATAAAATAAAAATATTTTATGAAAAAAGTCAAAAGTCTGACATGAGCTTAATTGGTACTGACACCATTTAAGCCCATTTGTGTTCCAAATAAGCCCACGTCATGATTTATTTACTAAATATAAAATAATTACTATTTTCAAAGAATAAAAAACAGCAATGTGTGTGTGTGTATATATATATATATATATATATATATATATATATATATATATATATATATATATATATATATATATATATATATATTCAGTAACATGTTTTAAAAAAATGAGGAAAAAAACCCTCCTGAGCAAAATCTTAAAGGCCTGACTTCAGATGTAACCTCTCCTTTGTAATCATCAACATTTTCATCAGTAACTGTAATTTAATTACAAAATAAATGTAAGTGCAATCTGTTAGTTACTGAGAAAAATGTACATAACAACATAATGTTGTTATGTGTAACTATGTTTGCTCATAAAAACACAGTGATTCAGTCTGACTTGATTTTATCTTCCTATCCTCCTTTTCAGTCACTTGGAAGAAGATTCTTTATATATTGCATATGCAGACATGATGGCAAAGGTAGTGGCCTTTTATTCTCTTCTTCTCCATAAATAATTGCTGCTACAATGTGCGTTAAGGTTTTTTGACGTTGATCTCTTTGTTCTCAGAGCTGTGCTGAGGATGATGAAGAAGAGGAAGAGGAAGAAGGGAAAGAGAAGACATTTGAGGTACAGTCTCCTGAATAATGTCAGACTCATTAAAAAAAAAAAAGTCCCTTTTGCCAATAACTACATGTGTGCTTGTGTGGTGCCTGTGTGTCGGCCCTCAGGAAAAAGAGATGGAAAAGCAGAAGATCCTGTATCAGCAGGCGAGGCTGCATGCACGTGGGGCTGCTGAGATGGTGCTGCAGATGATTAGCGCCAGTAAAGGTAATGGTGGTTTGATTGTTTCTGCTCCAGTCAACTAGGCAGCTAATTTACTGTCTTATGCAAAGTGATGTCCCCAAGAGTAAACAGGTAGGCAGTCAACATTTTAATGGCAGTAACCTTTATCTACATGCTTCTATAAGCACTTGAAGCTGACAGACTAACAGTGAACTTAAAATGAATTATAGATTATCCACCAGTGTGATCCACAGACATGAAGGTTCCTCTGTGTCAACAAATGCATAAAATTAAAATAATAAAACTAAGTAAAACAAAAAGTCTGTGTTTATTTATCAGAAATTCTTTCAACTGAATAGATGTGGTGGATGCACAGCTGCCACCCAAAATTGCTGTAATTATTCTCATTTCAGCAGGGAGTTTTAGCACCACACAGTTTTGTTGACAAGAAAAAATTACAGGGAAGCATTGAATACTTGAGTTTCTGGAGTAAAATTGTCTTATGGCACAAAAACCTAATGGACACATCAATTTAAAAACACTATTTGGGTAATAATAGTAAAAGAAACAAATGTATTGAAATTAATCAAATCCTTCATGAAGCCCTTGATCACGTGTAGTCTATTATTAGTACTGTGGACTATCTACATATATACAGTCCTGTATATGCATATGCACGTGTTGTTTTCACATTAATCCATTAAAGGCCCCTCAGGTTTTGACTGGCTGATTGGCAACTTTTACTATTTACCTTCCTCTGTCGTCAGGTCGTCTGGGCCCCATGGTGACCTGCACCCTCAAACTGGGAATCTCCATCCTAAATGGAGGCAATGTGCAAGTTCAGCAGGTGAGGTGGTATCACTTTGTCATCCAGCATTGATCTGCACCAGCTGCAGAATGATGGTAAAGGTAGCATGTGGTTTTGAAGGGAGGATTAAAAAAAAAAAAAAAACTTAATTGAAATTGTCTGTTTAAAAACACAGGAAAAATGTCCAAAAAATTAATATATATCCAAAAATAGCGAGAGGGACAAGTGCAGGACATTCCCAAAGTTCAACAGTTGAAGTCTTTGCCTTGCGTTGTCTGGCTGTGGACAGTTCCATTATGACCACATCTTGAAAATATCGTACCCTCTTTGCTTTGGAAAGATTGTGTGGTGTAATCCATCTTTAAACAAGCAGTTCCTTTGCTGCGGTTAGGCCCGCCAACAGCAACTGGTGGTGTGCTCTAATAAAGTCCACAGCTGAGTCATCAATCAACAACAATCCTTTTCCATCCCTCACCAAGCAGTATGTGATAATGGTTTCATCCATGTTAAAACAAAACGGAAAGGAAGGACGTTTAATGATGTTCTTTCCTCTTTTCCCAGAAAATGCTTTATTACTTGAAAGAGAAAAGAGATGGAGGCTTTTTCAAGAGTCTCTCTGGTCTGATGCAGTCTTGCAGGTAGGTTCTGTGATCTTATCCGGGCTACAAAAATTAGACATCAGGTCCTTATATTTGACATTTTAATTTCCTCCCCCAGTGTCTTGGACTTGAATGCATTTGAGAGGCAAAATAAAGCAGAAGGACTCGGCATGGTGACAGAAGAAGGTTCAAGTAAGTGAAAAGATGTTTTATTTAGATGCACTATTTGAAATTCCACCTATTTTTGTCAATTATTTTTTCCGTTGCCCTCTTAGCTTCACATTTTTCACGTTTTATTTCAATATTCAATGAGTGCTCCCTGTTGAGACACCTAATTTTACTCTACATTAAATAAGATTCAACCCTTCTCTCTCCTCTTACAGTGGCTAATGCTGAACCATGATAACTGTATAACCTGTGTCCATTGTCCACAAAGCTGTTAATAAATGCTAATTCCTAATTATTAGTTTCTGTTTCTGTACCCTGTTAGATAAAATAATCAAAATTTCATTGTCAGCAATGTGAATTTTGATGAGCACAAATAGTTTGCTGCGTGTGCTGCAGTCTATTAGTCACAGAAATGCCAACGTTGTGTCTTTAACCTCTTTTTTGCAGTAATAAAAAAACAAAAGTGAGATGTTTATATTAAATGTAACTATGTAGTTTATAGCATGGGATTTAAAATAAATTAGTATTAGATAGTTAGGTATTTAGATAGTTATGGTAGGTATTGTGGTGTAAGATTATCCCTTCATCTACTACAAAGCAGTGAACATAAAGTAATAGAGGACATGGTCCAGCATTAATAAAATACCTCCCGTTTCTGTCCAACTAGCAACATAAACAATCTTCACTTGACGCTTTTCACATCAGACAATGTCCGTCTTTTCATCATTCAGTCCCCTGCGAAACATCTCCACCAAGTTCTGTGTTTAACAAGTCACTGTTACTACTTGTGTCTCTGTTACCGTTATGAATTTTTTACCATTGACTAAAGTTGGTACTCATCTTGTCAGAAATACAGTGTAGACAGCCCAGGCCTATGATTTTGCCGTCTAAAAAGTCTTTTTAACTGCATGACTTTGTTTTTCACTCGGAGCCAGTATATTCATATCTTTGTATTGTAACTCAATGTCCTCTCTTTTTGCTTATGTCTTCGTGTATTGTTTGTCTCCTTCCTCTCATTTAAAAAAAACCATCGATGGCAGTCCACACTCAGCGGGGTAAATAGCAAATTTAGATCATCCTGATATGGCTATGCTTCCACCCTGAATGTCTTCTTCATATCTGTGGTCCATACTCCTTGCTTTCTTTGGTACCCAGCCTCTCCCTTCCCCATGCCCAGATGGAACACACTGTGCATGCCGACTGATAAGAATGTACACAGAAAGTGGATCCTCAGAATCCATTGCCTGTTCTTTGTGTTATTATTGTTCCCATTCCCTTCATGTTAACATTTACTAATGCAAATCCTATTACTTAAATCATTCTAAGGCTCTCAGTGCCACCTCCCAAAGGTTTAACTGAAGCTTTGTGGACTCTTCCACAACCTAAGCAAAGCTTTGTCTTGCTTTGGACTTAGGGCCTATTTCACAAAGCTGGTTTCCACGTAGATGTTTAACTTTCACATGGTTTTATCTGCTCACACAAATGTACTTTACTCATTTTGTATAGTTCTGTTGACTGGATTATCTGGATAATTCTTAAAGTGAATTATTGTAATCTTGTATGTCCTCTGCTCTTTTTTTGAAAAGATACTCCTCTTCAGGCCCAATCCTGGCCTGCATGTGAAAGTTATCAGGCTTCCTCCAGCTTATGGAAATGTCCTAGTGTTTCACTGTTTTTAATTAAGAGCATTTTAACAAAACATTCTTTGGATTCAGTTTTGAACCTGAAATCTAAAGGCCCTGGACTTCAAAAAAGTTTTGAACATGAAACTTGTCCTGCTTGCCTCATGAATTGCTTCTGAGGGGAGTTTCTCATAATATTAGACCTCCTCATAATGAGTCAATAAAAACGTTGTATTTAAGACTTTGTGGTGTTGCAGCTCAGTTCACCAAAGTGTCCTCTCTCACAAGGTTCTAAGGTGCTACAGAATGATGAGTTTACTAAAGATCTGTTCCGGTTTTTGCAACTTCTGTGTGAGGGGCACAATGGAGGTGAGTAACTCTGTATTTAAGTGTTTGCGTTGTTCACTGGTCCAAGAGAGAACCCAGAATTAGAAAATATTACTCTCTTTCAGATTTCCAGAACTTCCTGAGAACCCAAACTGGAAACACAACCACAGTCAACATCATTATCAGCACTGTGGACTATCTGCTCCGTCTTCAGGTGTGGAAAACACAAATCTAGAGCCATATAAACGGCATCTCCATCTTTCTTATTAGTGTTCTTTGTGATCATTGTTATTTTCAGCAGTTTACTAATGTCATCCTCCTCTTCAGGAATCTATCAGTGACTTCTACTGGTACTACTCTGGCAAAGATATCATTGATGAAACCGGAAGACTCAACTTCTCCAAAGCTTTAGATGTAGCCAAGCAGATATTCAACTCACTGACTGAGTATATTCAGGTATGAAACTCATCCCTTAATCAACAATCTTAAATCCACAGTAAAGAGATGGTGATTAATAAAATATTAATTTCCCATCATCTCCTCCAGGGCCCGTGTATTGGGAACCAGCAGAGTCTGGCTCACAGCAGATTGTGGGATGCAGTTGTGGGCTTCTTGCATGTATTTGCCAACATGCAGATGAAGCTATCTCAGGTACAATAGACCTTTCATCGCTTTTGTGTATAAAGCCTTGTCTTGTAAAAAATAAAAAATGAAAGAGTCAATCGTATTAACTAACCACAATCTCATATCATGAAGTACATTAACAGGTAACCCACTGTGGCTGGAACATAGTGTGTTGTAACAGGAAATATGCAGCTGTGTAGTTGTGTATTTCAAATCATATATTTCATGTATGCACTTAAGGATATCACAAAGATGACACGTTTTGCATCTGTCAGTGTTGGCCAGTATTTTCTGGTTGAAAAAAAATGGTTGAAGTTTGTTCAGCTATGATGTAATCTTGTAGTGTTGTACATTTGGAATGTTAACAACAGTGTTTTTTCTTTGGGAAAACTCCTCCAGAGTAAAGCTTTTAATAAAAAGGCTCTGATCTCCTTGTAGGATGCCAGTCAGATTGAGCTGTTGAAAGAGCTGATGGATTTACAGAAGGACATGATTGTCATGTTGCTGTCTCTGCTAGAGGGTAAGATCCTGAAACTGATATAAAAAAAAGACAAAACACAATATTGATCATTGATGGGAACATTTTAGGCTATTTGTTGCTCTAAAACCTCAGACTACAAAAGAAATGTTGAGATAGTTCTAGTAAATGTGTGGACTGTTTTAAGTCCAAGTTGTTAAGTATATAATGCAAAGTGTTTGAGTATAATCACTCAAATGAATGTGTGTTCTCTGCCCAGGTAATGTGGTGAATGGAACAATTGGAAAGCAGATGGTTGACACCCTGATGGAGTCATCTAGCAATGTTGAAATGATCCTCAAGTTCTTCGATATGTTCCTCAAGCTGAAGGACCTGACCACCTCAGAAAACTTCAGGGAGTACGATCCCGATTGTAAGGGCATGATCTCAAAGAAGGAGTTCCAGAAGTCCATGGAGAGCCAGAAGCAGTATTCCCAGTCAGAGATTGAGTTCCTGCTCTCCTGTGCAGAGACCGATGAAAACGACATGTTCAATTACAAGGAGTTTGTAGAGCGATTCCATGAGCCAGCCAAAGATATCGGCTTCAACGTGGCAGTGCTGCTGACCAACCTATCTGAACACATGCCGCGTGACTCCAGACTTGCCACCTTCTTAGATTTGGCAGAGAGCGTGCTTAGCTACTTTGAGCCATATCTGGGACGTATTGAAATCATGGGTAGCGCAAAACGCATCGAGAGGATTTACTTTGAGATCAGCGAATCCAGCCGGGAGCAGTGGGAAAAGCCGCAGGTCAAAGAGTCCAAGCGGCAGTTCATCTTTGATGTGGTCAACGAGGGTGGCGAGAGTGAGAAGATGGAAATGTTTGTTAATTTCTGTGAGGACACCATCTTTGAGATGCAGCTGGCTTCACAGATCTCTGAGCCAGACGAGGCTGAACAACCTGAGGAGGACGAAGAGGAAGAGAGATACAACATCCTGGAAGAATTGACTGCAGAAGAAGAATGCGCCTTGGAGTCTGCCTCAGCCTTCACCACTGCATGCCGCTCAATCAAGAAGAAGATCGGCCACGTCCGCCAAATTATTTCTCTTAAGACTATCCGCAAGCAGCTCAAGAAAGTCAAGAAACTGAGCATCAAGGAGATTATCACTGGCTTCTTCTCCTTCTTCTGGATGCTCTTCACCGGCTTCTTTAAGAAAATCTATAGCTTCATCTTTGGTTTCTTCCACCTCATCTGGTCATCCATGTTTGGCGGTGGTCTTGTTGAGGGAGCCAAGAACATAAAAGTGACAGATATTCTTGGAAACATGCCTGACCCAACCCAGTTTGGCATCCATGGAGATGTGATAGAAGGAGAGAAAGTGGAGGCCATAGAGACAGCAGGAAACTTAGACACAACCATGGCACCACCAACGGACATAGGAGAGGCCGACATGATGATGGAGATGCTGACTGGGTCTAAGAAGGATACTGGAAAACATGTGGAGCTAGGCCTGGGTGATGTGTCTGAGCTGACAGCAGAGACCTCAACTACAGAACAAAAGAAGGTTTGTGGTCACAAATTTAAAAAAACTGTTCATCTCTCTTCTAAATAAAATATAAGTCCTATAGATACTTGCTATCAGCACCTCCATCCAGTCCTCCTGAGCTACAAGTATTATTTTCACTTTGATACAGAACGTTGCTGCTAAGCCTGTCCAAAGCCCTGAGAGTGAACCAGAGAAAGCAGAGTGAGTAATACTTAGAGATAGGAAAAAGTAATAATATAGTAATAATATAAAACAAAAAAGAACTGCAAAATAAAAGACAAATATGGCTAATACAGCACAGAGAACCAGGAGAAGGAGGACAAGCCAAAAGAGGAAGAAGCTAAGGAGCCAGTTGCCGAGGAAAAGCCCAAATCAAGATCCAGTCAGTCTAAAGAGGAGTCACCTGCCTTCATGTCAAGTATCTTTGCTGCTCTGGATGTCTATCTGAACAAGATGCTGGTGAGCCCTGACACAATATATTCCATCTTTTAAATCGTTTTATAAAGATTTTTCAATATTTCTTCAAACATAGAGAGATAATTGTAAAGTAGTCAGTAGTTTGCCTCACTGTTAATCAAACCTTTTTCCTTACAGAACTATCTGGCTCGTAACTTCTACAATCTGCGTTTCCTGGCTCTGTTTGTGTGTTTTGCCATCAACTTCATTTTACTCTTCTACAAGGTAATGCAGTAACCAACACCAACGGATAAAGGATTCAGAGTACATTCGACAATTTGGTATTTAGACTGGTCCTTGTCCAGACATCCTGAGATTAGTATTTTCTGGATTTTATGCTGAAATGTATATAAGGAGGGTTCCTGGTTACAGTAGTCTTCTTCCTTTCAATAGATGCTATGTAGTATTAGCTAACCAACAGCCCACTATATGAACTTGCTACAGAGGTTCCAAGGTAGAGGTACTTCTGTAATGGTACAAAAACACAATTTTTTTAAATACCTTGCTTTCAGGAAGATGTGTATATATATATATATATATATATATATATATATATATATATATATATATATATATATATATATATATATATATATATATATATATATATATATATATATATATATATATATATATATATATATATATATATATATATATATATATATATATATATATTTAGCATTTATGGCAGTATAAAAACTAAGCAGATATAAGTGTTTATGCATTTGTAAACTATACCAGTTCATAGAATATGGTAATAATGTAAAATATGTCTTGAAAGGTGACAAGATAATTGACAAATACTGTATTAACACTTAAAAAATGTCTTTATATCTGCTTCTGTTATTATGTAACCATTATGTAAAATGATTATATACTGCTCATAAATGATAAAAAGGGGCACTTAGGGTAAAGTGTCGCTGTTAAATTTTTGTTTTAACACAAGAACAAAGTTTTAATTTAAGTCAGGAACCATCTTATCAAATAAAAAGTCACTTGTCAAACAAAACTACTAATCCCGCCAGACATTCCAAACTTAAAGAAAAAGGTTAAAACTAAAAGCAAATGTTATGTGAGAATATACTCGAAACAGCTCAGATTATTCATTGTTTACATGGTATACTCTTCTTGCTCTTTAGGTCACTGGTGACAGTGATGAAGACGCGGATGATGAAAATGGCTGGGGTGAGGAAGAGGAGGATCAGGACACATTCTTTGACATGGATGAGTTTGTGCTTCATGAGAGCTCCGGCTACATGTTACCAACCCTGCGCTTCTTGGCTATATTCCACACCGTCATCTCCCTTGTTTGTTTGGTTGGGTACTACTGTCTGAAGGTAGAGATATTCACCACACTAGCTAGCTACAATAGAGCTGAGAATCATTTCTTTACAGATGATACCATTGTCGTATGTTTTGTAGCTGCAGGTTTTACTCATCGCAATGTTTTGCCTTTAGGTTCCTTTAGTGGTGTTTAAGAGAGAGAAGGATATTGCCAGGAAGCTTGAATTTGATGGTCTCTACATCACTGAACAGCCGTCTGACGATGACATCAAGGGCCAGTGGGATCGACTTGTCATCAACACTCCGTGAGTCACTCACCTCTATCAACATAAATCTCAAATGTATCTAAATCCGATTTATCTAGATTATTTCACAACTTGACTTCATTATGATAAAACTTCTTTCTCTTTATACAGATTATCACACTTAAAACTTTTTCTAGTAACATTTTTTCACCATGTGTCAATTAACAGGATGCAGTGACTACTACTGAAATTGTTATATTCAGTAGATTATTTTAAGCATTTTTTTCAATATATTATTGACTAAATAAGAATCGAAAGGCCTTATATGAGGACAACATTTTTATCAATCTAAATTCATCACATCAGCTGAATTTAGTCTCAATTCTCCACTTTTCATTGCAGATCTTTCCCCAACAACTATTGGGACAAGTTCATCAAGCGCAAGGTGAGAATTAAGAAGACCACTCGAGAACACTGTTGTCATTACTCATTTAGTTTTAAATTGTTTAGTTAGGTACATTCATCCTGTAATCTGCCTGTGAACCACCCCACATCAAATCTACTTTTAAATATTTGTAATATAAATATGCTCTCTGCTGCTACAATTTCTCCCTTTGATATTAAGTGACAAAGCTGATCTCTGTATGTGTAGGTGATCAACAAATATGGTGACCTGTACGGAGCTGAACGCATCGCTGAACTGTTAGGCCTGGATAAAAGCGCTCTGGACTTTGACCCCACAGTGGAGACTGAAGAGAAGGAAGCCTCTCTGCTCTCCTGGTGAGAACAGATATACTTTTACACAGACAGTGGATGTAGACATGATATCAGGTGTCTGCATACTATAGGTGGACCTGTTCAGACATGTGCAGTCTGGGAGGGATTTTAGACTCTAGTGGCTGGAAAATGAATGTTCAATGTAATAGATTTCAACATCAAGCCAATTTAATTGCTCAACTTTCTTTTACAACCACTGACAGCCACTATCAAGTGTTAAAATTGTTCTTTTTACATATAATTACCATACATCAATAGAATGATGACAACATCTGCTCTTACTCCAAATTCAACACAGTAGCTTTATAGAAAACCAGACTGAAAAAATTCCATTAAAATACATAAAGTAAATATTTGTTTATGTTTACAAGTCTTACAAGTATATCAGTGTAACACCACGACTATTATTCAACATTTTTGTTTTCTCATTGACAGGCTGAGCTCCATTGATACAAAGTACCACATCTGGAAAATGGGCGTTGTTTTGACTGACAATGTAAGTTTAATTCACATGAAAGTGAAAAATAAATATGGTTGCTGTTTCTGTATGTGGAATGGAGCATTAATGTCAAGTTATTACTATGAACACTGCTCTCATTCAAGAAATGTCCAAACTGATGATTTTTGGTGATTGATGATTTTGTTTTCATAATTTATCAATATTGAATGACTTGTTTTTCCTTGTAGTACTTCCTGTATCTGATCTGGTACAGCATTATGTCCATTTTTGGACACTTCAACAACTTCTTCTTTGCTGTCCACCTGCTGGACATTGCCATGGGCATCAAGACCCTTCGCACCATCCTGTCTTCTGTCACACACAACGGAAAGCAGGCAAGTATTTTTACCACCAGAGGGAGCCAGAGTACAGAGCAACAGCTACTCCACACTCAACATGTCATGGCTGTCGACTGTCCAAACAGCATTTTAATTTAATTTTTTGTTGTCAAGGTTTCTACACTGACCTAAAAAAACACTGAAGTCAATAGAATATAATGGGAGTTTTGAATTGGGTTAAAAGTTAATACTTGTTAAAGTGTGGGGAAAGATTTTTTTAAACCCCCATTTAACATTGAGGTACTTGTTTCTGCAAATAATCTGCATCTAAATGTGGTCATTGAGAGACAATAGGGACAAAACAACAAGCACTGGGATCCATTCTGAACACCAGCATAATCAAATCAAGACATTAACTTGTGGAAAAAAGGATGGAGCTTTGAAAATAGAAACTGTATACACAGATGTATCATGTCAGGTCACAGGATATCTATAAGCAGTCATGAGACAATAATTAATGGAAATAAGAAAACATGGAAAGTTAGGGTGACTTGATTTTCCTTTTTATTCATTTTAATAGGTTTTTCCCATTTCTCCTGACCTTTTAATAGTCAGGCTTGTTCACACTTTTCTTACTTTAACAGGTTTTTGTGAGAAACTGTGAAGGGAACTTATTTTATGTAAAAGTAAATGAGTTTTAGATAACTGCCTGAAATAGACAGAGAAAAGTTATTTGAATGACAGTAAATTGTAATCAATGCAAAAGTTTCATAAAGGTAATGGGTCAAAATTAGATAGATACATTAAAGGAACATTACATCTGGAATATATAGCTGAAAGTAATGACTAAAATGATAAAAGTAATGAATAAACAGTTGAAATAGTTTGCTAAAATAGCTAAATAGATGGTGAGTAATGGATAAATGGTTGACATATTTTGCTAAGGTTAAAACATTCAGCTTCTGCTATTTTAAAGTAGTGAGTTGTAGGAATGCAAGGTTGATCAGCTGGACCTAAAACATGACTGAAAAAAAGTATGAATATTTACTCAAGCTTTAAATAACATCCAGTTCAAAGCAGTTGGAACAGGATCACTTCTGTAAGAAGGCAGGGGAACATAAGATAGAATAAATTGGGAATAGCAGGTTTAAACTGTTGTCTTTGTGTCAGATGTCTGACAGTACTGTCAGAAACTATCTGACAAAATCTGACAAAACTGACAATCTGACAAAACTCCTAGCTGGATTAGATTTTCTGAAGGTCTCAAAAATCATTGAATATTGATGAAAGCTGCTCCTGAAATCCCAATTCAGTTAAAGTTTAGAGGCCTTGAAAAATATTTCACTTCTCTTGTGCTCCACCAAATAAATAAATAAAAACTGCCACTGGCATTGAAATGTTGCTCTAGCTCTCTGACAGCAGCTGCAAAAATGAGCTTCACAGTCTACATTTTAACAAGAACGGTACACTCATTTGTGCTCCCAAGGAGGCTGCTGTCCTCAAGAGTTCTCAGCTCCGATTGTCACGGAGAATAAATAAAGGTCAAAGTAAAGGTTTCAGAGCATTGCAAGTACCACATTTTAATGAATTTTCTACTTTTTTTTCTGTCCTTGTAGCTCGTACTGACTGTGGGTCTGCTGGCGGTGGTCGTCTATTTGTACACCGTGGTGGCCTTTAACTTCTTCAGGAAGTTCTACAACAAGAGCGAGGACGAAGACGAGCCCGACATGAAGTGTGACGATATGATGACAGTATGTCTCGCCACTCCGATTTTCTTTTCACTTCAGAAGAATGAGTGGAAATTGAAAACGTCTTCCTTTTTTTGTAGAAGCTGCAGCCTTTCCCCAAGGGCAAATGTTCAAAATCTGAAATGATTACTAGAAAGCATTTTAATCCACTGGCCTCCATAGGTTTATAAATGTGGGAAGGGACTTTTGGAATGATTTGAATATATTTTTAATTTGTTAAAGTTGTGCTTTGGTTAAGATTTTGAAAACTATTGCGTGTCTCTAAATAGAAGACACTTCATAAATAGTGTATTAACTTTACTTTGCCCTCCTTCAAAGTAACTGCTTACCAGTTCTCAGGAGTTCAAACTCTTTTGTATTTTTTATGAGACATCCTTCACTTCTTAAAAGTTATACAATGCAGGATTTTGCTAAAAAAAACAAACAGTCCCTCTCAATCATCACTTATGATTCACTAGAAGTGTTTTGTTGTATTTATATACAGAGATTCTGTCCTCTGACTGTGTTTTCGTATCATTTTTGCGGTGTTTGGGACGCTTTAGGCATCTTTAGGCAGTGGGTGTGTCGTCCCCAAGCCAATAATAGTGCGCAAGGTGTGAGGTCAGGATGTGAAGTATTGTGAACAGGTTACATTGCTGTCTCCAGATGAAACTCTGCATTCACACAACCAAAATTCAGCAGTGTTGCACCTTCCTGCAGGGTTGTGCAGAGGTGCGGGGGCGTTTAGAACGTAACCGCTGCGAAACAATCAGAAAACAACATGTTTATTTATCTGATTCACCGCTTTGTTCTCAGCAGCAGCGCTCGCTCTCGTCATTCTCCGTCTAGCTCGCTCCATCACCGCTGCTTTCTTTCAGCGGTTGAGCCGGGGATTAGGGGCCAACTATGAATGCTGTGTTTACAAACATTCATTCATTCAGTTTCTGCACCGCTTTATCCTATACAGCAAGGTGTCAAATATGCGGCCCGTGGGCCAGAACTGGCCCGCCAAGGGGTCCGATCTAGCCCACTTTCCTTCCTTACATGCTTCCTACCTTACTTCTTTTCTTCCCTCCTTCCTTCCATCTTTCCTTCCTATCCCCCTTTCCCTTCCTTCCATCTGTCCTGCTTCCCTCCTTCCTTCAATCTCTCCTGCCTGTCTTCTTTTCCTTCCTTCCTTTTCTTCCATCTTTCCTGCCTGTCTTCTTTTGCTTCCATTGTTTTTAATGGTCTGGCCCACATGAGGTCAAATTGGGTTGCATGTGGCCCTTTAATGAAAATGAGTTGAATGACACCCCTGACTTTGGGTGAGGGGTGGGGTACATCCTGGACATTTCGCCAGTCAATCACAGGAGAGAAAGACAATTATCTACTGCCAATTTAGAGTCACCAGTTCACCCAACCTGCATGTTTTGGGTCTGTGGGAGGAAGCACAGGGAGAACCCAGAGCCATCTTGCTGTGAAGCGACAGGGCCCTTGACAAATCCTGCATAGTATACCTTTAAGACTTTGGCTGAAAATAGACCACTATGACTAATAAAAATAACCTTTCCATTTTTTATTTTTCATTTTCATCAACCATGGAATAAAAAACAGCTGCTCTACTCATCACTTCAGCTTAAACACATGTGAAATGACTCAATCTTTCAATTTATCCTTCCCTTTTTTTTTGTCTCTCTCTCTCGACAGTGCTATTTGTTCCACATGTATGTGGGCGTGAGAGCTGGAGGCGGTATCGGAGACGAGTTGGAGGACCCAGCTGGAGACCCCTATGAACTCTACCGTATCTTATTTGACATTACCTTCTTCTTCTTCGTCATTGTCATCTTGCTGGCCATCATTCAGGGTACACAATCTTTTAATGGATGGTCGTATTTGTTCGTGTGCCGCCTTAAAAAGCAAATACATGAATGAAAATGAGATAAACTGATCTCTAAATGTTACCAACTGCTTCTTTTTTATTGCGTCTGTGTTGGATAACAGCTTTGTAGTTGTGTTATAAGACATGTCCTGCTTAGTGCTCCTCTGACAGACTTTTGCACTCTCCTTCAGGTTTGATTATTGATGCCTTTGGTGAGCTGAGAGACCAGCAGGAGCAGGTGAAGGAGGACATGGAGGTAAGACTTAACTTTTCTGTATAAGGAGAAATATTACAGCAACGGTTGTCAAAACTAGTGTAGCTGCAGCGTATTAAATGTAGAATGTATTAAATTATATATTTCTTGGCTCTCTTTGATAGTACATTTCACTTTGGGCTCTGGGAATATATGGTGGAAATTTCTCTGTGTGCTTTGTTCTGACAATTTAATGCCAAACTAAAAATAATCAGCAGATTAACCAATAAGGAAAATAGTCATTATCTGCAGCTCTAATCCCCTCTCAATCCTTTTTTCAGACCAAATGCTTCATCTGTGGCATTGGGAACGACTATTTTGACCGGACGCCTCACGGGTTTGAAACCCACACTTTACAAGAACACAACCTAGCTAACTACCTGTGAGTGCAGCTTTAAAAAAATGATCAAACTCAGTTAGTTAGTTGAGGTATGTCTTATTTCTAACGCCAATGTTTTTCTCTGTACAGATTCTTCCTGATGTACCTGATTAACAAGGATGAGACTGAACACACGGGTCAGGTATGTGTTTTATCTTCACTTCTCTTTTCTGATTGGACATGAGATGATAAATGCTCACAGTACAAAATGTGACAATCTCAAGACAGCAAAGGTAGTGATGTTTCTTAGTCTTAGTTCAGTAGGTTTTTTTTTTTTACTTGTGCAACATTTCAACCCACTTCATGTTGCATAAGTACGGCTTAGCAAGAGGAAAAAAACAATGCGTGGGTTCACTTTCACTTTTTTTAATATTAACTTGTTATTGTCCTACACCTGAGATTCAAGTTGATTTTATTTGATCTTCATGCACTGGTCTTATGTCATAAATTGCAGATACAGGAAATGCAAGAAAAGCTTTTGTTGCAGCTTCTCCACACTGATAATTCTTGCTCTTTTTGACACATCTGACTAATCAAATGAAATGATAATGCTGTCACCATTAGTGATGTGAATGGAAACAGTCCTCATAATTAATTTAATGTAACAGGAACCTGGTCTCCAATTTGTGAACCCTGATGTATCATTCGGTGTAAACTTTTACTGTATGTCCACAGCATCCAGCTGCACCACAGCTCACTCATGCCTCCATCACTGTTCACACATAAACAGCATTAACATAACACATAAACTCTTCAAACTAATTAAATATATAAAAATGAAACATATTCACGAGGATAAGATAAACAAAGGACATTAGCAGCAGCTGAGATATTGCACATCTGCTGAGTTAAATGTCCTCTGGAGACGTTTTAGAAGCTACATTTATAATATAGTTTAAAGATGTTTTGCTTGTTATAATTTACATTTATTTTCAGCTCATGTGGATGCCTGTGGCTGCACTTGAATATATTGGTTAATTAAAAATGTATAATATACATTGCTGAGGGTGTATACATACTCACAGCACAATTGATGTCATTAAACTGTATTTTAACTTCATATTATACCGTTTCATATTCAGTAATGACTTTATCTGCAGTGCAGCATTTTAGTAATCACAGAGACTCTCTCTAATTACAAATGTAGCCTATTTACTGTGTGAGACAAAGTCAGTAACAAATGAAATTTATAATTAAAAGTTAATTTTACTACTGTGAATGAATCCCAGTATTCCTGTACATTCACAAGGGAATGTCACACTTCATAGATGTCAGCTGGTCTAGCAAAAATAGACCCAGTGTGTAAAGATTGTGGTGCAGGAAAAAGAGCCAGACACAGTGGACACACTCAGACACTCACACACACCGGCTAGCATGGCAGCAGATTGTCACACACAGCCGGAACATGACGCAGCTGCTTGCTGTGGACATTACAAGCAACATTTTTATCAGTCACAACCCCCCCAAAAAACCCTCTAATGCAGCTAAAAAGCCCTTTTAACAAAGTTGTGGGACACAAAAGGTGGTAAGTGGTCAAAATTGGACCAGGAAGGTACATGAGATGGCTTAAAATTGAGTCTCTATTATGAGATAAACTCCAAAAACCATAATCCCATGCCCCCTCAGTGTGTAACACAGGCTTTGTTTTATATTTGTAGTCCTTTAGCTCCAGGCTAACATCTGAGACCTGACCGAGCTCCTCCAGAGCCACAGCAGACATTATACTCCTTATCTTTTTATGTGTAAAACTGCTAAAGCTTCATCGACTGCTCTACAACTGCCAGTTATTTTTCCTCTACCCCTTCAGGAGTCATTTGTGTGGAAGATGTACCAGGAGAGATGCTGGGACTTCTTCCCCACTGGAGACTGCTTCCGTAAGCAATATGAGGACCAGTTGGGCTAGAGAGAGAGCAGCCCCGCTCAGCTCCTCTCTCTCTACTTTCCATCTATCTGAAAGACACTCTAAACTTGACTTCACCCTGTTAACAGAACCTGAACACTTTGCTTGACTTTTCTCTGCTGCCATGGTGTCAAAAAAAATGTAAAAGAAAAAACATTCATTTTGAATTTAAATACACACACACACACACAACGTAATTTGGAGAAAATGATTTTAAGACTAGCGTCAGATGATTGGACATTTCAGGTTTGTGCATCCAAGTTCCTCTTCCCTGTTACTGAAAATAGTCACTAGCCACGACGCCTCTTTTGTGAAAATTCTTGTTTTGATTCACATTGCCTTTTCACTTGCTTAACCCCCAACCTGTTGCACAATTTGTTGTGTGTAGACCTTTGATACGTGTGAAGGGTTACAGCGTGACAGCTGAATGTCTGAATATGCACAATTTCTAGATGAACGCCAGGATGTTAGTGTCACTTGTTACCAAAACCAACCGAAAGGATGTGTGCTGCTATAGTATTGATCACTACCGATCCAGTTAACCTGAATGAAATGAGTGAGACCTGATCTGCCTTTTTTTTTAAAAAAGCTGGTTGAAATCTGTCACATGACGTGAGTTGTTAACAGAAGATGGTTCTTCCAGGACCAGAGATGACTCACTTTAGGTGTTTATCAAGTGCCGATGTGCCTTATGAGAAACTATGCAAAGAGAACTCATTTTTGTCCCTCCTGACACAAGCAGTGCTCTAGTTCTGGATTAGTTACAAGCAGATTTAGCTCGAGCTAGTTTTGTGGCTTTTAAGTGAAAAAGAGAAAACATTGGTTGTATAAAATCTAGACGATCCTTGTGTAAATGTCGCTTAGTTTGGTTTTATTCCCAAGCTGTGGTGTCCTGCCCGCCTGCACTTCTTTCCACAGTAGAAGAACCCCACAAAGCAGAGGCAAAGAAAAAAAACAAAAAAGCTTGGTTCAAGGATTTATTGACAACAAAATGGATAACTGCTATTGTATGGCCATTTGTATGTATGTAGTAGCTTTGGTAAAAAATGCATTTCTTTTGATGAGGGGGAAGAAATGAATAAAGTTATTGACGCAATAAACCAAACGTGTCATCCGTGGGCTGTTTGTCCGTCCCTTATTTAGCAGCTGGGATCCTTCTGATGGCGACACTCCCTGCCGTGTGTGCATTTCACGGCCTCAAAAGGAACAGAGGATTCTTCCTCTGAAGCATGCAGAGGGAACATTTTGACATATTCTCCATGATGTCCGAGACGTTCTGTCCCATTACTACACCTTCAAACATATTGTCCCTCACTCAGCCGAGGAAACTAAAAAAAAACTTGACCGCCACTTGTTAATAAGCAAAGAATAGCGAGCCAAATTGAAAGAAAATCCATCAATTTAAAGTCCTTTGAGTGTCTGCCAAGTATGTAAACATGAAAAATTGCTTTTTGTGCTGAATGTCTTTATAAGATATTTCACCTCAAGTTCAGTTTAGAGAGTGGATATTAAAGAGGAGAGGATTTAAATCAGATTGAACCAAATGAGATTGTCTTCATTGGGTTCAATAATCATCAATCAGTCATAATCTTTTAGTCCCCACATTGGATACTATTTAGGGATTTAGGGACAAACGCGATTCAATGTATTTCCATTCTGTAATTATCTTGCTTTACATTTGTTTCTATTGTTGATGGCAGAGTCCACCATTCCCACGCTGACTTCAGATTTCCTTTCTTTGCACGAGGGATTCACAGGACACAATGCATGTGTCTTATCTAGCAATACTGTTTCTAATGTTATCTCATAGATAAACTGCCTCACTGTATCAGAGCGGAATTAAGTTACCGCTGATGCAAACTGAACATTTACTGCTGCTGCTGTCACAATAAGAGCACTCAACTGGCGAAACATGGTGTGTGTTTTGTTGTGGAGCAGTCACAGGAAGCGATGGAGTCACTGAGGTTAACACTGATTACACTCATTCATTAAGAGGTAAAAAAAGGTCAAAAGGTAATTTTGGCATTTTTTAAACAGAAGTTAATTTGGCTGCTCTGTAAACTGAAGCATCAGTTGCTGTTGTGTATTTCTGAAGCTCAAGCAGTGTTTGCTGCACTATTAAACCACACTTTGTTACCATGGTAACCCCGGTTGTTGCCAAATCAACCAGGAGTGATTTTTTTTTTTTAAAGGATTTACAACTTTAAATTCTAATGTTCAGGTTCCTTTGTATACCTCTTCTTTTTGTTCTTTAATCAACACTGTCAGGAGATCATGCTGTCCAGCCAGTCCTCCAGGTCCTCCTCTGTCATTTCCTGTTTGATGGAAGCAGACTTGGGAGGCGTGACGTCTTTGTCTCTCACCTCCTCCATCTTCTCTTCTATCACCTCCGGTACCACTTCCTCACACGCTGCACGTTAAAAGAACACACGAAGGGAAGATTGTGATTCTTGTTGTTATAATGAAGTTTGAAGATGAACAGCAATCTGAAGAGGAACCTTTCCGAATACTTTCATCATGTGATATTCTGAACTCTTTCATTAATGTGTGGAAGAAATACAGTGAACATAATCACATTCTCAAAGCATGCTGAATATTCTCACCTTTCTCTTGACCATCACTCTTCTCATCTGCAACCATGACCGATTGGTTTCCTGAAACTGGTTTCTCTAAACTAAGCAGCTGGTCCAGCTCTTCGTCAGCATCATCCACCGGTGACTTGGCAGCACTCGAGGAAACCTGAGAGTCCAATCCAGATACTGACACTGGGTTTGAAGCCACGGGGACTTTCTGGTTGGTGCTAGGGACTTTGAAACTTGTGGACGAAGGAGTGAATGTGGCAGTTTTGGGCGTCTCCTGTTTAGGCGGGAGGGTCATAGTGGGCAACTCTACTGGTGTTGAGACCTGAAAAATGAGGGTAAGTGTAAATGCAACAGGAAACATGGCCAGATTGACACAGTATGAGGCTAAAGGAGCTGTTGACCCCCTTTCCTTCCTGTTTTCTGTCCACTAAGCACACTGTTATACCTCCAAACACCAATAAAGTGCACACTATACACAACACATTTCACATGGAGATCTACCTACATGGAACTACCAACCCGACAGCCACACCTGTGTATGCCGTATGTCATTTAGTTCTTAGTAATTTGATTTATTACAACCTTATTTAGAAATATGCTCCACCTGGTATCAACAGGTAAGAAGACCAGCATTCCATAAGGTAAGGAATAGATTATGATGCAAACTTATGTCATTTGCACCTTACGTTATCCTTTACTGAAGCATGTTGCAGAGTTTAGAAAAACAAACATACAGCTAATTAAATTAAATTACAGCAAACCAAATGACACTGGCTGGCTTTAAGGGCCCCTTGGGGTATTGCGCCCTAGGGCATTTGCCTACTTTGTCTGGCTGGTAATCCACTCTTGGCAGGACATACTGCAAGCTCTAAAGTCCTGCGACCAATTACCAATATTAGAATTTTCCAAGCAGCAAATGCCAGTAAAATTTTGTCTATACAAAAGTGCATTTGGTTTTGTGCAGGACAGCAAAATGATGACAAAGGTTTTAAATGTAATATCCTAAGAGATGGTGTCCTGGATAAAGATTTAGCCTTAATCCATGTCTACGTATTTGTTGGTATTGATTTGTTTTTTTGTCTCAGACTACAGACTCCCTGATGGAGATTAAGCCTAGTCTCTTTAATGTTTCACATACTACCAGGAAAAAAGCAAGTATCCAATTAATTCTGGGAAATGTAAAGAAATGAATTTTGCATTATAAAAAAAAAAACTCACTTGATTTTTCTCAGTTCAACCCCTGACAAGAAGTCTGAATACTTAACAATTTAGATTCTTGAGTGATCACAACCTGCTGGATGTCTAATGATGAGGGGATATGTGCAGGAGTTGTAGTCTGAATACCTACCTGAACCAGCTCAGCCTCCAGGTTGAGTCTCTGATGGAGAGGCACTTCTTGAAGGCTCTGGGCCAGTGCAGGAAGGTCCACAAACACTGCAGACATCTAGAATGAAAAAAGGAGGTTTGCAAACAGGATCCACATGTGTTTGGTAACAGCCTATGTTGGAATATACATTATTTATTAAGTGTGAGGTGCTTTTATTGAGAAGGTCCTGGAAGGGATGTTCAGGTATGGGAGCTGGGCAGTATGGCTATTGATGTTGTTGTTGTTGAGCATGGCAGCCGTCAGTAAAGTTGTGGTTGGCTTTTCGTATAACATGGTAGCAGAGGATGATTAGCAACTACAAAGTCCCACCAGGCTTTGACGAAGGGAAGCCATACGAAAGCTGGAAGAATGAAGTCGCAATCTGGACGAGATTTACGTAGCTTGAAAAGGACCAGCAAGCACAGGCTGTGGTTTTGGCACTTTCGAGGAGAGCAGGAGAAACGGCGATGGAAACACCAGTAGATGACTTGAATAAAGATACCGGTATGAACACTTTACTTGCAAAACTTAACAATTTGTTTCTCAAAGAAGAAAAAGACAGAATCTATTAAGCTTACTCAAACTTTGACAAGATTACAAGAGACAGTAGTGTGTCAATGGCGGATTATATAATCGATTTTGAACAACGGTACTCCCGGATGTGTACAAGATGGAGCTTCATGCCTCTGTGTTAGCTTTCAAACTGCTGGATACTGCATGTCTGGACATGAACGATCGACAGTTAGCTCTAACAGCATGCACAGATCTGACATTTACATAAATGAAGTCAGCATTAAAGAGGATATTTGGAGGAAAAGTCCCTGCATCCAGCATGGGAATCAACCAAGAAACTGTTTGTCAATCCACATTTCACTGGGGCAAGGACTGTCTACACAAAGGTGAGCAGGTCAAGCTGATCGAAGAGAGTAACAGGAATGAGGCTGATGAGTGTAACATCACTCTGTACACAAAAGAGTCGCCCACTGAAGCAGAAATCTTTATGACCGAGTTTTGGTTCAACAATTATTGACACTGCATGCACACGAACTGTGTGTGGACAGGAGTGGTTGGATAACTACGTCACTGGACTAAGCTAGAACAAACTGAACGACTTGAATAAAACAGAAACACTCAAGTTGATGACCATTCAGATTTGATGATGGAAAAGTAGTATATTCCACCAAGAAGTTGAAAATGAGCTAGGCAACAAAACGGAAGATCTTGTTGAAGCTTCATAAACAATTTGGTCATGCTTTTGCTGACAGACAACAGAGACTTCTAAAAAGTTCAGGCAACAAACATCTTGCAAGAACTTGTGAGTGAGTGTGAAATATGTCAAAGATACAGTAAAACTACACCAAAGCCTGCTGTTGGTCTACCATTAGCATCTCAGGACAATGAAACTGTGGCTGTAGATCTGCATGAACTTGAACCAGGTGTGTGGTATCTACATGTTATTGACCAGTTCACACAGTTCAGTGCCGGCAGCATTCTGACTACAAAGAAATCTTCTGAAATAGTGAAACACTTTGTCCATGACTGGATAAGTGTGCATGGTCCACCTCAGAAACTGTTCAGTGACATGAAGAGAGTTTAAAAATGACGAGAGAGACATGGCAGAAAACTTTATCATAGAAGTAAAGACAACAGATGGTCACATCCAATAGAGCAATGGACTTTTGGAGCGACACAACCCTAACAATCTTTGAGATCACAATCAAAGTAAAGACGAGCAATCATTGTGACTGGAGCATAGCTACAGTCCTCATTAGAAAATGGGACAAATTGTGACATATAGAGACAAAGACGGAGCGACCTTACACACAGCTAAAGTAGGGCGTACAAGCAAAGCTACTGGTAAATACAAAAACTGGTTCAACAGCATATTGAAACCACTAATGTTGCAGACACCACAGAGGCAACTGACATGTCAAGTGTAGAAAATCTTCAGGTAGAAACATATGTTACTGACACAAATAGCACAGATGTATGTGAGGATGCATTTGTAACAAAGATGTATCATTTGACTTGGCAAAACATGAGGAGATAAAGAGCTGGACTGACAACAATGTGTTTGAGGAAGTCAAGGATGAAGGACAAAAGTGCATTTCCACCAGATGGGTGTTCACCCTCAAAGACACAGGCACTGGATAAATACCTAAAGCATGACTTGTGGCTCGAGGTTTTGAGGATTTAGAAGTGTCAGAGCCTCAAAAGAATTCACCCACATGTGCTTCAGGGTCTCGTCGACTACTTCTGACAGTAATTTGTCAAAGACAGTGGACACTTCACTCTATGGCTTTCCTACAAGGCATGGCACTATCGCGTGACATTTACATTAAACCCCCTCCTGAGGCTAAGAGTGAGGGAACATTATGGAAGCTAAAGAATGTGTGTATGCTCTAGCAGATGCTTCCCTGTACTGGTACAAAAGAGTGAAAGAAATAGTGATGACAGCAGGAGGAAAAATGCCTCAAGTTGATCCAGCTGTTTTCTACTGGCTGGATCAGGACTGGGTTGCAACTGGAGTTCTTGCCTGCCATGTGGATGACTTCATATGGGGTGGGCACACAAAGTTTCTCCACAACCGTTATAACTCAGCTTAGATCTGCATTCCTCGTTGGTCGTGAGGAACATGAAAACTTCTGTTATATGGGAATAGACTTTGTGACAACAGAAAATTGCAAATACACCAGGAGAACTACATCAAGCATGTGCAGCCCATACACATGGATCCTTCACGAGCTGTAGAACAAGTGAGAAGGAAAAAGATCAGCTCAGGTCTAAAATAGGCCAAATCTTATGGGTGGCTGGACAGAGCAGGCCAGATGTAATGTTTGATGCCAGCAACTTGGAATCAGGCCTAAAAATTCCAACTATTCATACAATTCATGACGCAAACAGAATAGTATGTAAACTCAAGTCGTAGAAGGTAGTGCTGAACTTCCAATACTTGGGCAGTGACAGTGCTTTAAAGATGATTGTGTACAGTGATGCCTCATTTGGAAATCTCTCTGATGGAGGTACACAAGGAGGATACCTTATTCTCCTAATGGGGGGAATGGAAAGTGTTCACCCCTTTCTTGGCATTCTGTCTACACTCTTCTCAGAACTTACTACTGGAGATGCTAAAAACACTGCACCAGTAACAGACAATCATTCACTGGTTGATGCACTCAAGTCTACAAAGTCAATCACTGAGAAAACACTCCGCCTGGAAATGAGTGAGCAGCATCGAAGAACTCATTCAAACCCAAAAGGTTCAGCAGATCCTTTGGTGCAACACTGAAGAGCAGCTTGTAGACTGAAAAGTGCTAAGTGTTGGACAGTATAACTGTAACAAAACCTATTAGTGTTATATTATATTCATATATGTGTTTGTTATTGTTGAGTTTAAAAGCAAAAAGAGTGAGTTTGTTAAGTCTCAGATGTGAATATTTATGTGCTGGTGGTGGTGTATCCGTTTGATAACAGCCTGTGTTGGAATATACGTTATATATTAAGGAGAAGTGTAAGGTGCTTTTATTGTGAAGGTCCTAGAAGGGATGTTCGGGGACGGAGCTGAGTGGTATGGCTATTGATGATGTTGTTGAGCATGGCAACCGTCAGTAAAGTTGTTGTTTGTTAGCTAACCACAAAAAGTTGTCCTCTTTTCGTATAACATATAAAGCTGAAACGGTAGTTTTTATTTGAGAATTTTGACTAGATCTAAAGGGTATAAAGTTACAAGGCGGGTGAAAACTTGGTACATGATTGGACTGTGTATGAAGCACTGGAGGGTTTTTAAAATCAAACATCAGATAGAGGAACTAAGTCGACCTCAGTCACTCAGTCAGTCCGTCAGGGACAGATATTGGCGTTTATAGGCTGGTCCTTGTGGTTCAGCCAAAAACACTGACATGAGGTCAAAGTATTGGTAAAATATTGAGATCATTAATCAAACATGAGGCTAAAAGAGTCCACAGAGGTGGAAAATCTTTCAGTTAAAATATTAAATCTTTTGTAAGTGTTACAAGTTGCGTATTTGTGTAGGTCAGTACTGTTTGTAATAGTGCACACATGAAACAAAACAATGTAGTTCTTACTCTCTACACAAGAAAAAAGAGAGTTCAGGAATCATTACATAATCTGACTGTTTCATTGCTTTGTGTGCTGCTGGTAGAGACAAATTCACAGACCTTTCATTTTGAGGCTGATGGCAAGATAATTTGTTTTGCAGCTATTTGGACTTCATTTAAAGCATTGGCCAAGTTGAAATTTTGACTTGATTATAAAAAATAAAAAAAATTAAATCAAAGGAGGACAAATTTCATGACAATCCATCCAGTAATTGTCAAGAAATCTCACTCAAAACCAAAATGTCAAATTCCTGGGGGGGGCTATAGGGAAAATCAGTGGGATCCACTGTCTGGGAATCATATTTGTACAA
The DNA here is from genome assembly GCF_963691925.1 of Scomber scombrus. Taxonomy (NCBI): domain Eukaryota; kingdom Metazoa; phylum Chordata; class Actinopteri; order Scombriformes; family Scombridae; genus Scomber; species Scomber scombrus. The sequence continues at coordinate 21,208,266 of NC_084986.1, read as the reverse complement.
AACTGTAAATATTGTATCAATGAAAACTCTTCTGGGCACTGTGGATATCTGCTCCATATGTCATGTCAATCCCTCTTACAGTTTATCTGGAATAAAGTGGTTAACTGACAACCAACCACCCATCAGACATCACCATCCATAGAACCACACCGCTGATGTAATGTCTGCTTTGAGGGATCCATATCTCACAAAGTGGATGAAATCCATAAAAGACAAAGAAGCAATGCAGAATGGTGAAGACAGAGCCAGAATATAGATTTACCTGACTGGCTGCAAATGAGTCCATCTCCCAGTCTTTTTCTTCTGAAAAGCGGAATTGAGTGAAGGAATCCCCTGAGAAAACACACACAGAAACACAGTTTGACATAACAGTGCCACAGTCAACTCCCTACAGTCCTATTAGTAGCTAAAACCTGGGTGTTACAGTTCAAATGAAAATGTATCCTGACTTTGTAAACACAAAGACAACTCTTGGGCTGTGTGTTATTGATTCTCTTGTTCATATAAGCTGAGTGAGTGGCCTTCACACCTAAAATGTGTGAAATGTTAAACCGGTGTTTCACTGGAAAGCAGTCTATAGCTTTGTGTAAACAGCTGATCAGTATGAGAGCTAAAGCAGTGCAAGAACGTGATGCCGCTTTGCTTCCAAAACACAGACTGGTGCTCAGGGCTCCGCGCTGAGGCCTCGTGATTTATAAGCACCAATGGCAGCAGTGACACACGTTCAAGCAGACGGTCGACGTGTTTTGCATTCGTTTCAGAGCGGCTGGCAGTTTGAAAATGAACACGAGAGAAAAACTGTGTCGCAAGAGAGGCGCGGAGGGTGCCGAGTCAAAACACAACATCCATCACAGAAGTTTATTGGAGACACAGAAAAACAGTTGTGAATGTGATGAAAGGTTAACTGTTGGAACATGGAGGTAGAAATTCTCTGATACTTCATCATGCTGACACTGATTTTTTTAAGTCATGGCGGAGGATTGCTTTATTGTTTTTAAAAGGAATCATTTGACATTTAGGGGAATGCACTTGTTTATTTTCTTTCTTAAAGTCGTACAATGGGTGATACCGCTGTCAAGTCTGTGTATTAAATATGGAGCAGAAGCCAGGAGCTGAGTGGAAGCAGGAGAAACAGCCAGACTGCTTCTCTCTATTGTTTTGTGCTGCAACCAACAGCCAGGCGCTATAACGAATACTGTTGTTCAACAAGAAACGGGTACACAATTCATTCCCACTGAAACCACACTCATTTTTATCTTTTATATAACTTAATTTTGCTTAGGCACCAAACACACACACGAGATTAAGCTTCATGCATGTAATTAGTGACCTGACATGACATTATAGCACAAGTGATGCAGGATTTTTGAGGCTGATACCACCATACTTACTACTACCAAGTACTTTTAGTGCAATGTGGGTGAAAAATGACCAATTTTCTGACTTTCAGAAAAGAGCAGAGTTGGCTTCCTGCAACAGTTGAAGTGGTTGTCACCACAGAGCCTGCAGCAGAAACAAAGAGAAGAAGCGGACATACAGCAGGCTTTATCTCACTGGTTCAATCAAAGCACTGTGATGCTGAGCAGTGAGCAGGTGAAGGTTTTTTTGTCGTTTTTTTACAGGGTGGAGTCACACACAGCAGATATAGGTCAGTCTGCCACACACAGATGGACGGTCAGTGGGAGACCTGACAGAGGAGCTGCAGTCAGTCACAGCCTCTCACTTTGTTTCTCTGCCCCGCGTGGGTTATATTAAAGACTCGCCGTCTTTTAGGCGGGACGCTCTGTGCCATCTGCAGTTGTCCTTGATTGTTTTGCTGTACGGGAAGTGACGGGGGTCAAAAAGGAGAGGCTGCGGGAGGGCTCTTTGTCTGCAGGCCTGCTGTCAAACAGCCAGAGAAAAGATGATTTATGAATAGACGCATTATCGAGGTTACAATGACTGGGAGGCAGACAGATAAGAGAAGGAAATGGGAATGTCAGCTTTACGTGACGGGTGAGGGGGTGGATGCCTCTGTGTTCAACGGCCTTGGGTGTCTGGTATCAGTGAGATCGACCGACTTCTACCCTCACAGGTAATCTGGGCATATTAAACCTAGATTTAGTGGGCAAGAAATCGAAAACCAGATCTCACACCTGGCTCACAGCCGCTAATATCTTAAGCGGATCATTTATAAACAATAATCTGAGCAGCTCACCTTCAAAACAAAGCAGGGACCCATTACTGAGTGATACAATTCAGACAGCTTCAAACAGGTGATCTATAGTCAGCAAATTAACATTTTGGCAAGCATGAGGCCAGTTTGACTAAAATGAACCACAATTGAGCTGCATGGTGTCCTATAACTATCACACCTATACTTATTAGGTCACTAATAAACCCAGCTGAAGCGTTAATTAGCCTAAACTTCTTTGTCCACATACTCTTTCACATGCATACAATAGTATGAACTTTCACAGGTTATATATGTCTATAATCTTAACATACTCAATTAACAGACATATATGATAAACAAAAAAAGCAAATTAGCAATTAGCAAGCTGGAACCAAAGAATGTTTAGAATTATTCCTTGAAATATATCTGTAACTAGAAATGCTCAATTGATTAACTGAATAATTGTTGAAACTCTACATTGCAGTAAACTGAAGAAATAATTTATAAATATTTCATATTTCAATTTTAATATATTTTTTGTTGTTTGTGTTTTGTTAATTTGTAGTTAATGGTGCTAATGAATGAAGTTCCAGGCCAATATTAGAAGTGGACGATATGGATAAAAACCTCTATCACTCTGAGCTGATTTCCTGGCTATAGGCCTGTCACAATAATAACGTTGTCGACTTATTATACAATAACGTAATTATCGACATCATCATGTCTATATATCGATTTATATGATACATGGATATGACCTTAGTTACCCTCCATTCTTCACTGTGCACGTCCTGAGTGGAGACTGCAGAAGCGAGTGGCGCCACTTATATGGAATTAAAGGTAAATAACTCTGCCCCGGCACATAATGGCAGTCTGTGTTTTTACGGAAGAGTAGCATAGTAACTCAATTAATTTTGTTGTTATTGTTTTGATATATTAATATTTTTTGGAAAATCAATTGAAAACATTGCCCATTATGTCTTAATCAAGCAGCAACCACGACAGCTTGAGATTGAAGCCAATGCAGAAGTACCAGGGAGAACAACGTTACAACGCTTTGGAGCCAGCTGCTACATGCTGGCTCCAAAAAATCCAGACTCCAATTGACCCCATTCAAAAAGTGTCAACTTCTCTCCAGAGATACTAATATGTTTTTTTCATTGAGTCATTATGGTCTCAATCACTAATCTTAGGCCCTCTAATAAGTATGCTGGTGATAATTCTGTTAATTACTGCTCTGTTAATTAGATTTGAAGATGTGTAATGGGCTTTGATGTCTGTGGGTGTTGATTGACAGCTGTGATTGACTGCACTTTTTAATGTTGTATTTTTCTCAAATATGAATGTCAGTACCAGCCTAAAAAAAATCCAGTAATTCTTAGCTTCTATTGGAATCAGAGAATGATGCATTAAAAACTCACTTCCTTAATTAGGCCACGATTTGTGTGTTATAATGAAACGCAGGGAAACCTGTATTATCATGTCATTGAACTGTTATCTTTACACTCCAGTGTTAATGAAACAGTTCCAGGAATAAGAGCGCGACATCCTCAGTTCATTCCTCTTGCTTTGTCGTCGTTCATGAATCTAAATGAAATGACTCGGTGTTAAAAGGTAAATGGATAATCTGCATCAAGGTGAAATGACCCTTCAGCAGCGGCTACAGGAAAGCAGCCCGGCCTCTCACTCTCACGTTCACTCTTTTTTCCGGCTCCTGCTACTCTCTGTTTAATATCTTTTCAGACCCTAATCCTCCTCTTCCTCCTCCTCCTGATAGCTCTGTCTCCTTCAGTTGGTCTCTAACACACAGAATTGCTGACACCGGTGAACCGCCTCCCTCCTACACCCCGGAGCCCAGTGTCATCCCGATCTTTGTGTCCATGGAAATACCATCCCAGGTAGTTCGGCTGCGCTGACACAACCATGGCAACAGCTGCCAGCGAGAATGAGAGACACTTCTGTCAAACCTCCAGAAGACGGAGAGAGACAACGGGTTGGGAGGAGGGGTGAGTAAAGAAAAAAACAAAAAAGGGAAGTGAGCAAAATGAGAGGGCGATGAAGACAAAATGAAAGAATTAGAAAGGGAGAGAGAGAGAGATGGAGAGACACAGAGAGGGAGGGAAACAAGCTCTTCATACTTGCTCATCCAAACAGATCTGAGACTTAAATCCTCTCTGCCGTCTTCGCTGACACTGTTTTAACAGCACAATTTGATCTACAGAAGATCTGTCACTTCAAATCTGTCATCAACCTGTGTGAAAAACAAGCCATGTGGTTTCCAATATGTAAAAACTGTGTGTAGACACTCCACTAAGCAGTAACACTTACACTGATCATACAGCTGGATGTAAAGATCATCAAATTTCAATTCTTCCTTGGCAATGACTGAAATGTATCCATAGCAAAGGGTATTGTATCGAGTATTAGTTGCCAACTATTAAATTAATGAGTGATTCATGAGTGAATGATTAATAAATGAAAATCGAATGAAAAAGATGCAACTAAATGTGATTATCCACCATTTCCATTTATGTCATTATGTGTTTATCAGCATATGTTTCCAGTTATCCAGACATTTTCTGTCATTCCCAAACGAAACACCAGGAAATTGAGTCTTTTACCCTACATGCTGGGAATGCTGGTAAATATTGCTGTGATAATACTGCCTGCCACTAAAGCTCCTGACCTCACTGTACGCAACTGATTAGAGATCAATTCACAGTTTAAATGATTGTCTAAGTGCGTCAGTGGCAGTTGGGCCGGTAAACCTGGCTGAGTTATTTCACAGTGAATAAACAGTGCATTAGTCATGCTGTGGGCTAAGTGGCTCGGCTGGCATTGTGTAACTCCTGTATAATGTGGTATCCTGTCTCTTGACATCTTGCTGGCTGAACCCCATATTAACAAATGTGGCTTTTTGCTCGCAACCCCCGTGGCTTCGCTGAGCTATCTATGGCTCGCTAATGCCGAGTCCCGCTCTCATCTTTTATAACGGGATGTGGTTGTGCGCTCTCGCTGGCCTCGCTCCCGCCTATGTGTTCCTCTCTGCTCTTTTACCGCACCACTCGACTCCACTCTGCTCGCACCCCCAGTGCTGTTCATCTTCACCCCTCTCCTCCGTTCTGCTCTGTGAGACTGTCTAGCACCAGCACAGAGTCGGGATGGAGATAAGACACGCTGGATCTGCATCACGTCGCGATGAACAGGGATCGAGGAAACCTATACAAATTGTAATGAGACAACTGCATCTTTATGACAAGTCAGAACAACTGTTTTTAGCAGTTGCACCTTGTTTTATCCTCGATTTGCAACGTTTAAGATCATTTTCAATTACATATTTTTGGTTTTTAGTCTGTTGGTCTGACAAAACATGACATGTAAATAAGTCAACAAGGTCTGTGTATTTTACACTCTTCAGACATTCTGTAGAATAAACTGTTAATTGATTAATCTACACAATTACTGGCAGTGATTAATTAATAATGTAAATAATCATTTGTTGCAGCCCTGTAGCTTGTCTGATTATCAGTCATTTCTCAAGGGTTTATTGTTGGCAGCACAGCTATAAATTCATACAGCTGACAGACTGTTAGTCTAGCCCTGAAAAACTCTTGGCGGGAATCTTACGATGTTTATGAAACATATTAGCAAATCTAACCAAAATCCATTACATAAACTCTTACTTATATACATTAGAGCTGAAGCAATTAGTCGATTAATAGATTATTCAATCAACAGAAAATCAACTGCCAACTATTTTAATAAGTGATTCATCTTTTTTAAGAAAAAAAAAGTATTAAAATTATCTGGCTCCAACTTCTTGAATCTGATTATTTTGTGGTTTATTCAGTCTTCCGTGACGGTAAACGGAATATTTTTGGGTTGTGGACTAAAACTAAAACAACAGACATCTGAGGTTACATCATGGGTTTTGGGAAAAGGCCATCAATATTTTACATAATTTTCCAACATTTTATAGACCAAATAACTAATTAATTAATTGAGAAAATAATCTACAAATGTATTGATAATTAAATTGAATGTTGGTTGCACCCCTAATTTGCCATTATCTCTTACTGGTTTCCATCTTAAACCTAAGTTACAGCCTCAGTTAGAGAAGAACTTTGTGGACTTGCAACATGAGGGTTATGCTACTTAATATGGGCATCTCAGTATCTGGAAGATGATGCTATTATTAAGTGCTTTTACTGTACATACACATACAGTGAATAACATCTGTAAATACAAACATCCTATAAGTATCCTGGATTGCATTTCTGCCAAAAGCCTATCATCCTGTTTGCCAGAGCATGCTGATGTCACCCTGTCGGTTGCTGAGCTCACAGAGCAACACACACCACAATGGGCATCTATGATGGTGTGGCCCAGTCAATAAGGGTGTATTCAGTCACACCTTAGGTATACAGTTTGCTGCACAAAGGCAGTCTTCTCAATGTATACGTCTGCAGTCTGGTCGTAACCTTGATTAGCCCTCTTTTCTGTAGCAATGACAGAAACAGGAGGGACACGTAAGGAGCAACAGTAACACTGCTAAGTCTCTTGTAACACCTGCAGTGAAATGTTGACATTTTATCTGACTGGAAGAGGAACACACACATTCCCCGCTCCCCCTTCCTCCTCCATTTGCTAGTAGAGTAATGGCGTGTGATCAGTGAATGATTACTTCTTTTAAACTGCCTGTCGTGGCAGCCTCACTTTATAAGAGAGGAGATGGAGCAAGACGGCTCATAGAAAACTGAAGAGCTATTGAGTGTTATTACTATTGTGACAAAGCCCATTTGATGTGCTTGCTAGCACTGTGTGACGTTTAGAAGTGGGGCAGGATGGAAGCTGTAAGAAAGAAGGGTAAAAAATGAGGAAAAGACTGAAGGGATGAATGATGAAATGGTGGGAAAAGATACACAGAGCTAAGAGAGAACACAGGAAAGGCTGTTCGGGGAAACTTCTTATTGTGATCTGTGGAGCCGATCGTCTTCAGAGAACTACACTACCTCCAGCATGCTCTCTGTCACGCCTTTTTAACCAAACCAATTAGCCCAACACGACATTTCGCTGAAATCCACTACGCGTCGATAAATCACTGTCTCCACTAATTGCAATTAAAATCCAGAGCAAACCAGGCGAGACAATAAAGACGGCTGAAGCTATTTACTCTTAACTTTTAATGGTGATTGTGTGAGGCTGTGTTTATGTCAAAGTCATATCAGAACAGCTCCAATCTACCCGAGGCCCCGTTCTCATTAGGCATGTGTTTTATTGGCGTGCAGCTTGTTTGGTGGTAAGAGGCTACGGTTCAGGCACCACCTACCTGGGATCTAATCGATCATTTTCAAACATTTGATGTGGACGTCAAGTTTAATATTCACATTAGGGTCCTTTCTAGACATCCTAAGGTCAACTTATGTGTTTCTTTTCATACGCATTAAATGAGGGATTGCTTTGATCAAAAGAAATAAGTGGTACATTAAATCCTCCCTCTACTAGTAAAGCAACAAGGATATTCTAATAAACTTCATTTCAGTGTTGTAACCACTTTACTATATTCACATTTAAAGGGGACCCATTATGCTCATTCCCAACTTTATGTTGTTATTTTTGGACTCCACTAGAGTTGCTTTTCATGATTCAGAGTTCAAAAAGATTCCTTATTTATTTTATAATGGCACTTTATGCAGACCTTCAGTTCAGCCTCTATCTCTGTCTCTTAATAGGCAGTTTTAGCTCCCGTCTCTTCAAAGCCCCCTTCCTGATAAATCCACAGATAAAGGTAAATTCATATTATTTTGAGTGCTTCCTACCAGCTAGCAGTTTACAAGTTTACAAGTCGATCTGCAAATGATTTTCTTGAATAGGGGAATAATTGTTTTAACGTTTTTGTCTAAATAAAAGTCTAAAACATTAAGACATTCAATTAACTGTCATCTATGATGAGGAAAAACAGAAAATGTTCACATTTAAGGAGCTGATACAGTCAGACTTTCTGTCCTTTTGCTTGAAAAATGTCCCATTTGAGATACTAGAACCAACAACTATTGGAACATTTTTGTTCGAAAAATGTCTAAATAGATTAATCAATAATCAAAATAGTTGCCAATTCATTTTCTGTCAACCGCCCACTGCAGCTCCATTTTTTAATATTAGCTCTTTATTTGAGGAATGGCAACACAGCTCCAGTATAAGGGGAAACGCCAGTGTAGTGCGTCATCACAAGTGATAGAAATATATTTTGATCTAAAATGATTTGTTCAGCTGGTGGAGATTAAACAAACCGGACATAGTGACGACTTCATTAAATGACAATTAGAAACTGACCTGTGTGACATGATATGACAAACCAAAGACTCCCCAGTGTGTAACAGTGTCAGTGACAGCGATGCAAGGAGACAAACCACACAATAATTTGATCTTGGAACACAATCAATACAAACATCAATTTCAGAGCTAAATAGCCTATTATCAATCTTACCAAACAAATAATGCTGAACAATACCTGTTCTCTTCCTGCCGTTTGCAGTAACACAGCCTCACTCTGGGCCCACAAAGAGATGATGGAGACTAGCAGGCTAATCAGGTGAAAATGAGCGTGTGCTTTAGGCTCACATGCAGCCTCCCAGCACTGGTCCCTGTGACTGAAATAACCATTGGACTGAGAGTGCCGGGACATCTGGGTCCCTCATTTACACGGATGCAAGCAGCCTCAGCTATAAGATTAGCTGAACAGACATGTAAACAACAGGGGTTGGCTGATAATCAATTATTTGCAGACTGAAGCAGCTTCAGTGAGTGAATGGAGCTGTGTTTTGAAGGTAAGGCAGCAGATATTGCCGATGGGTAGTAATAAACATCACAATCCTCTACGCTTGAGTCAGGAAAACACCACAATCTTATTATATATTTCAATGATGACAAGTATGCCCATTTTCCCAGTCACACCACTGAAAATGCCCAAATAATGCACTTGCAGTATTGCAGTGATATACATACAGTCAACACTAATAAGATTTTTTTTTCTTTATGTAGCGATTGCTGCTACAGAGAAGGCCAGTGTGGAAGAGCAGGTTGTTGTAGAAGGGACCCATGACAATGACAGAACCCCCAAACGGCAACGGAGAAAACAGACATCTTGTCGTCGCTATACAAGTTCTCTGCTTGTTACATCTGTACCTCAAAGAGCCTGTGATCGATGGGATTAAGGGGATCCACTCCAGTGGTGGAGAGAGAATGATGGGCTCTTCAGGCTACTTGCCATACAGGCAAGAAAGTTTCTTTGCTCAACACCCTTTTCTGTTCTGAGTTACTGCATTGCCCGTGACGTGTCTGCAATTTATGAGGGGAACAGGAGCCGTCTAACTGGAGAGCATGCGGAGCAACTTTGCTTTCTGCACCACAATCTGGTGCTGCTGAACAGGAGCAAATCACATTTCAGTAAAAATGTAAGTTTTACTCATTTGATTTATTCTAACTTTCAGGAGCTATATAATGAGTTAACTTTATAAGAAATTCTGCTGGGAGCTCACTACTCTTTTTGATTTTGAACATTGAAAAGTTCTCATAATTAAATGTGTTTAAAGACATTTCAATGAAGTTTTGTGTTGGAATTTGTGCTATGATAAATGTTGACACCAAGATTTGCATTTTTCACTACAAATGTGTACCGATTCCAAATATCAGTTATCAGTTGCCTTGATTACTAATATTCATTATCAGCCCTGAAAAAAATCATATCAGTCGATCCCTAGTAAACAGCTGATACTGATCAACACTGCGCTTAAAAGGGGTCAATGTGTGAGTGAAAAAAGCAGCCTACTCTGCATTGTTTGATGCTAAAACACAGATGCATCAAGAGCATACGGAACCGTTTTGCTGTTTGGCTGATGCCGTTATTTACCTTAATATGAATGAGAATCAGACACAATTGAAAACAGAAATTTGAAAACAGAACATTCATCACAAATCAAGTCTTTGTTAAATTCATTACATCAATGGGAAAGGAATGGCAAAAGAACCGTGCCAGCTTTTTTTCTCTCTTTACAAAAAGGCAGTCAAAGGCTGCAGGAAGATAAGAACAATGCACCCACTGGCAGCTAAATAAAGACCTGTGGATTGTCTTAAATAAGCACAAAACTGCCAGAAACCATGAGTGTCTCAATCCGTTGAGGACTCGAGCGGATGAGATGTGACAGCCACCACAGCGCTTAAATCCAAACACGATATCCAGACCAGCCACCCCAATGATCCACTCACTCCAGAAATACCAAGTTCCCTTGTTCTTGTAGTAAAATTCATCAGAGGACACTCACAACTGTCGCAGTCAGGCTGAATCACAATGCTGCAGTCTGACAGGAAACCCACACCTGCACTCTGTAAAGACACACTTCCAAGACAAATACAGTTTGTGGGATCATTCATTGTGCTCATAGCTACACAAAGACAATGTGACGTCTTTTCAGCTGCTGATGTAATGAATGAACAAATATTTCCAAGCCCTCAGTCTTGAGTGGAGTGGTGGCAGGTTTCATGATGATGATAATAATGAGTTCAAGCTTCTATTAGGGCTACATTACACATTTGTTGATCAGTCATTTAGTTCATGTCACAAAATTGTGAAAGATCCCATTCACAATTTCCAAGAGCCCAAAGTTATATCTTTCTTCAAATAGACACAGGGTCCAAAAACCCACACATTTGTGAAGCTTGAACATCGGTCAAATACAACTTTTTTTTTTAACTTATTATGATTGATTATGAAAATTGGTGTCATTGTTTTTCAATTAATCAGCTAAATGTGTCAACACTTGTCCAAATGATACTGGATGTATGAGGCTGATGCCAATATTTGAGTGTTTAAAATATCTGGTTTCTTGATAAAGATTCCTTAAATTTGGTTACCAAAAAGTGGTTACAAAGGCATATACAGAGAGGGACATTTTACAGAAAAAACTGTGGTACCTCAAACATATGTTTGGCATTTTTGTACTGCATTTTTCGTGTTCCTTACACATTACATTACACATGCAGAGACGTTGCATCATGGAAATCAACAACCTGAGTCAATCAGCCCACAGGGAGGCAACAATTTACTAACACATCCTCAAATTAACATGACCCAGAGACACATTTGTTGGACCTGTGTGATATTGACGTAACCAAATCGTCTTACAGATACCAACTGAAGACCGTTACAGGAGACATCAATTGAGAGTTTAAAATCTATTCAGCACTGATGTGAAGAAGCATTTCATTTTGATTCATGGAGGTGTTAAGATGCATCGTTGCATTCATGAGCTATTGACAACTTTATTTACACACCCATAGTAAAAGTAGAAAGTGGGCAGCCATAGAAAGGTCAAAAGGTCTGGTATCAATGAGTAAATAGCCCAATATACAGCCACGATCAAAGGTGTCGATCTCTTCCTCAGACTTCTCATTCTGTTTTACTTCCTTGCTCATATTTTTACTCTGGAATGTAGGATTGCCATATTGTGAAAATAACAAACTGGACCATAAAAACAAGGGCTGTTTCATAAATTAGAGAACCCATTAGCCGCCTTCTTCAAGACTGTCTTGCTGAGATTCTGCGAGGTACAAAAGGCACCACAGCGCATGCCTTTCAGCTGGAGCATTTTAATGACATTCATTCATCTTGGTCTCACAACTTGGAAACTGAAGTCACATTCATATTCAAAAGGCAGGCTCTTAGGGACTTTGGAGGAATGAGAGACACTCCCCAACCTGAATAATGGAGCCAGTTCAAGCAATCTGTCCATCAAATTTCATTGATCCCTCATTTCAAAAACCTGTAGTACTGTAGGATACACTATCGAAATTGGAGAGAATATTACATCAGTAGTCTAAGTCTAAGTAGTAGTCCATTCAGATGCTACATTTAAGCCAGGATCATATTAGTTTTGTCAATGTTTGTAATGCCTGCTTACAGAGGACTAAATGCACTTTCTTTGGTTTGTTTTAAAAAATGTTGAATATAGGCCGTTTGACTGATGACATGTTACGTTTGGTTGGTTGCAGCTAATGAGCAGCTTGACATGACATTGAATGCAAAAATATTGAGACTGGAGGACGATGGCCACCAAATGCTTTTGAAGCCATGCATTTGGTGGAAAGCTTTATGTGCCATTTTTATCAGTGCGGCTATTGTTATTTACCACAGGAAAAGCAACACAGTGTGGGAGGTGTGAAGCACACAAAGCAATTATATTTAATTGAGGCAGAGAATCATACAGTTAAATGACTAATTTAGTTTTTCTTTCTAAACCACACACTTGAAATAATTGTCTGAGCTTTGGGAATTAATGGTTATTTGAACATACAGCTCTGACACAATTATATATCATCTGTGGACAAAAATCAATAGTCAACCCAAATATCATTATTTTTGACAGCTTGACGGCTACGCACAGATAAGAAGATAAGACTAGATTTCACTGATACATTACATTAATATTCCACCTGTTTCGCCCAATTAATAAGGGCCAAAACCCATATACTGCTTAACTGTTCCACAACCAGAAAAGAAGCCATATTCAAAGGTTGGCTGGTCTGTGCCTTCTTTCCAGCTTCCTGCTGCTGAGCAGCGATATACACTAATAACTGGAGCACACATTTGATTATGCCTGCTTCACAGCATTAGCCAGGGTCAGGAGGTTTTCAAAGTGTTCCTTCACACCACATCTTCAATCAAGATCAGCAGACTCTAGACAACCTAGTCATGGACTATCTCCCTTTTCTATGATGTCTAAGGGGTTTGAATGAACTTCCTTTGGGCCAGTGAACATCCCTCACCATGGACTTCATCACCACAGAAAAGTACAGTTCCTCTGGCTTCCCAAAACCTGTATGCTGATTTAAGAGTCTACTGGACCAACAGAGACGGCAAGGCCTCATTCCAGAGTCATCATGAGGCAAATGCACATCCATAAACTTTTGCAGGTGCTGAGGGAAAAAAAATGCAAAAAAGAACATAAAAGTCGCCAACTGGGAACAAGGTAAAGATCACTATGTAATTGCTGCTCAGATTCAGGACCTCATGCACTTAGCCACATATTCCCAGTACGTCTTCAATACATGTTTGGGTTCACTGGGTTTTGTCCAACAGGCATCCCTGCCACTTTACCCAGGTGGGGACCAGTTGACAGCTCTTCTCTTGCTCCTCACTTGAGTGTCGAAAACATACAATTGCAAATGAGATGATACAACTTCAAAATCACTTATCCAACTGTGGCCTACAGTGATTTGGTACAAGGTATATTGATGAAAATCCTCAAGGATGGTATATGTTGTAAGCAACCAATTATTAGCTCTGGGTTCAGATAAGGCTGGCCATTACTCCCAATCACTCCAAACTCTGAGAGGGCTAGATACGACTTCTCTTTGCAACTCCTGGTCATAAAGAAGTGACTAATGTTTTGTAGGAAAAACTTGAACAAAGAAGCAGTCAGCTGGGGGAAATGGACCACAAAGATCACAACAAGATACAAGATGGCATTGAGACAAAGGCCCATCATCATTTCCTCCAAAAGTGTGAGGGCATCAAATACTATCACTTCAGCATGAGGACACTTTTAGCCAACAACAGGGAGTAGTTCATTCCCCAATAGCACATAGATTAAATTAAACCTTACTTTCTTTCTATTCTTCCTGTTTTGTCCTTTCTATCTCTTTTTAAAAACTGTACTGAACTGAAGCAACTGATCAAATACAAATGACATTTCAGTTACGAGATAAATCCAATGTCTTGTAAGAAACTAATAATAAGGAGCTAGTAATTGATGGCTCCTATAATGTTCTCCCATCAATCACTTAAGTCAATAGTAATCTTCATTCACAATAACAGTGGTGGTTAAATACGCCTTGATTCAGTGCCGATGTCACAGGGGCCAACTGTGTAGGTGGAAGCCTGTAATGTGCCCAATCTACGGAAATCGAGCAGTCATATCTGTATCTGTGTGCCTCATTAAATTAACTCCCTCAGGGATACATTACACATGCCTCCTATCCTTTTTATCACATTCTCCTTATAATCAATAGTGAGCCTGAGGCTTGGTGGTCAAGCAATCAAGCAATCAAGTTTATTTGTCACATGTAATCATATAAGGTACAATCGCAGTGAAATATAATCCCAAGTTCCTTCAATTTGTGCATTAAAAAGAAATTTACATTTTTTTAATAGCCAAAATTCCGTCTTCCTGACAGCATCAGGGAGAAAAGCCCTTAACGATTCTCCTAGACCTATTCTTGCAGTGCCATATGTTAATATTATAATATTGCAGGGCCTTGTGGTCCTGTTCAGTGTTGTTTCTGTGCCAGGCAGTGATGCTCCCCATCAAGACCAGGAGTAGAAGTTTCTCAGTATTCGAAGGGATACCCAGAATTTCCTCAAGCCTCTGAGGTGAAGCAGTCGCTGCCTTGCCTTTCTCAACAGGGAGTCAGTATGCAGCACCCTGGTCAGGCCCAGAGGACCCGTTTATAGTAATGGGGGCGTAGTTTCTTCATCACTACTTCCCAAAGTCCACTACAGGCTCCTTAGTTTTCCTGACATACAGGAGTAAGTTACTGTCCTGAAAGCAATGGGTCAGGTCCTAAACTACCTTCAAGTAGGACTTTTTCTTGTTATCTGTAATCAGACCCACCACAGCCATCGCACAGTATCATCAGCAAACTTGATGATGGTGTTAGAGAACAGTACTTGATGATGGCATTCTGTATAAGGTGTACAGCAGGGGGCTCAAAAAGTGAATGAGGGTAAAATAGGTGTGTCTGCCTACCCTCACCACCTGGGGTCTACTCGTCAGGAAGTCAAAGATCCACGGTGAGATGTTTAAACCCAGGTCCTTGAGGTTAGTGACAAGCCTGGAGGGTACTATTGTGAATATGATGGGAACATGCGTGATATATAGACATGAAAGAAAAACTATTTCAAAGAAATGCAGATTACCCACTCTACTTGACCAGTTCAATCACACACAGCGAGGATGAAACAGCTGTGGTCCTTTCAGGATGCTCAAGCAAGTGATTTCTGAAGCAACCAGACAAATAGTGGCGCTTCAATGGATCCTCCTTTAGGCTGATGGGTGGGGAGACAATGAGCAATAGTCACCAAACCTTCCATAATGATAGCTACATAATACAGCTACTATTTTCAATGCTAATTGTGTTACCTTTGTACCGTTACGGTACCTTTGTTGTGGTAAAAAGGCTCATTTAATGCGTGAATAATGTTCCAAAATGTACCAAACAATCACTTTTCTTGTAAAAACATTGAGGGCCATATTCACTATGGTGTTTGGCAGACTGAAATTTGATTCGATATGCATTATATATATATGTCAATGGCTGAGTAAAGAGGGAAAAAACAGGCTTCTATAAAAACTATTCTGTCACTATTTAGAGCTCCCTCAACAAAATACTGCATGCTGAAATTCACATGACTTGTTTTAAAAAACTAGATCTTTTTTTTTTTTTTAAAGATCTAAATATTGCTCAAGGACAACTGGTGATGTGGTTTATAAATCATTTAGAAGCTAAAATTAAAAATGAGACCTGGTAACACAAACATCTTCAACCTTACTGCTCACCTGGTTGAGGCTTCAGGTCATTGCAAATGTGGTGTGTGCTGATGACATGTTGCATGACACGTGACAATGTGTTAGTCTCATTGAGTCAACAGCAGTCTCCAAGCTGTCCTCCACTGGAGTGGACAGTGCTTACTGATACAAATAGCTGTTCATGAATCCGACAACAAGCAGGAAACAGATGAGCTTTTTCAATTATGACCCTTTCAAATCATATATTGTGGAATCTTCAGCATGAATATATTTGTTCAGCCTTATCAACAAGAGGCTGAGAGGTGTTTTTGAACCACAAAAACACCAGGCCCAGCAGGTGCAAATGGTTAGAAGGCAGGCGAGCATTTTCTGGGGGTGTTAAAGGGTTATTATCCTTGTTTAGCCTCTTGTCAATAGCAAATCAATCTCTTGGTATTGCTCTTTCCCATGTTTCTTCTTATCCTGATAATGATGTATATACTCCCAACTCATTACTAATGCCACGTTACTCTAGGGAAATAATAACATACAAGTAATACCACTATGAGAATGCCATTTTGCCATGTCAATATAAGCTGTTACCAAACTCATATCCTCTTAGTAAATCGCTGCCACTGGGCAAGTTTGGTTTTCATCGTCAGCTCCGTTAGTTACATCTACAGCAACAATCTCCTCTGGACAGGGAAGGTTATATACAGAAGGAACAGAAAGTATGGCTACAACTAACAATTATTTTCATTATGAATTAATCTGTTGATTATTTTCTTGATTAAATCAAATGTCAGAAAACTGTAAAAATGTCAATCACAATTTTCCAAAGCAACCTCAAATGACCCATCCAACAGTCTACAACACAACGATATTCAGTTTGCTATCATAATGGATTTAAGAAATCAGAAAATATTTACTTTCAAGAAGCTGAAACACGATGATTTGGCCAAAATTATTTGATTATCAAAATCTTGCGTCAATCAACTAATTAATTAATTAGCTAATTATTGCTGCTTTAATAGAAAGCACTTACTACGGGAGGTGGATAGGGGCAGTCAAGATTGCCAGGTGAACACTTTAAAAACTCTGCCAATCAACAATGTGTGCTTCCACTGTCACTCTCCCTGCTTTTGAAGGGGGGCACACAGTCTAACGCATCTGGGATTAACTGAGTCACCATCAAGTGGGACGTGTGAGGCCGCTGGAAGAGCCAGCGGTTGTACGGATGCATCTCCTATCTGCTGAAGACATACAGCTGGAAGCACTGCTGATGCAAAGACAAACAGTCGGCCCTTTCTGAACTGCTGCTGACACCCACATCGACTCCTCCTCTAGCTCCACCCCCCAGCCCCCCTCCCACCCCCACCCCTTCCTCTGCTTCATCCTACTCCACCACCTCCTCACCTCTTCCACCCTCCTCTTCCATGTTGCTCGGTGCCCTGATACAGGATGAGGCTTCCGGCCATGTGGGAATTTCTTCTAATAGTGGCTCACGGTTGAATCCGCACGTTGGCAAGGATGTAAGTACCAAGCAATCAGGGAGAAGCAGCCTCAGAGGAGACAAAAACTAATTCAACCTGTGCAGCCTTGAGGATCCTTGCACAGCCAGTGGAACAGCTCAAACTTTGCAGCGTGAGTGACAAACTCTTATCTTCTTTTCAAAGGATGTTGAGCTCACATATTTATCTTCGGTAATTTAAAAAAAAAAACCCAAAAAACAGATTTGATGACATCTCCACTTGATTATCACAGCTGAGGACAAGCAGCTGCTTCCGGTAATTCACCTTCCTGTTAAAAAGGTCTGAACAGTACCAACGAGGCTCCTAAGCTGCTCTGTCATATGGACATTGACACTGAACAGCTGTTGCATATACCAACTCTGCCTCAGGAAGAGACTGGACTGTGTGGGAGCTATACCTTCGCGATGATGCTGAAAAACTTGTTTCCATCGAAGCGCCTCGTACTAAGCAACTGATGAGGATGAGAGACGGTGTGATGACCTACCTGTATTTGACAAGTGTGTTTTTCACCTCGTTGGAGAGAGGAGCACAGAGGAAAAAAGTCAGCGAGAGGGAACAGGGGAGGGGAAGAGAGAGCCAGCAAGGGAAGGTGTGAAGCAAAAAGGCTGTGAGAGGGAAACAGAGCTACAGTAACTGGAAAGGCATAAAGAGCTGTGAAAAGATACAGGGAACTCCAACAGACTGAAGGAGTAAAAGAAAAAGAAAAAAACAGTGCATCAAAGAATTGGCCGAATGCCCGTTTAATGCTGAGGATCGTGTTTTGTTGAAAGAGCCACGAGGGGTGAGTATGTATTCTGTTTGAAGTGGCTATTATGGCAGGAAATTAAACAGTTCACAGGAGCAGCTGTCAACTCAACCTTCTGAGTGTTCAGGAAAAAAAAAAGTGATTTAAAATTCTAACGTTTAAAACATTTATAACCGAATTGCATATGTAGCCTGAGTTAGTGATATATTAATGAATCATGGAACAAGTGCTGGGCTTCATCAGTTGTCACCAGAGCTTTCATAGTTCAGAGTTGCACTGAACATTTTGTACAGTGTGAATTTTAAAAACAGCAGCTTTCTGCCCGTCACAAAAGATTATTAAACTGATCTTGAATCTCGCATGTGTTTGAACGAGTGTGGGGGTGTCGTGTGTGTTTATTTTTTACTCAGGAAAAAAAAAAAGTGGGAGGTACAAAGAGTGACATGATTTGATTTGAGGCATCATTAAAAACTAATGGGATGACAGATCACATGACTGGCATCCCAACACTTGTTCCACTGTACTCTTGGAGGTATAAACACTGTGAGCTTTGTGCAATATGAGCGAGTAGTCAATGAACAGAACATTCACTGGAAACTATTATGATAAATTGCTTTTTGCAAAAAGCCAAAAATTCACTTGTCTAGCTTCTTAAATGTTAATTTATGCTGCTTTTCCATGTCTGCAATGAGAGTAGATAGTAGTATGAAGGATATAATAGGAGAAATTGGACTGTTGATCAGAGAAAACAAGCAATTTGAAGACCTCTGGGGAACTGTGATGAGCATGTTTGACGATTTCTTTGACAATCTGAAATTATATAGACCACTAATTGGCAGATTATTGATCAGAAATAATAATAATCAGTAGTTGCAGCCCTAATTATGATAATCAAGAATGTCAAACATTTAGTAATGTTAGCCTCTTAAATGTCTCAAATGTGTTTTTTAACCACTTTAAATTTGGGGTTTGGTCGGTCAAAACTGCAAAATTGTGGGTTAGTATTTTTTTCGATTATTTGCTGATATTCTTTAAAATGATCAATTATTTAATTATTATTTATAATACTGAAAAGAATCAATTTCTGCTGATTGATGCAGTCCTGAACTGAACCCGCAGTTACTGGAACTCAAACAGTGATAAGAATATAAAGGATGAAAGTGGGCAGACTGTTGTGGCAGTGAAGTGCCTATGATCTACTGCCTCGCTCCATCCTCCACTGGCTTCATCATAATCAGTAAACTGCAGGGAAACAAACCAAGCACCTGTAATGCTTTGTTTCCTATTTTTGCCAACCAGACAGTACATCACCAGCCTCATTCCTCTGCTTTGACGCCAGTCTCCTGCATTCTAGATGGCTAATCAAGTATCCATAACGACACCGGAACATATAAATTAATGGCATGATTGAGACTATTCATCTCAGTTAGGAAAACGTCCTTGTGTTTGTCAATCTAGTTAGCTGAATCACTGAAGCTCTAATGTGATTTCCTTTTGTCTCATTATGATTGAGGCTTGATAGGTGCCCATTAGTGACCTTGGTAAACTACGGCTGCGGGGGAGTAGGATTGATCCTTGTGTTAATGTGTACAGATAGATGACCGTGTTAGGATGTAAATAACTGCCCAGCAATCCCCCCCGCAACCGCCCTCCGAGTCATACAGGCACATGAACACACATACACACACACACAACCAGGGAATTGCACCATGTGTGCCATTACCCGTAGCAACAGCACAATCAACCCCCAACAATGCAAGGACCAAGATGAGACCCTGATAAAATAAAAAGGGCCTTAAGGTTACGAAACAGTTGACAGCAATTAATTCCTTGAGGCTCGGTGGCGAATGATGTGTTCAAATTCAATCAATACACCTGCCGTTAAAAAAAAAAAAAACCCACTCTGGTTCATGACTGCTTAACTTCTCAAGGCAATGACAACCTTCCTGAAGCGAAAAGCAATTCAAAACACGCTATTTGATGAATATTTCGAGAAAGTACCAAGGTTTCGTCTTTGCAAGTAATCTCAGTCTGGAGTCGGAGTTCTCACCTCCTGACAGCCAGGGTCTTAGCATTGAGTGTATTAGAACATGTAATCAGAGTCAATCAAAACACATGAATGCTAAAAGCACTTGGGATGTTTGGACAAGGAGCAGGGCTACATAATAGCCATCCACAAGGCCACGAAACAACAGGAATCAACATGACCTTCAATTCAAATCAAACAGTCTGTTTACACAATTTCCCCGTCAGGCTCCTTTTTTTTTTTTTCCAAATCACATCGAGTACAGCGGAGCTTTCGGCTTTCAATACGGGTTTTGCAAACACAAAGTCAGCCACTGTAGCTTTCCGTGCGTTTATTTCTATTGCATGAATAAATACATGCAGAGACCAGATGAAACTTTAATGCTCTCTGTGGGGGAACTGAGTCACTGCTGCAGCATATGAATTTGGATACATTAAACAGAAGAAGAAGTTGATATATAAACAAAATTGAAGTAATATAAATGGAGATTATATAAACTGCAGTGACAGGTTCCCCATTCGACATATGAATGAGTATGGGATGTATGGACTGCTGCGTTATTTCAGTGCAGAGTAACTGCAGCAGAAAGTACACGGACAAAGAAAAGCTGGTATGATGAATAATACACTAAAATGTGTTTATACTATATAAACACATTTTCTCAAGCTTGAATTCTACCAAATATGGAAAAAGTGGATCATTTTCAGGTCATTTGTCAAACAACATTGTTAAAACCTTGAATTGGTTTCATCCCTATTTTTATTCTACATTTCATATTTTAGGATTGTGTTTAAAACACAATCACATCTCAAGTACCATTCTGTTCTGTAGCATTCAATCATATCCCATGATCTGCAACGAACCATCATTTTCATTGTTAATTCATCTACAGATTATTTTCTCATTCATTCATTTATTCGTGTGGTCTGTAAAATGTCAGCAAATTGTCCCTAGAGACCAAGGTTACTTTGTGTTTATTCTGACTAACAGTCCAAAATCCAAAGATAATCACAGAAAAGTATGAAGGCCAAGAGATATTCACATCTGGGAAACTAACTAATTAATTGCAACAATTTTTGCTTAAAAAAAAAGAAGGTTGCTGCAATGCTAATTTGATCATTAAAATAATTGTACATTAATTTTTTGTTGCAGCTCTAATTTTAATGACTTTTTGCCCACTGTTTAGACTATAAAATAATAGCCCAGATATTCACATTAGAATCCCAATTTTAGTAACCCAGTTATCTAAACAAAAATCATGATTCTAGTTATAGGTGTTGTTTCATTCAATTTGTCATGTCACACTCTCCTGCTGGGCTCTAAGAAGCGTTCGGTTCTGCGACTATACAAGGACTTCCCCTCACTGACTTTCTGACATATTCTAACATAACATGACATGTTGTAACACCATATTTCCTGCATGACAGCTGTGGGCAGCGCCTCAGTGGGAACTGTAATTATAGAACTGTCGTCTAAAGCCTCGGTAACCTGGCCTAATATTGAGCACTTTCACTATGATAATCACTGCATCTCTCCATCTGCTCCGTCTGGCACCCAGAGCTGTGCGGGAAACGTAGCTCTCGCCAGTTAAAAACAGAACTTTTTCACAAGTGTTAATCAGACAGTCATTTTCGTTTTCACATTTGAATAGCTGGAAATTGTGTGGACGTGTGTGGCAATTCGGTAGGTGTTGAACTGGGTGGTAAAGGAACATTCCCACTCTCCAAGGTGATATTTTTTGCAATGCTGTCAGCGTTTCTTTCACCCTCTATCATTGTCAAAAAGCTTTAACTCCAGTGTTAGAACAAATAATAATTGAGTATTGTTTTTCAAAGATGAATTTTGAAGTACAGAGAGACAGGAAACAGGGGTGTAGAGAGGGGTAGGAGAGCCAGCATTGAACCATGGGCATCACAGTTATGATTATGTGGTATACATCTTAACCAGCAGGCTCTCAGGGTGTCTAACACTGGGGTAATGTAAATTGTAATCTAACAGTAACACAAATACAAATAAGTGTTTAAATTAACAAACTGACTCAATAATGTATTGCTGCATTCACACTAGGTCAGATGAATGGAAGGAATCAGAAAGATCATAGAAGATTGTATAATAATGAGTTGGTCATGTGAGGGTTTAATATACTTTACATAGGCAAAATTACATTAAATTTATTACATTTAGGTTTAATTTCATTGAACGATGGACATTGGCCGAAGTGAGGCTTCCATTTTGTTTGATTTTAAAGCAATGCTGTATTTAGTGCAAAGTCAGATACACCAGAGCTATGAGAAAAATACCACTTTCCCACTCATTATTGCGACTTCGAGGTTGATGTGAAAGCTATTTACAAGACAGAAACTTGTGAATGTTGCATTAGTTACACGGCAACATCTATCTAAAGTTTGCTAACATTAGGCACCATATGCTGCTGGTAATATTAAGAATAAGTCAGGCTGTAACAGCAAAATCCTGCTGTGTGTTCAATTGAGCAAGAGTGCATCCCATTAATTATGTATTAAGCCCTTCACAGTGGTGGAAAAAGTATTCAGATCTTTTACTTAGGTAAACATACCAATACAGCAATGTAAAATTAATCCATTACGAGTAAATAAATAAATTAAAAAATCTGCATGAAAAAATCTTACATAAGTAAAAGGACAAGTATTATTAGCTAAATATAAATATTGCAGTATAAGTATTGGTTTGGTCCCTCTGAGTGACTTACTGTTGTAGCTGCTGCAGGTGGAGCTAGTTTGAACTACTTTATATACAGTTAGCTAATTTAGTCCAGTGGTTCCCAACCTAGGGCTCGTGCCTCTCCAAAGGGTGACCAGATATACCTGAGGGGTCGTGAGATGATTCATTGGAGTGGAAATATGAAAAAAAACAAAAACAAAGTTCAGATACACAGACCTGTTTTAAAGTTTAGAGGTTAAAAAAATCACTATTTGGTAGAAGTGTTAACAACTCAGACATCTGAAATGTGACTCCAACTACTTTGTAAGACAAAAGCCAAAAAAGTTGAAAACGCTGGTTGTCATTGTGTCAAATCTTCATCTGAAAAACAACTAAAGCTGTCAAATACATGTAAACTTTGAGAAGAAAGTACAATATTCCCTCTGAAATGTTGTAAAGTGGAAGTATAAAGTAGCATCAAAATAGAAAAACTCAAGTACAAGGGCTTAAAATTATACATAAGTACAGTGCTTGAGTAAATGTGCTTGTTTCTACCTCTGACCAAGAGGTCAATCTTTGAAAAGTTATATAGTCTCACTTTAACAAAGCTTCAGTTATTTCTGCCCCTAAAAAAAAAGTACATGTACAGTTTGGTATTAGTGGTCTGACCATCCTGTATGACAACTGTCCTGTTATAACAGTGCATCCATAGATACATATTGCGTGTGGCAAAGGCATTCCTTTGCATCTATTTGATTGAAATGTTGTATAAAATCAACCTATTATCTCGCTCGCGCTTAACGCCTCCACCACACTGTAGGTAAAGCTGCGCTCTCGACCTCTCTGCCCTGGGATATTTGTATCTCGAAAGAATTGCAAGATACGTTACAAAAGGTTGAAAAACACTGCTTTAGGACATTTCTATCCTAAAATACATAATACATACAGGAAACCCAAGCACCTTCTGACTTGTACACTCTGCCCAGTCTTGCCAATAAAAGAAACCGAATGCCCCCAACATATCAACACCTTGGATACAAAAAGTGATGGCAGTATAATCTCCACAATAAGAAGTCTTCTGTAATAACTCTAACCAGGAGGAAAAAGGGAGGTTTGGTGAATTCCTGATTTCATGGCTACCTTAATTGGCCAGAAAAACGACTCTTCAAAGCATCGCCTCCCACGTACAATTAAGTATCCTCTGGAGAGCGGCAGCCTCTTGCTGTACGGCATGACTAATCTGACAATGTGGGCAAAACACAGAGACGAGAGATAGGAGTCAAACAACTCACAAGAGCACCTTTGGCATTTACGCTACAACAGAAGGGGAGAGAACCGACACGCCGCTCCAACACTCTCCAACTCTCTAATGACACGAAATTTTAAAAAAACAGTCCTATAAAAACAGTTTAAACACTCATCCGTGGTTAAAAATGGCCTCATAACTTTCTCTGTAAACAAACAGTAAGTCTAAGTCCTGCAGAGCTTGTCAGTGTAAACTCTTGGATAATAGGCTAAAACTGTCAAACTGGGCCTAATCAAAGAAATCTGATCAGACTTTATGCTGAATAATATGTTGTACTTATTAAGCAGTTAATTGGCAGAATGCAGGATTCAACAGATTAGTTTTTATCCAAATACGGCCTATTTAACTTATTTTCACTTCCTTTAATGATTCTTAAATCATAGTTTGACTTATAATTAGTGTTCTTCCCATAATGTTGTTATGCTTCTATAACCCCAAGCCTGTGAAGCAATGCATAAAGCTGCATTAATTGATTTTCTTCTGCCACTTGGGGGCAGCGCAACAAGCTGTGTGCACAACGCTGACTTCATAAAGTTAATAGGATGAACATGATGGCAAACAATTGTTTCTTTACAATCCAGAGGACACAGAGAAACATTGGCTTTCATCTAGAATCGTAGTTCTGTCCACCATATGAGTCTAAGTCCAATATTCACTCTCCTTTTAAGACATTTTGGACTCAACTGAATGTTGAAAGTTGTTGAAAATGCTCCATTATGTTCATAATTTAGTTGTTAACATTTTCTGTCTGCCATTTGGTGCTCAGTAGGTCATGTACAGAGGGTTTATCAGATCTACATGAAGTACAATTTCCATCTCAATAAAGACAAAATTCGGAAAGATGCTAAAGTACTCTGTAGAGCTGAGTGGAACTGCAGTGTTAAGAAATTATGTGGGCTTGTTACTACGAGTAACACCTTTCACATTACACGTCATTTGACTGTTTATATAAATAATGACAAGTGCAGCTTTAAACCATTATCACACAATGAGTCTGTCGAACAACTCAGTTTTCTAAAATTAGGAAAACTGTGGAATGCAACCAGCCTTCTAAAAGAACAAATACGCTAAAACATAAGTGGAATAAAATGGATAGAAAACATATTACATATCCAAAGGAAATCTAATTTACATGTTTTCCACTTCATGTATAGGCAATTGTAGTATCAGTAGGACATATACTGGTTGATTTTTGTTAAATAAACACATTAAGGTCAGTGTGTTGGCGTAACCCCATTTTGAATAATGGCTTCTTAATACTCATATCGCATTCTGTTAGTTTGTGAAATTCAAATGATCTAACACTAGATAATAGGAAGCCAAACATGTCAGACTTTCAACACCTGTTAATAGTACAATTAAGTACTATGAAATTACCACAGTTGTGCAATGTTTATATGCAGAAAGTATTCCTCTTTACAACCCCTTCATTCACTTTGTAATGCGGCAGCTAGGGGGAAAGAGATGATCACTGAATTGTGCATTCATAACAGCAATGGTTCACAGTTATTTTTGTCTAACATACCCCAACAGCCCCATTGGATGGGCTCCAGTACCTCTTCACTACTCTTAATGGCTGCACATGGTTTAACAACTGATTTAGGTTAATGGGAAACCCATTTGATATTTTGCTAAGCTAATTATACCTGGTCTTTTATTGGCCAATAAACATGCTCCTAAACACAAATAGGTATATTATTTTTAATCAAATTATGATTTTTAAGTATCTTGGCAACAGCAGAAGTATCCCTTACCCCTTATTACTTATTTTATATTATTATATTTGTTATGACATAAAGAGCATAATATCACAAAGTATACTGTACATTTGTCTGACACATAGAAGATGACTGAGCCTTTCTTCAACTCGCTCCTTGTTAGCTTCACCATCAACGATCCCTACAGGCATCAGAATCATGGAGGATAAAACAAAAGCATCCGATGCTAACCAATCACAGTTATCTCAGCATCCATATGGTATCACCATGTCGCCTGTATTTCTAAAGGTGCATATCAATCGTAAAACTTCTGACTAATAAAGGACCAGGGGTGCATGTTGATACTATGCTTGGAAAAAGATGACACACACATTATTAAGGTAAATAAGAGGCAAATATATAATGAAAATATGAAAATAAAGGGAAGGTTCAAGTCATTAAAACTATATTCAGTGCCACCAGAAAAAAACAGGTTATATATTTTCATCATTCACAGGATTTTGGAATTTTGGCATGTTTCTAAAAATCAGACAAGAAATAGCTGCTCACTGAAACTGAATTTAAAGTTGGAGTACAGGATGTTTGTCTCCCCTTTCTGGCAGTGAGAGTAATTACAAAAACACTGACTTTATAGGCTCTGCTGTAGCCTACTCTGCTGCTATTGTTGTGGCTATATAACAGTGCATAAATAGTTTTGAGCATCACACAACCACCGTTAGCAAGTTAGAAGAGGGCTAACTGGTAGTTAGGCAGCTCGGCCAGCAGAGGTCTCTTGTGCGGATGCTCACTATGCCTTCATCCAGCCAGTGCGGTAATATCAAACCCAACAAAACATTAAAAGCTTTTTAATCTGGTGTCAAATCCGACACCAGATTAAAAACTCATTACAAAGAAACACAGAGAGAATCATCTGGTGGTAATAAGCTTAATCAGCATTGTGTGAACTCGTTTGGCAAGGGCTTGAATGTAACAGACGTTCATTTATATGTAAAAGTTCTGCACTACAGGTTTAAAATTGACATGGTTTCTAATATAATCGGCAGCAAAATCCACATCAGTAATGATTAATAATTGCTGGAAAGCAAACAGCCAGACACACATGACTTACTCTGGCTAAATTACTGCATGCTTGGTAGCTGCGAAAAAATGAGGCTTCAACATTGTCTGTCATATTTTAAAACAAAAGTTGACAACTTCAGGGATGTCACTCCTTATTTAACCCAATTGAGATATGAGTTAAATGCGACAGTCTCAGATTGGGGCTTTCATTCGGGAAGATTGATCAGTCCCATATATGAAAACATCTTGTGCTCTGCTCTAATAAGATTGTATTGAGATCTGTAACTTGTGTTCCTCTGGGGGGAGAAGTATTAACACAATCAGAGAGGAGACTGTGAGAAAACCCAGGGGGGCCAAACGCTAGCCAGTGAGGCTGAAATTAGCAGACATAGACAAACAAGGATCTTCTTTTTGCAACCGTCTGACAGCAGTGGCCATACAGAGCAATTAAAGTCTGTTAAGACAACAGACATTTCCTTTTAACTAATTAGAATGCAGAGACAACTTCGGAAAAAGAACAGTGAGACTCAGTGGAGTATTTGATACAGGGTCGATTTCCACATAATTATTCAAAGAAGGTGAATATGCAAATTAATTTATGTTTATTTAGTAGACAAAGTCAACACAAAAGCATTAAACTCTTGCACCACTCATTTAATGCAATGATGGTTTCATTATGGTTGGTAAAAATGAGCAAAGAGTCATCTGTGTGGACTGAGGCAAAATCATATACAAAACACAGCAAAATAAGGTTAATGCTTGAGCCTTTCTCTTTATTGCTAATACTACAAATTTAAATAGAAAAGCTTAATTTTTATCTTTGAGAGAAGCACAATGTGCACAAATCTAGTCACAAAACACTTTAGATTAAAGTAGAATTTCCATTTTTGTGAAGCTCTCATGTGTGAGTTTGTTCTCTAGCTGAAGCCAACTGGTTTCTACAGCTTTGGTTGGCAAAAAAACAAATTCTTGTGGTCTTTTGTGGCCTGATCTTACCTGCAGACTCCAGCAAGACATGGTAGTCGGTTCCTCTGTGAGCGGGCGTGTCATCAGCGGGCCCCTCCTTCTCTGACTCTGCATAACGGTCCCAGTTTGACTCCAGCTTCCTCCTGGAGAAAACTTCCATCCTGTCATCCTCCTCGTGAAAGTTATCCTCTTCATCTTGAGCCTGAAAGGACATGGGAGAGTTCACAGTGAGAAACCTGCGATTCAAGTGGTTTTCAAGTCATACCTGTAGCAGGAGTGCTTTTAATATTGCTCATCCTAAATCAAGACGTTTAAGCTCTCAGCATGCGTCAAACTAACTACGACATGTGTCTTCATCAGACAATGTCTTTGAATGGTCGAACTGGGTAAAAAGCCTGCAGTTACAGAGAGAGATGAGACATGATGACACTTACAAATGGGAATAATGGTGCACATATTCAGACAGTCTCTCCTGTAAGGCATTGTTTGTATTGCACTCAACTGTAGTCATAAAAAGTGACGGGAGTAGTTATGTGAAGAAAGATATGTTCAAACTCTGCTTACTTTCACACCTCTAGACGTCTGGCCAGTTGTTTAGATAAAGTGGCAGTGTCAGATTAAGAAAGTTAGAAAAATTGAGAGTGGGTTTTAGTGTGTTTTCAAACCTATAGTTAATTTTTTCTGGTCCGATTCAGTGGATGGGTTAGTAAACTTTGTGTGGGAAAAACGCACCTAGAAAATGAACCTGACTGAACAACACAGGTAAACACACACTCATAAACATTGTAAAACAGTCCAACAAGCACATTGTTTAAAGTATACTGAGGCCTTTAGCTTTACTCTTCCTGGGCCAAGGCTAATTCCAATTTATACGTAACATGTTGGCATATCGGGTATTGGGGGATTATGAGTACTGATCTGAGCTGTATGCGTCACTGTGTGGAAGAGACTAGAATTTTTATTTTATGTTTATGGCAACATCAGGATTGAATTAAACTGTGCTTTCCTAACTGTAAAACAAAATGTTACAAAAAATAAATACATAATACAGATAAAAATGTACTGAATTGTTATTGATTAAAATAATGGTATCCGAACTCAGATCGGCCCATTGTCACCAATCAACGATCCAACTATTTGAGTTAGTCGTTGTGTCACTAATGGACTGATATCCGACATCAATATCGGTATCAGTACATCTTCAGTAGGGATGGGAATCACCAATGGCTCCAAGATACGATATTATCACGATAGTTGTGTCACAATACAATTTTATTGCGATTTTAAATATATTGCGATATATTGCAATTCATTACCTTTTTTCAACTGCAAATTATGTCCCCAAAGGAAAAGTTCCTCCTGCACGCTGACTGTCACCTCTGCTGACCTCACCAGAAAACTTACTAGAGCCCTCTAGTGGACCGAAAAAGCAATTAATTGTATTATTCTAGTACCAAAAACTTTTTTGCAATTTATAAAATAAAAGATTGTTACTTGCTGTCCGTGTATCGATACAATATTGCCAAACAAAATATCGCAATACTATGCTGTATCAATTTTTCCCCCACCCCTAATCTTCAGTACATTCACATCGAGAACATGTTTGAAGGGGTTGAGTAACAATTACCTGCACAAAAAGACAAAATAATACCCACTCAATGCTTTCTTGTTCCTAATTCCTCTTCCATTTTATATGGACGTGACCCTGTTTTGACCGCTAATTGTTTTCCACAGTATTGGAGAGACATTCTGTGGGATTTTTTGTGTTTTTCAACTGTACTGTCCTCCTCTGAATGCCACCTTTAAAGCTGTGAAGCAGCAGCTGGATGAGGTGAAGAGGGACACTTAAAAAAATACCTGATGCAAAAGATGGTAGGACATTTCATGAGTATCAGCTGTAGCACAGACCATCTTTCCACAGACAAAGGGAACAGCGTTTTGATAGTGAATTCTTTGGTGTTTATGTTTTAGGTAGATTATGACATAGAAAGTGTACACATATTTCTACACATGACACATGACATGAACTTATTCAGACTTTATTTTTTACAAATAGTTAAGATTTCCCCACAATAACAAAAAAAATACTTTAGTACTGACACTGCTTGACAAAGTGTAGTTCATAAAGCATTTTGTGGAGTGGTCATTAACACATAGCTCTTATTCATAATTGGTAGCTAAGCCTAATAAAAGGGTCAAGCTAAAGGGCAAGTCTAATTTTCTATGACAAAGAACAGACGTCTGTGCCAAAAGAGAACTCATTAAATTTGTCTGAGTCATAGATTTTTACCTGTTTTGTCACAAGGCTGCACAAACCTCTAATATTGCTGTCATGGAAATGCGTAGGGTGGTTTTTACTCAGATTTTTTTCTTAGTAAGAAAACAAATACACATTAAAAAAAATAATAATAATAATAATAATGCTCTTTTTGATTTTTCCACAATATCATCAAAGACCACCTGGTAGCCATGGACGCACGCACCGAAGGAGATTTTTATGATTGCAATCAAGGAGCCCCTATGTATCAAAGGGGATTTCTATGATTGCAATCACACATCCCCTATTGTTTCCTTTCTAAGTCTGTAGTTACCATAGCAGGGGCATCAATTGACATGACATCCCTGTGGAAATTAAACTGAACCCTCTAGTGTCATATCGAAGACCCAGACCGTGCTATGATAATGCTAAAAGTGGCTGTGGAGAATATTTCAAGTGCTTGATCTAATGTTACATGCCAAAAATGCTTAATTCCCCTCAACCTAAACCTATACAAGCTGACTGGATCTCATTTTATACATAATGCATATACAATAGAGACATTTGGTTGTGATCAAACTGACATCAACCCACTTCTTTGATGTACAGCAATGGTACACTGCTGAGATATTTATATGGCTGATTTAGAATGCTGTCTGTACTGTTACAATATGCATTGTGTAAATTATTTAAGAATCAATATTTAGTAGACCAAATTCAAACATTCATACAACTTATATCTATCTATCTATCTATCTATCTATCTATCTATCTATCTATATATATATATCTATCCAACTTGAATTGTACTGCAGACTGGGGTTGTGCCTTGATTAAAAGCATGTTTAAAAAAAAGAAGTCATTTATCAGCAAAAGTGCTGATGTCATAACATTGCCTAAACCTGGCAGTCAGGTTATCTACAATGTAAACACATAGTATTAAAACAGTTTTAAGGCTCGCTATCAGCTTCCACAGTGTAGTCTGGTCCCTCAGAGTTGTGGCACTGGCTAATATTACATTGAAAGTTGTGCTAATTAGGCCAAATTAAAGAGGAAGTCCTATTAAGTTTTACAGTATCGTTAAATGATTGTGTGGGTGTTCTTGGTAACGAAAACGACTCAATTTAACAGATTTTCAATGGGGTTTGGCAGAGCGGGATATCAGGGCTGCCTGTGGGGCCAACTTCCACGCTCTCTCACCCGGTGATGGAAGTCCGCTGGACGGGGTGCCCCTCCGCGTCCACGGCCCCGGTAGTGGTCTCTCTTGCCCCGGCCGCGGTGGTGGCCTCCTCTCCCTCTTCCCCTGTGGTCACCGCCAAAACTGTCGCCGTCGTTTCCACCTCGGCCACCACCTCTTCTCCAGGTGCCTCCTCTGCCTCTGCTCGGTTTGCATTCCATTGCTGTCAACTGAGCCCGGAGAGTTTAGCGTGTTGCACCCGACAGTTGAAGTGAATGAGTGTTACATTCAACGGCGTCGTCCATTGAATATGGCATTTCATGGTTCCGGGTCGAGGTTTTATTTCCCTAGGATAACGACAGAATATCCCGCGAAGACTGGGTTACTAGTACTCATTCCGTCGCCATCCTATGAAATCGAGTATTAGTTCGATCAAAATATTGAGTCCAAAAGTGTAACAAAAAGGTAGAAAATTATACAATCTTAAACTTCAAGTTTATATTTCAGCATTAGTACATTATTATTTTTACAAACTATGTCACCATACAACATTTCAGGTTATAAAGAACTATGTTTAATCTGTTACATCAAGGTTCCATCCTAATATGAATACAAAATAAGTGGATACAATTTAAAATAAAATAAATACATGTATAACAATGATAGAAAAATTAAATAAAATCTAGTCGGGGTTTACATACAAAAATAATAATTAAAAAATGTTCTGGTTTTTTTTGGAGGGGGGTCTTTTGTGTGGTGTGTTTTTGTGTATGATGAAAAAAGATAAATACAATATTTATTAAAAAAAAACCCAACTATATTAAACATCTCAAAAAGCCATGTTTTCCCCAATAGAACTCATAGGTTGAACTTGAAATCTGAAGTCTCTTCAAAGACAAATACATACAAATAAAACAGGAACTTTTTTATGGATAAGAAAAAAAAGCAAATAAAATACAAAAATCACAGTTCAGTATATTCTTTTGCATTTCTACATAAACATGCAGAAAAAGGCCAAAGTTAAAAATGCAAATATAGTACCAGAAATGTAATCAAAAAATAAAGTGGCTTAATTATTACAAAAAGCAACATACTAAAAAGCTCTATTTGATATATGAGGTTTTGGCTGTCAAAACATGAAAAATAAAATAATCATAATTGTGTCTCATTACTGTTTTTCTTTTCATTTCAGAAAAAAACTCTTCACTCTACGTGGAGTCACAGAGCAGCACTTCAACACAGACAGACAACCCGGCACCATGGATGTAGATCCTCCAAACGGAACTTTTGGCAACACATCACACGTCCATGTATCTCCCCACAGCCTTTGGGAGGTTATCACCATAGCTACGGTGTCGGCCATAGTCAGCTTGATAACTATTGTTGGTAATGTGCTGGTATTGCTTTCATTCAAAGTCAACAGCCAACTGAAGACTGTTAACAACTACTACCTACTGAGTTTAGCGTTTGCTGACCTCATCATAGGAGTGCTGTCCATGAACTTGTACACCACATATATCCTGATGGGTTACTGGTCCTTGGGGAACCTCGCATGCGACCTCTGGCTAGCAGTGGATTATGTAGCCAGCAATGCTTCAGTTATGAACTTACTCGTCATAAGCTTTGACAGATACTTCTCCATTACAAGACCACTGACTTACAGGGCTAAGAGGACTCCAAAGAGAGCTGCCATCATGATAGGCATGGCGTGGCTGGTGTCTTTTGTCCTCTGGGCACCACCAATTCTCTGCTGGCAGTACTTTGTAGGAGAAAGAAAAGAGTCTCTGGATGAGTGCCAGATCCAGTTTTTAACAGAGCCGGTGATCACATTTGGGACAGCCATTGCTGCTTTCTACATCCCAGTTTCTGTTATGACCATCCTTTACTGCAGGATCTACAAGGAGACTCAGAAACGGACAAAGGACCTGGCAGAGCTACAAGGGCTCGCAACTGAAAATGTTCCAGAGGGGAATAAACCACAGAAAACAATAATTAACTCCTGCTTTCATTTCACCAGAGAGAAGAGAGACCGGAGTCAGGCCTCCTGGTCTTCATCGAACCAAAGTAACGCCACTAAAACGACCACTAGGTCAGATGACGCATGGGCAAAAGCAGACCAGATCACTTCTTTTAACAGCTACACCTCCTCAGAAGAGGAGGAGCATCACGTTTCAATAGACACCCCACAGGGCTCTTTCAAAGAACAAGGTAGTGGACAGAGTAATAATAACGGGCAAGTGACTGATTATACAGAAGATCGCTATTTTTCCAGTCCTCCAAAGAAGAACAGCAAAAAGTGCATCTCATATAAGTTCAAACCTGGTTCAAAGGGTAAAAACAGCAATCCTACAACTGCATCCCCCTGCTTACCTGAAGCAGAGCAGCCAGCCAAAAACACTTCCCCATCCTCCTCGACCACCTCCAAACCCATGGACCCCGCCTTGAAGAATCAGATCACCAAGAGGAAGAGAATGGTGTTGGTAAAGGAGAAGAAGGCAGCCCAGACCCTCAGTGCCATCCTGTTGGCTTTCATCCTCACATGGACGCCGTACAACATCATGGTGCTCATCTCCACCTTCTGCGCCAAGTGCATCCCTCCGACCCTCTGGCACCTGGGCTACTGGCTGTGCTACGTCAACAGCACCATCAACCCCATGTGCTACGCCCTCTGCAACAAGACCTTCCAGAAGACCTTCCGCATGCTCCTGCTCTGCCAGTGGAGGAGGAGGAGGAGAGGCGAGGACAAGCTGTACTGGTGTGGACAGAACCAAAACGTCAACAATAAAATGACTTGATGTGGCGGTGCACTATTGTTGCAGCTTTTGCCCACATGTGAATTTTCTTGATATACTGTATAGTTAGTAGTCATCTTCAGCATGAAGTGCTGCATGTGATTTTTGTGTTAAAGTACATGTTGGTGGAAAAATGAGCTGAGCCTGACACAGCACTTAAAACTGCTGTTCCAGATTATTACAGAGAAGAAAACCTAGTCTGAATCTCATGCGTATGGAAGTAAGAAGGTGCCGCCAGAAAATAGTTCAATCATAGTACATTAATAAATATATATATATATATATATATAGTTTATATATAGTTTAAAATATATAGTCAATTCATGATTATTTTATTGAAATGTTGCAAAAAATATTTAAAATTAAAATAGCCAGTTAATAAATCTTGTTAATTATTCTGTCTTTTTTATGATGGATTCATATTTTAATGGAACAAAATAAAACAGAATCACAAAAGGCTTTTAAATGCAATTATTATGTGTCTGTCATATTCCAGATAGACACATGTAAATTAAATTTAAAAATAATCTTAAAGTTTAAATTTTAAAGCCTTTTAAAAATTGGTTTTTTTCGGTAACATTTTAAAATTCTATTAATTAGTCATTATGAGACAGATTAAGGTGATATAATTATTAACTGGCAAGTTTAATTATCTTTTCATTCGTTTTAAAAAATGTATTAATTAATTAATGCATCATTCAAATAATCGTCTAATCAAATGTATAATAGCATTGATTAACACTGATTAGTTTATTAATGTATTATAATTAAACACTGTAAAAGTCTCTAATTATTCCAGTGGCACGCTTCAACCTCCATACATGAAGGTGGCAACATATTTATACATGAGTTTAGGTTAAAACTCACATAATCCTCCTTTATTCTACTGCTCACTTGCACTGTATATAAAGGACATACTATAGACTTACTATAGACACATTTGACAATTAGTTATTGTACGAGGGACACATTTCGTTGATTCTATTGTTTTACACTTTACAAATATGTAAATTGTTTAGTGTATATCAGTGTTTACTAAATGTTGTATCTTTTGTTTTTTTTATCTTGCCAGTTGCAATTGATCTTGTGTTCAAGGGCTAATCTGTACATTTCTGTGCATTTACAGCTGCATTAGTTTCACAGTGGTAATATGACATGTGAGATTGTTTATGGATCACACTTCTCTTCTTGTCAATATTCATATTACTGTAAAAAAAAAAAAAAAAAAAAAAAAACCTGAATTAAATGTTAAGGTGTTAAGTTCGATACACATGGTATTTGAAGTTAAACTTTACATGGATGGATGAGTGATGCTGTTGTAAATTATTGCACTTTTATGTCTTTGAAGGTGTAATGTCAAATGTATCTCTCTAAACTCTGTGCCTTTTGTTCTGCTCAGAGGCAAAAGTGCTTTGTGAATGAACCTGTGCTCATTGTCTGTCTGTGCAGTTTTGTGAAAAGTGAGTCCGTGTGTACTAATATGAACAGTGAAATACAAAACTCAAACGCAGAATTATAATTTTGTTGTCGGCATGAACATTTTCAACATGAAATGAGTTTAATCTGATCTGATTTGTACTTGTATGATTCTTTTTTTGAGAAATGATACAAATCATTACCCTGCTGCAGTAGTTGACCAATAAAACAAATGCGTCATGGAGAATGTGTGCAGGTCAGAGGTCATCAGAGGTCTCATTGGTCCCAAGAGTCAAGTTGTTAGTGCAGTTGCTCTATATGACAGATCTCTTTAGTCTGATTCAACTGTTATTACTAGACAAAAAGGTGGGTGATGTTCTATTCTTAATAATATACTCACATTCTCTCCTTACTAAATCTTTGATTGTGTTGTGAATTATAAATTTAAAATTATAACCTATGAAAAGACCAAAACCAACTGAGCCAAAGTCTGATACTGTATATTTTATTCCTCTGTGCCATAGAGCTCTATTGTTGTACCAAAACAATTAAAACATATCAATTAACTATACTGTTATACTGGGAGACATGTTCCCTTATTACAAGTAACATGGGCACTATAGTTTGTTTTAAGTCATTCTCACATGAACCATCCTGCTGCCTTAAATACTCTAAAAACATGTGGAAATAGTCCCTAACAAATGCATTAGCTTTTAGTGTCCAACATTTTGCTAAAATTATTGCCTTTTTAAAAAAATGTAAGTATATATTTATGTCCTTTTCTTTTCTTTAGATTCATACCATTTGTGAGGCTGCCACTAGTGACAATTTTCATTATTAATTAATCTGCTGCTAATTTTCTCAATTAGTTTCGTCTATAAAATGCCAGAAAATGGTAACAAAAAACCATCAACCAGTTTCCCAAAGCTCAAGGTAATATCCTCAAATTTCTTCTAAAGTTCTGGCAACAGTCCTCAACTATTTACTGTCATAAGAGACACTATCACTAAAGACATCAGAAAATATCATATTTGAAAAGTCGGAATCAGCAAATCTGGATATTTTTCCCTAAAAAGTGAAAAACAATGAATTATCAAAATAGTTGCTGAATAATTTTCTGTCAACGACTGACTTACCTCTCTAAAATACAGAGCCACAGAAAGGCTGGGGTAGTTATAAAGTATTGAAAGGCCAACTAATAAATTGATGGTTTTGGGTTTAAATTATAAAAACAACTATAGGCTACGGCCACCCTTTACCCTTACAGCAGTGCCTCTCAACCTTCTTGCTTGTGACCCCCATAATATCAAGCTACAGCATGTGAGCTTGTGACACCTCCTAACAGGTTAAGGCTTCAATGTCCCTGGCAAAGATCTCTGTTAATCTGTTAAAGTAGATCTGATGGATGACTTTTGTCTTGAGCTTGTTTTTTGACCCAGTACCTGCAAGTTGTTTCTTTTTTCGGGCAAGCATGCTCTCAACACTCTGCCTCAGTCATGTTCAGATGGACAGCAGTTCAACTTTTAAGTAAATGCTCATATTGTTTGATGTAAAATGACAGAGACATGAAAGTACACATTATTTGAAAAGAAAATGAGAAAAATAGACACTTTTAAACATTGTGAACCCTCTGATTAATTTACTACGGTCTCAAATGGCCTCTGTTTCAGCCAGATGCTGAACTGATGGGCTGCATAAATGACCACTGTATGATAAAAAAGGCATTTTCTAAACTATGAATCATTTAAAGATATTCCAAGAGTCCCAGAATATAATTATAGACCTGGAAACATGCATCATATGTTCCCTTTAAAGTTAATATCCGATATTAGAAATAATCATTGAACAAAACAATCCCAACTCAAGGTGCACTTACTGGCTTTTCCTAGAGCTTTAATCATATCACATGGTCTTCATCAGCAGATGACCTTTGCTGAAAGCTCTTAGCAAAAATTAGTGTTTCATGATCAACTGAGAACATTTATCACAAACACATTTTATCATTGACTTTAATGTGGACTTGGCTGTCCGCTTTATTAAAAGTAAAGCCAGTTACACTTTGTAGAGCGCCTGAAAGCAACCACACAGCTCTTTCATTCTTTGAACTGCCAGACATTACCATATCAATTTATACACCTTAGGCACAAAAGTAGAATGTGAATTCTGGCCAAACAGTAGATACTAATTGAAATAAAATGAGAAGGCCATGTGCTTGCTTTCAAACAAATATGATCTGAAATAAAACACAGTTGTTATATACCATTGCAATTTATTTATCTAGGCTTTTTTAAATAAGAATTTATCAGTCTTAAAATTCAATTTATCTTCATTCACAGTCGTGTTACTGAAATTGCAAAAAAACAAACCAAAAAAAAAAAACCCTG
This sequence comes from Scomber scombrus, assembly GCF_963691925.1. Classification (NCBI taxonomy): domain Eukaryota; kingdom Metazoa; phylum Chordata; class Actinopteri; order Scombriformes; family Scombridae; genus Scomber; species Scomber scombrus. The sequence continues at coordinate 21,170,492 of NC_084986.1, read as the reverse complement.
AATATGTATATATGTTTTCTTTCAGGTAGTGGAATTAGCAGCAGTGGAAATGCACACTGGAGGGTTAGCACAGAAAATAAAGATGATGAGTAGTATAAGTAAAGAGCAAATGAACAGATATTGCAGAGTTTTTAAGAAATTTCTATCAGTGCAGTATGAAAAAAAAAAAAAAAAACTTGTACTTTTGCTTTTTTTTCTCCAATAGTATATAAGGAATCAAGATGCACTCAACATCTGTTTATAAAGGAAAAACTGTACAATAGACCCGAAAAAAATGACACTTAAAAATCTTGCTTCCATGGCATTTACTCGTGCTTCTTTATGCAGATTAGGAGGCGTCTGCAGTACTACCTCCGCTTGACAGCCGGCCTGGTGCCCTTGCTGCTGCTGCTGCTTGCCTTGCTGGAGCCCTTGGAGCCAGAGAATAGTTTGGTCATGAGCTCGGAGACGTCGGGAAGCTCTGGGTTGGGGTTCAGCATGTTCATGGACTGCTCCATTTCCTGTGAATAAAAACAGCTGTCAGGAACTGAAGGATAGGAACAGACTGATCATCCTCACTGTTGTTAAAAATCCTTAAAAAAATGATTTCACTGACAGTTAAGATATATAATGCATGCTCACATTTCAAAATCAGGATATCCTTTGCCTACTGATATATGATATATTAACTCTATTCTTTCATGATCTTGCAGTGCCAGAATGAATCCTATACAACTCAGAGACATCACATGACACTTCATTTATACCCCACACTCATATGTTTCATTTGGGTTTGTTTTTTTACCTTTCTCATCTCTGGATCATTGGTGTTGACCACCTTGGGCAGCAGGACAATAATCAGCAGGGGCAGAACCATCATCATAACCTACAGGAGCAACAATGACAGTAAATTTAAACAAGAGTCGGTAGCACAACACAAACATCTGTGTGGTTGACACTTGAAAAATAAGAATAAAATGTACACTACATGAATTAAGGATCGTTTTGGTTTGATGTGAAAAAATTAATTTCAAAGGTTTGATTATAGAATGAATGGGATAACAGAAATAATTCAATAAGTTGGTTTCTATTACAGCAATAACATGCATTATACATGATGAATAATTAAGAGTTTTTGTTTACCATTGGATTCATAAGGAAGTCTGTCCAGCCCCAGGTTTCCCTCTTCATGAAGTAGCTGTGAGGGCCACTAGCTCTGACTTGGAGAGGATATGGCTGGCGGATTACTTCTGAAGTCTTGATGTGGTTCACAAGACGTGCCCTGTAAAGTGACACATGTTTACCTCAGCAACAAGGTGCCTCTGGACAAAATTGCTCTGATGAATGTAACAGGGTAATTCATGTGACCACATTATTTAAATGTTTGCCAGTAGTTAGATCTTACCTCATTTTACCCTTGGATGTGATATCAACACGTACTGGCTCGAATCTGTAATTCGGGGTCACGATTTCCACAACGTAAGATCCTGAAGGGACGTCGTTAACAGCAAAACTCCCATCAGTTCTGCAACAAGAGATGGAAACACAATAAAATTAGTAAAGACAAAAAAAAAAAGATATCTGAGTTCACATTGTTAGGGCTGAGGTGAGGTCTTGCCTGAGAAAAGAGGACCTATATTCAAAAGGTTTGGTTATTTTCATACAATACAATGAAATCAAGGCCTCATCTATGACATGTGCAATCATAAGTCAATTACACAATTTGTTGCCAACAATTTGACTTTTTTTAAGGAAACGGGGGGAAAAGTCCAAATTCTCTGATTCCAGCTTCTTAAATGTGAATATTTGCTGATTTCTTTAGTATTCTTCTATGACAGTAAGTGGAATATCTAATTGGGAAACAAGAACACGTTTCAGGTCTTCTCTAAGTTGCGGCCCTTTAAACATACATGCTGTTGTACTGTAATTGCAGAAAATAATTAATTTTAAAAATAAAAATGATAAAAAATAAAATGATTTTATATTCGGTCCACTACTGTGCAATTTATACATTATGTGATGTAGGGATGTGTGGATCAGTGTATGTGTGGACTGGATGGTTGTTGGGCAGGGGGATAGCACAAATTTGAGGTACCTGTATTTTACTTGAGTATTTCAATTTGATGCTACTTTCCACTACACCACATTTATCTGACAGCTTTAGTTATTTTTCAGATAAAGATTTGACACAATAGGTAAGTTAATATAATTTTAAAATACATTACATTGTTAAAGATGAAACCAGTGGTATCTGACCTTTTTGGCTTTGATGACCTTTCATATCATTTCAATAATTGATCAAATGATCCAATATTTCACCAAAAATCAAAGATTAGAGAAAAAGTTTTTAAAAAAACTGAAAACAGATTTGTGTATCAGTACTTTGTTTTTTCTTTTTTCGTCTCCCATTAATCATCTCACAACCCCTCACATTGATCTGGGGACCCTTTAGAGGGGCCCGAACCCTAGGTTGCGAACCACTACTTTGTATATCTAATTGTATATAAAGTATTGTAAACTAGCTCCATCTCCAGCAGCTACAACAGTAACATGCTGCTCTAACACTGATGCTTCACTATCAATAATTTGATTATTTCATTTATAATAATGTATCAGTCAGAGGGAACAAACCACTACTTTTACTGTAATACTGCATACTACATCAAGCTCATAATACTTATGTACTCATACATGATTTTAACTGGTAAAGGAGAATTATTATATTGAAGAATAGGTACTTTTACTTAAAGATGCCTCCTCCACCACTGCATTATTGTGTTTTTTAAGTGTGACATCTGTGACTTAACTGTACCTCAGGGTGACAGTGTAACAACAGACTCGTCTCTTGTGACTGAGGTTTGTTATGCTAACAGGCTCAGCTAACGTTACTTGACGTTCCTCACAAGGAAATGAACGGTTAATTTTACTGACAAGTCAGTTATAATTACCTAACATTGTTGTTATTTTGGTTGGCAGAAGTTAATTACAAAACATTAAGTTGTTCATTTCTTACAAGAGTCAGCACCTGCAAGCTACCAACAATAGTAGCTTAGGCAACCGTTTAGCTTCGCCGGATATGCTAATGCTAGTTAGCCCACGTAAACAGTATAACTGTGGATGTTTTCTCACCTCATAAATCCCACGTATTCTTCACCTTCCACTAAAACCCGAGCAGAGGAGACCCAGTCTTGTGTTTTAATCCCCGGGACAATCGCTCTCCCCTCGATTTTAAAGCGATCTCCGTTGGTCTGCGTGGATACTCCTGCGCCAGGCCCGGTGTCCATGTCGGTGAAACATTGCACCACGACGAGCACAGCCTGCATGAAAAGCCACAACAGCGGTGTTTTTCCCCTGTGCAACATGTCGCCTGTCTTTGTTGTTTAATTTAAAATGTAATCTAGCTATATGTGCGTCAACATGTATCCAGGAGCAGTTTGGAGAAACAGCGGAAGACTGAGCTCAGCTGTCTCTGCGGAGAGTCTGATGTCACGTAAAAAAAAAAAACAACCTTAAACTTTATTGTACAAACCGACAGTACAAACGGGTCTGACAGATGTACTTCCTGTTGAAATGAGTCACTCCTAACTTTCAAAATAAACAAATAAAAAAAACCTTGGGCGTTATCTTCAACTTTATAAAGATAAATTGAAGTTGTAAAGCTTGAAGCTGTAAAATATGTCGTCCTACAATTGGAATGTTAACTTCCCAGGAATTATTTTAGTTTCAATGTTGTCAATTGTTAATATTTTCTTCTACATAAATGCAGTTTCATTGATGATCTTTGTTTCCTTAAACATTTTTATGAATTTGATCACCTAAGATTACACAAAAACAAAGTTTAATTAAATGTATTTCATTTTTTACTGCATGAAAAAAGTATTTAAATGTTTTACTTTGTAGTTTTTTTAAATAAAATAATTTTCCTTTCATAAGATTTGATTGTACCCTCCAATTACGCTATTTCACATGTATGTTAAAATGTAATTAATTTGAATGAATTTGAATTTTGACAAAAACAAACAAGTAAACCACAAAAACTTGTTTGGCCACTTTGGATGGCTTACTGAACAAGTTTGCTTTGTTTTGTTAAAAACAATTTTGGTGGGATAATGTACTATTAACACATTTTTAAAGCAATGTGCACCAATCAAATTTATATAAGCCAATTAAATGTCCCCTTAATAGATTAATTAGGGTTTTCTTTGCTGTAATATACTAGCTAACACTGTAAAAATAAATTACGTTGACTGTTTATGTATGTAAAACACTAAGAACAAAATAAAACAAAAAGAAAAATTGATTTTTATCAAATTTATTTAAAAGAAGATTAAAAGAATCACTTGTTTTTACATTTTACATTATACAGTCAAATGTCATAAGGAGGCAAAAATGAAAACAAGAGGAGCTCTAATAACTTAAGACTGCTGCAGATTCAAGTTCCTGATTCCAAAGAACCCAGGATTAAAAAAACATCAAAACAGCGGAGCATTCATTACATCCACAAGTGCATTTGCATTCCATGGCAAAGAGTAGTGTAATGAGAGACGAAGAGCTTGGCACTTCATAGAGCGACGTACATCCAGTCTCATGGAGGTCAGCTATATGCCCCTTCACAAGACGGTCCACTTCAATGTGAAGCAGTCATTTGCTGTGTTTTTTTCTTCTTTTTTTTTTTTAAATGTTTGTTTGTTTTTTGTTTAGCAGAAAAGCTCTCCTGGCCCCTTCTTAAGTGTCTCCAGCTCTAACTGAAGGAGTCTGAAGTGTTGTTATCAGTCCCAGTTAAGAGGTTTCGAGTTTGAGGGGCAGAATGAACCAGTCCATTTCTCTGGCATCATTATCAGTTCAAAACACAGCCATGATCCGGCAGTAGTGGTCACATCCTCAAGAGTGTTACTTTGACAACTGTCAGGGCAGCTGTGAAAGATAAGCTTCGATGGCCTGCGACAAGAAGAGAAGACAGAGTTAGTTTTTTTTCACAGCTAGTCAAACATCCTGCATGATCTTAGTTTTACAACACAATGAATAAATCAGTCCCAACATGTATCTACATTTATATTCAACGTTTTTTCCAATTACACACAGTACAAGACACAAGATTACTCTGCCAACACTAACTATAAATGTGTTAATTTGGCTTTCTGCAACTATTACTTAAAACTTGATGAGTCAAACTATTTCCTTGAACAGGTCTCGTGAATGGTTCTGGCATCATACTTTTCTTTCATGGCTTGATGCGTTTCAGCATGAAACAGGATGTGAAGCTGGAAACAAATGAACTGTATACACAATACAGACTAGAAACCTATGTTACTACAGCTAATACTGTCTAGCTTGCAGAGGTTTCTTTATAGGAAGGGAGTGGTTTGCGGTGTCCACCCAAAATCAACAAGAGGCCGGAAAAGACAGCAGAAACACCTGTACAGTCTGCTAACACTACTGGACAAGATGCTGTTTTGGAAACTTTTACAGAAAGAGGCTGAAATTACTCTACTGTAATTCTGTTTCTATTAGAGAAAATACACAAGACTTTTTACATTTTATTTCACAAGACCAAACAAGTTACTTGGACTAGCCATCTAAAAACACAATTTTTAAGTAGGCGATTAGTTGTCGAGATTGCTGTTTATGAAGTAACCTCTGTAACTTAATCATTTTGTGTAACTTTCAAATATGTATTAAATCATATTCTTAATGACAATCTGAGCCCACTCAGTTTTTAGCAGTGTTGTAACATTATGTAAACTTTTTTTTTTTAAATGTCGTCTGTTTTTAAATTTTTATTTAAATTCTGCATCTTTTCAGTGTTTTCCACTTGAAGCATTAATTAATAAATACAATCAAAAAAAGCTAAGGTTGACACAGAGTATATGAACAACATTGTCACATTTCCCTTTTATTCAAATTTTGACAAATGGCATTTAAAATACTTTGAAAACAATCTTCTACACTTCTTAAAAAATAAAAACCAACATCTACACCAAAATATTTTATAATAAACTTTGCATTAATTGCATCTTCTCACCTTTGCCATTTCTCCCGTAGATCCAGGAACCAAACACAACCGGGCACCATCCTTCCACAAGTCCTTCAGCCGCTGCTTCATGACTTCAATATTCCTGCAATGCACATACAAGCATTACTGTAACAGCAAGTGTGCACATGACCCCCACTCACTGACTGTAGAATCCCCCAACCCACCCTCTCTTCCATCCCTACCAAGAGCTCTGCTGATGCAAATGAATCCCAACTGCTATCAGAAATGTACATGATCGTCTTTTAACAAATATCTTCTGAAGCTGGAAGTCATATTTTTGAGTTGATTACAATTCAACATCTTTTTATCCACATTGTGACACCATAGTTAATATTCTGGTCTAAGGCATGTGGGTGTAATAATATTTTAAAACAGCAACAACAATAAATCACATTCACCTCCTTTGTTTACCGTCAAGCACAAGTAGGTAAAATTACCAGGCACTAGAAAGGAGGAAAAATCAAAACTTTTGTGCCATTTTTATTTCATCATTTTTAAAAAAAGAAAAGAAAAGAAAAGAAAAAAAATCTTACTGCAGCTGTTTGTACACTCTGTGGTGAAAGAAGTCTGGTTGCGGTGGTGTAATCAACATGCAAGTATATCTGGTTTGAGCCTATGAATGCTGAAGAAAATGAAAGCAGGCAACACATCGCTTTGTATGCCGGTCAGGTGTGTTTTATACGGCATAGTTACGTATTAGTACAAAGTACAGGAAGCATAAATATAGTATAGTATATTATTATATCAGTAGGTCACTGCGCATTCCAATCCATAAACATAAACAGAATGATGGAGTGAATCACACAATGAGACTTTATAAAAAGGACAGTTTTTAGTGTCCTTGGTTGCTTTCAATAGTACTGGTCTGCAGCTTTTACAGTCAAGTACATGTTACAGTTAAAGGGGGAAGAGTCATGCACATTTTTTAGGTCTATATATATATTCTGGAATAACTTTATGTAATTTAGTGTTTGAAAAACAAACCGTAGCTTGAAAAGGAAACTTCTCAAATACATCTGTACATGTTCGAGCCTGAATCTGATCCGAAATATGTGAGTGGACAACAGGAACAACCTTAGTAACAAAGGCTACCAACAGATGGCCGTCATTACAATCTGATGTAATCATGGGGAGGAAACAGAGACAACTTTGCAGATGAAGTGTTCAGAGCAGTGGAAGTCTGCGCTTTTCACTTGCAGGGAGCATTTTACATATGTTTACCTCAAGTATATAAATCAGAGAAAATAACAAAAAGCGTGATGTATCTCCTTTAAGTCAGTGTCAGAAATGTGTCTCTAATATCTCAGCCAGACTACAAAAACCAAGAGGTCAGCGTTTAAAAAATAGCTGTATGTGACTTTTAAGATTTGGTAATTTAATAGGAGTGTCTATTTAGTTGTATATAAAATGCAGTGCCCACCTGTCTTCTGAACAACTGTCCCGCAGTCTTTTCTCATTTTTTGAAAGCTCTGGCCACCATTTCCTGATGATGGATTGAACCCAGTGTAAACCCACCATTATGTGTCTATAAAAATAAAAAAAAGGACAAATCAATCGACCAGTTAGTAAAATTATCATGTCAAAGATGTCAATAAATATTCTCAGTTCAAAAGTATAGCTACAACTGATAAAGGCAAATGATGTTGCGGTTTTGAGTCTTGGAAGACAGTCTTTCATCAGATTTTCAGTTTGATTCATTAGTTGTTCAGACTGGCTGAAGACTCTTGATTCATCTTTGAGACTAAAACAGCAAATCTACTTGCCTTTGATTAGTCAATGTAATGTCAAAGACAGGCAGAGGATCACTTGACACTCAGTGACACTTACTCTTCATATTTACTGGCAAGAATCATTTTCACTTGGGGCATGAGGTCAACGCAGCATCCAAGTGATAAACATGGTGCTTCAGTTTGAAGACTGAGACAGACACACAAAAAGAGGAAAGAAAGCTGGTTATTGGTAATATAGGCATACAGAGAAAAAACACATGGCAAACTGAGTTCCAATAGTTGAGTCTAGCAGCCTCAGACTTGCTGTGACTGTTGTAAGATGCCAACATTAAAAAAACACACATCAAAACAAGCTGTCATCCTGTGTATTATAATTTAATCAGTCTTTTTTTCAACCTTTTATTATATCACATAATGTCTCAATACTCTAAAGTGGATTAAAAAGGGAAGAAAAAAGCAATTAAGTACATTTGGATTTCCCCTCTCCCTCTCTTCGAGTTGTGTTTTTTTTAAATGGTCTACATTTACGTGAAGGCAATGCCACAACACATCATTTAGATTATACTACATTATCTTCTTTAATACAGATCTGCAGTATTGTGCAGTCAAGTCGGTACAGTTGAAGCTAAATCCTTGAAAAAAGGGAGAAATGATGAGACTCACTTGTTTGTTAAGACAGGTAAGCAGTCGAGCAGCACCCCTGTGTCTTGAATTCTAGGAAAGCAAATATATGAAGTATTATTATCCTGCATTTAGTTTTGAGCAAAATTTACCAAAACGCTGTATAAGTGGTCAGTGTTTTACCTTATTAGATAGGCCACTAATTCACTGGCATTTCTTCGCCATAGTGTTTGGGCTACTTTAAGTCGAAGGTTCCTTCCGAAAAGGACGTGAGTCATAGCTTCATGATCCTTTGATAGCTACACACAAATACAAAGAGGGAATTCAGTGTTTGCTACAGTGCGGCAATTTTTTTTTTTTTTTTTTTTTTTTTTTTTAAATCAAACCCATGCAAAAATTAAATGCCTTGACATTCCACAGCAGAGAGGCATTCATTTGCAATTTTTTTTTATATGAGCTACAGCTCGGCTAAGTCTCTCACTTCTGTAAAGTCGCTGTACTTGGAGCTGGCCCCTGCCATCTTGGAGGCCTCTGCGGAGTTCACAGGGAGCCCGCAGTTGTCATTGTGGTGAATGCCCCGCACGTCATCGGAGCACGTCAGCTCATTTTCTTTGTTGGCCATGCCGGGGTCACGGGCACGGCCTACATTGGATGTTCTGCGGTGCAGCTTCGAGCCCACCTCCACCGATGGGAAACCCTTCCTCTTGCAAGATGACAATCGCTTCGCTTTGCCTGGACTGTGCACTTGGAATCTGTTGAAAGGAGAGTCAACACGGGCCAAATGCAAAGGCGAGTTAGCTTGGTTAAAAAAAAAAAAATCAATCATAAAATTCAAAGCCGCTGACATGGTGATAATGGTGACAATGGTTATGGAAAGGTGCCTTAAATGGTCCAGTGACTGAGAAGGATTATCTGCGGGACACAGACAGTGAGTGAGTGATCATGATTAGATGAATCCCACAGATGAAGATCAGAGACTCACCTTTCTTTATCTAATTCTTCCTTATTTATAATATCCACCTAAAACAAAAGGATAGGGGATGAGGCCACCACTACATGCTGTACTATTACTACTACAAAAGCAGCACTGCACTGTCACTTCACAGTCATCAGGATTTCACAGACAAACTGGACAACTGTTGACACAATAAGCCATGATATTTGGTTCTCCGTACCTGCTTCATGTTCTTTTCAGCAGAAAGATGCAGGCAAGATCGCAGAAGGCCATTGGTTTTATTCTGTTTGACCTTACAGACATCCCATTGCTTACCAGCTGCCATAATAAGGGACACTGTTGGACAAACAATTGTGTGGGGGGGAAAGTAAGTTAGTAATCACACAGCTCTGCTTTCAGCAGGGACAATAAGTCACAGTTACTTTTCATGGCCTGATAACGTCTTGCTATGTAGCTAAGATACAGAGCACAAGCTGCAGTGTGATTCTCAAAGACTGGACGTTCAAATGTGATAAAAATGTTGTTTTTGGAGTCAAAGGCGTTGGCTGCTGCGATACAAGCCTTAACATTAGCTAACTGAGCTGCAACATTATGCTGTAAATGTTACTATCTGATGGTTTAAATAGCGTAAGCATGTTTTTTTAACGTGCTACTAAATGAGGTAACAAACGTTTTGAGTACAACACTGCATTTCGTTACGTCCTTCGGCTAAGTGAGCTAGCTTATGTAGCGAGCTAACTTAAAAGCCACAGTTAGCCAACTGTAGCTGTTAGCCTAAAGCTCGACTATCACGTAGACACTGACAAGCTGGGCCGCTAAGTGATAGCTAACAGGCTAGCTCGCCTTACAACTCAAGGAACATATGGCTTGAATCATGGTGCTCCAGAAATCATTTGAACGATTTAAGCAAGGAGTTAAATACCAACCGATCCATTCTGTCAAATGTCTTCAAGTCTCCGCGGGTGTGTAAAATCCCAAATGTGAAAAAAACTGGTTAAACTCAACAACAACTTCTGTCTGCAGGGTCGCTAGCATTTGAGTTTTGACCATTCAAATGAATACACCGCCGGTGTGTGGGGATTGTGGGATTGATTTTGGCAAAGAAAACTGGAGTTTTAGCGACGACTGCTGGACATAAAGACACACAGCAGCGCACCTCAGCGCCACCTAGTGCCCTGTAGTCTGTAACGCAGGTGTGCTGAGACGTTTAAAGGATCGGTTCACAATTTTCAAGTGTGTCCAGGTAGATAGATAGATAGATAGATAGATAGATGGGGAAAAAATGGGGAAAAACTAAAAACGTTTTACTAAAAATACCCCAAAGTTGTACTAATAAAACAAATATATGTATAATAAATAATAATAAAATATGCAATGTGCAAAAAGTGCCAGTAAAATTGCACTGCAAAAAAAAAAAACTTCTAGAGAGACTAATACATATTTGATTTTGCAATGTTTCTGAGTTGTCTTTACATGCAATGTGCAACATGCAACAAGCTAAGTGCAGGTGTTGGTCAAAGAAGGCTGAAGGTTTTCTGAGGCTGCCGTATTTTTTTTATCAGAAATGCTCTCAGAGCCTGTTCATCTAATGGCGAGTATGAAAATCGTGGACTGGTCCTTTAATTACTGAGTTACAGTAACAATCCAATTGCCCAACCTGTGCAGTTTATTCTCTACTATTTTCATGTGTGTGTTTTCACACATGAACCAACCACAGACATTGAGATGTTTATGTACACTGGATACTGCTGTTAATGTCCAAAGTGATAATTAATTCCCTTGAAAATGCCTCTTTTTATAATCTGACAAATGCTGTTTGTCTGGTTTGACATAATAAATGAATTATGTGTTTTTTTGTTTGTACAACTGAGCCCAGCCTGCATTGCCTTACAAAAACATCATAAATTAATACAAACCTGATCCTGAATCAGTACATTTTCAAGTGACACCACAAAAAGTCCAAAACTGAAGACCCAAAAAGTCAGATTTTCAGATCTTCAAAGGTCTGCCACAGAACTCCAAAAACTTATATTGTATGAGCTATTGGAGAAATCAAAATAGAGATGAATTAAATAGATTATTGAATTATTTATTTTTCTAATTTTTGAGGCAAAGTTAACAAACCACAGACTTCTTTTTGATCTGTACACTGACAATCGATAACATACTTAACTGAACTGAGCCATTTCACGCAAAACAGACTCTTAAGTCATCATAGTATTTACTTATTTTTCACTTCTTCCAAATCACACAAATAAGTTCTCTTCTGAATACCTAAGAATACTCTAAATTTGGAAATGAAAGAGTTTTGGTTTAGTAAGATGCGAAATATAATTATGTGTGATCAGAATCCACCTTTAAGAAGAGGTGGATGCCGTCAAAATAATCTAAAACTATACTTTTGCACACCTGAATGTGAGAGTGAAAAACTTCTGCAGGCTTTATCGTTTTCTGATGACACCTGATGGAAGCTGTTAAACCCAAAATGTTGCAACACCAGTAAGTGAGACAATGTGAACTTCTGCCTTTGACAGGACTTCTTTCCATACAGATCACCCACTTTTTTGTACTCAAATGAGTCAAATGATCCAAACCTGAAGCAATGTTCCTTAAAATAGGAAACAGGAACAAACAAGTTACACAACTGAATTAACAACCAGCCAAGAAGACAATGCTTTCTTGTTTTAGCCTCTCACATCTCCAATGTGGTCGGGTTTTTAAGAAATCTTTGGCTCTTGCTCTCCCTGCAACAGAAACAGTAACAGGAGAGATGCAGTCCATCTCTCAAGTCCACTAGTCTTTCTTATTAAAAAAAAAAGTATAGATCTTTGGCATATTTGCATTTAATTGCATTAGAGTTCATTATTTTAACACCTGAAAATGTCTAAAGGTGTGAGTACTGCTGATTAGGTCACACCTGTTTAGTATGAGTATGAGTATCACAATGCATTTCCCTGTGAGTTATTTATGGTTTCACCACTTCAGAAGAATTGAACATGTACTGCAAATCTGATATTTACAGTACATGTTATTGAAAAAGGAAATAACCAAATGAATATAAATCAATTTTTTCCCTTTCATTTGAGTTTGCTTTTTTATTTTGTTTCGCTTGGAACTGAATAATTCATGAATTGACCTCAGAGTCACTGAGTTTTACGGTCATCAAATTCTTTTTGCCGCAGGGCCTTGTGTGATGTATAAATTATGGACGGATATTGGCAGTTTAGGTCTTCTGAGTTTGTCTGAGCACAAACCAAAAAAAAGAAACGTTTGCTGTCAGCAGTATTTTGTTGACACGTCTGCTCAAAGACAAACTCACTCAACCACAAAAAGAGTGAGAAAATTGATTTTTATTTATTTAATGAAGGTTTTGGAATTAGTTCTCATCATCATCACACATTTTGAATAAGGTGATAAATAAAAAAAGAATGTAAAAAAATACTTTCACAGTGTTGAAATATTACATTAAAATGGTGCAATATGAAGTTCTCTCTTTCTTTGCATGACAATCATCAAAAAGCTTTACTACAAGCCATTTTATCTTATATGAAGGCCTTTATTGAGTGAGTGTTGTTTGTCACCACATAAGGCTGCTGTGCACTCTTGATCCTTCCCCTTCACAACATCCTTCATTTCACAAGTTTAAGTGGTTCTGGCTGCTCTGTTATGTTACGAAGGAGGAACATTTCCTGGCATGTTGTAGATATACTGAAACACTTATCGGGTAAATGTAAATGCCAAAAAATACATTGCAATTCTGAGTGATTGCCTCCATCACCGGAAGAATTTTCTATCTTGACGGAGGTGGAATCTTCCCAGGACGATATTGCGTCTACAGGCCTTGAGTGGCAATTGATAGGGATGACAGGGATGAACAGTTGCAATAGAAACAGCATGTTACACAATGACAAGCAAAATGCTCCGTGCCAAGGCACATTGAGGGAGATCACAGCGGTCCAACACCCAACTGAAAGACTTAATGTTGCTGTTTCCTTTATTTTGGACGTTAACTGCAATTACCTTGTTCAAAATCACGGCTGGCTCGTTCCTCAGACAGCCACAGAAATGAAAATGGCTGGCGGCTGTTTCTGTTATGGCAAATCCAGGAATCAAAGTGGGGCTGAACGTACCAACCCAAACATACCAAATTCTTGAGGATACAAATGAAAATAAACCCAAGTGAGAGAAATTGAAACTGTGCTGTTGGTATGTATTAACGGCATCCAAACACAATCTTCCAGTCAGTTTGATGGGAGAATAATTAGATTTAGTCAAATCTTGGTAAATATTGTTGTGCAGCAGTAGTCTAAAGAATCATAATTTAAGGCACCATCATATGACGTAGCTTGACAAAACAATACTTTAACATTCAACAACATTCAGAAAGAAGAATTCTTAAAGAATAAGTCTGGAATCAGAGGCAGTGGTGGGATGTGAATACTATGTTTATTAAGTAAGTATATTTACTAAAGTACTGTGCTTAAGTACAAATGTGAGATATTTGTACTTTACTTAAGTGTTTCCATTTTTTGATACTTTCTACTTTTTATGCTACTTTGTACTACTCTACTTTTTTCAGAGAGAAATATTGTAGACGACTTTTACTGCTACATTTATTTACCATTTAGTTACTTTTCAGATCACGATTTTACATAAAATAATATATTTGAATAATCTGTTGTTGAAAACATTACAGTTATACAGCCTGACAAATGCAAACATGTCAAACTATAAAGTCTCAGAGACAATGGCTATTTACTTGGATTAGAATGATGTACATGGTCATAGTATTGTTTTGACTCCTTGTCTTCACAGTGGTGGTTTTGTAATATACAGCAGCAGATGTGCATAGAGATGTTTTATCTTAACATTGAGGAAGATTTGATCATGGTAAGTGAATAATGCAATTTCTCTTTAACCCTCAGCCAGTTAAAAAAAAGCATTCCTTCTGTATTTTCTGATAATTAAAATAAAGGGTCCCACGTTCACATAAACTGCATGTAAATTCTGAAATTAACATTCATAGCATCAGTCATACTTTATAGCACACTTAAAATGGAATATCTATACTTAATATATATCCAAGTTATAAACAATGATATAATATAAAATATTTGACTGCAACCCCTGAGCAGACACCGTCTCCCCTTGGCCCTTTTGTAAACATCTATTTAAGAAATGGGCTGCTAACTTTGACTCCCTTGGACAAAAAAGGCCACCAACAAAGTCAGTAAGAGTATTATGAGATTTACATTAGCAGGGAAGGACTTACAGTATATGAAAAGACTTAGTCTAGAAAAAAACTGTCTTAGCATGATGTGCTCATTGATGCAGCATGACTTGTAATGACAGTTTTCAAAGCTTTTGTTGTCGGTGACACATCAATGAAATTCAGCCATTTTTTCTACAAGCTAACCAAAAAATGGAACAAGTCCAGTTTATTGGACAGTCCAATTTTCAGGGGACTCGACATGATAATCAACTGAGTAACTTGCTCTTTCAAGTGCTCTTGCTAACTTTTAGTAGACAACATGCTAAAAAATGATGTAGCATTATCATAGAAATGAGGAAATGAACTATTGGAAGTAGTCAGACCTAATTGGTATCTAATTATAAAGTATAGTAGTTATATAGTTATATATAGTTATAAGTATGCAAGCACTGGACACTACTCTATATCTCACAATGCAAGTAGTGACAAAGGTGAAATGCTGACATGACGTATTAATTACAGCTCAGTACGTCTAAAATGTATATACTATTGTTGATTCACACAAAAGTACATTGAACGATAGTACACATATAGGGTATGTAGCGCATAATATTTGATATTGGCGTGTTAACATTGCTATTGTGTGCATGCTGACTTAAGCATTTAACTCAAAGCATCACATAAGTACAATACAACAGAGCTGGTAGTGTGACTGTAGAATCATCTTATTCATTTATTCAACACACTGATCAAAATAACAAATTCATGCTGTTATGTGCTGTATTGTGCAATAATAAGTAACAACTCAGCAATCATTAGAGCAGTTGATTCAATATTTGGTTTCCTGCAAAGTTAAGTCTACACAGCCAGATTTCTAAGAATCTAAAGCCAAGATGAAGCACTTTAAAAAGTGTGAAACAGTGGAGGCCATTAACAAGTTGAAGCACAGAGCTTCCCTTGAGGCCAAACAACAAATAAGCAAACTAATCTGCTACTTTCTCTTATCAAGAGATTGAGAGGACACGCTACTGAACTTGCTAAAACCAATCAACCTTGCTCCCTAATTTGCCTTTTCCTGTGTCCCTCCAGCCTTTCATATAAGTCATAAGTCTTTAGATCAAGCAGTGAAAAAAAGCTTTGGCCCACTGCCCTTAAATTTACTTGTAGCCATCAGATTTTAATGTCCATAATTGTGTTGACATTATGTAAGACTGTTTTGAGAGGTGCTTCACACACAGCATCTCTGTTCTCAGAGCGGCTCTCTGCCATGATGAAGGAACTGCAGTTCTTGTCCAAAAAACGCAAACCAAATTAAATCAAAGGGATGGCAAAGATTTCAGGAAGGAAAAGGTGGCAGCGATTTTGGCATTCCTATCATATGATTCAGGGACAGATGCCCAGGACAGGACTGAGCTGCCGAATATCTCAATTTACATGATCTTCTGCAGATCCTTTTGATCTGTGCTTTATTTCTTCGGCAGAAAACATGCTGGTATAATTTTTTTGAGGTAATGATATCTAACATATATCAGCTGAGTGTGGGAATGTTTCCATACAATGTCAAAAAATTTAAGGACTTCAGGAAGTCACTTGCTTGTTTAGATTTGGCCAAGTTCAGATTTTATCTAACACATTTTGAGCAGCAACTATTTCCTTTCAAGTATTATTCCATTCTCTGTGCACAGTTTTGTTGCCTTGCAGCAAAGAAGAGATATTGCTAGAGAAATACAAGTCGGTACACCCTTATGGCATCAAATCTGCATAAAATTAGGGATTGTCTTCAATTTTTGTGTTAGTCAACCAACCAATTTTGCATTTGTTTGTTGAAAGCAATCTGACAGGTTTAGATTGGTGTACTGAAGGTTTCTACCAACCACAGTCATGCATACACAAAAAACAAAAAAAATCAAACACATGCATTGAGTGTGTCAGCTTCAAAACACCCGCAGGAGGCCACAAAGCACAGCTTAAATGTTTATTTCATGCTGTAAGAATGACACACCACCCAGCCTGTCTGTTTCTGTTTTCTGCCAAGTTTGTTTGCAATTTCAGGCTGAGGCGCTGATTTATTTGAGCCTCTAGTTTGCAGCGGAGGTGCACTTGGATGAGTGGCAGATCCCTCTTTTGTTGTATTGAGTTGGGACATACAGATCTCTGTGGTCCTTTACAGCAAACAGATGCCGAAGGTATGAGCTCCTCTGAGAGCTCATTCCTACACTAGATGGCAATGTTTGTCTGTAGCTGCCGGACATCTGGCTGGGTGTCTAGACAGAGGGTCTTGATGCCAGCAGTTGTGCGATACAGCCGTTCATTCCACCTTGGATGGTCTCACAAAGATTTTTACACAGTCACAGGGCTTCCAAAGTCTCTATCCCCAAGAAGCCTTAAAGCTTATGCAAAGAAAGTCACACAGTGCAAAGAGTGAAAGAAGAAGCTCACTGCTTCACAAGACATGGCAGGGAAGAGGTTATGTGTTTTTATCTTCTGTAGGCCCTTAAATTTCTTTATGGGGTTTGAACATGGCTTTTCTAAGATCTATAAACCTACCAGGTTGAATATTTTTGAAATGGAAGAGAAGCACCTGACATCTAAAGTGCTATATAAATAAAGTTTATTCTTCTTCTTATTATTATTATTATTATTATTATTATCTACAAGCTCTTATGTTGTTTTCTTTGATGGTCAAATTGTAACTTTCAAAAGTGGGATTGAATCTTTTCATCCTTACTACCTGAGCAGAAGAAACATGGACACAGAAAAGTTTTTTGTTGTTTGTTTTTTTTTTTTTTGCAGTTACCAGTTTCCAGGTGGAAGGCCAAGTTCAGGTTGACATTTTGCAGAGCTAATTTACCTAATAAACACTCTACTAATAAGAATGAATAAGGGTAGGAAAACCTACTTAATAGAAGAGCAAGTGGCCATGGCTGGATCTACCATATGGGCAATCTGGGCAAGTGCCCAGAGGCCCTTGAACAGAAAGGGGCCCTCAATGTGTGCACTATTTTTGTTGTTGTTGTTGTTGTTCTCTTGATGTTGAAAATTATGGCCACTGTCGGAAACCTAGTATGTCCAAAACAAAATATGTAGTTACAAGGTTTCCATCTGATAGCAGCATTATTTAATTGGAATTTGACCAGTTTCACTGCTCTCATCAGTGCAATTTCAGCAGCAACCAGCTGTTTTCAATGAAAAAGATGAATTCACTTAAACCTACCTGTTCAGCACCAAACAGCTGACAAAGTTAATGATTAGCCGGTGACACATTTAGCAGCTAAAGAGGAAGATGTTCCCTCTCAGGAGTCGGACCAACACAGAGCTAAAATGAGAGTGAATCAGGGTGAAACCCTAAATATGTTAGTGTTGTGTTTACACTGATTTATTGCCCCCAAGTGGCCAAGAAAATGAATGAATGCAGGTTTAAACACTGTATATTCTTTTGGCAATTTGCAAGTGTTGCACAAGAGAGCATAGTGCCTTTTCTACTTGAAATCAGTGTTAAACCATGTGTTTACTGGTCTTCCTTGCTTGCCATGGTTATGACTTTCATATGATATTTTGTTTACATACTGTTAATCTGAGCCATGAGGGTCATGTGCTTTTCCTGCCCAAATTGAAATGGAGAGAAACCATGACCATTTTTGTGGAACAGTTAAGTTGTTGTCCCTTCCCAACAGGTGTGGCAAAACTAACATGAGAGTGTTAAAGATGTCAATCAAGCATTGTCTGTACATGCCCTCACAGTATTGAGAAGGGATGTAATTGGGCAAAATAAGTGAAAACAACTGTGTGGGTGGACAGTAGTTGTGTAGGGGCTTTAAATGTGTTCAGTTGTGCAAAAAAAATATTTGTTTATGGCTGACTGTGTAGGAAACCATATTTGTTTGTCATAATGCCCTAAATTGGGGATTGAGAACATGTGCTGACCTAGAAACTCATAAAAAGCTTGTTTGATTTCAATTTTCCTGGTGGAGATAGAACATCTTGACTCATAATCAAATGCAGAATCAAAGGTGAAGACTTCCATAATGATTTGGGGACAAAAAGCATTGAAAAGGTGTGACATTTATGATTGCTGCATTTGTTCTCAGAATTTGTAAGAATGAGACGTCATTAACCAGGCATGCGTGAAATGTTCTGTAGGATGTCTTTCATTATCATTTACAAGCGGGACAAAGGGCAAAGAGTTCAGTAATTGAATTACACCACAGTACAACATCAAAACATGAAACAAGAACAACTCCAGACAAGTGATAACTCATGAACATCACAAGCCTACTGACATAGTAACTCTCAATCTCAGCTGCTCTGTTCACATTTGGACTCTGACCTTGACCTTGGGTCATCATTCAAGCCTCTTCCATATTTTAAGGAGCCCCCTTCCACTCTTCCACATTATGTGCTTATTATTGTAGGATAAGACATCTCATTTAGAGCACTTGCCTAACTGTTTGAATTCAGCATGTGAAAAACAGGCTTAGGCCATAATAATACACTTGTGTACCTTTACGGCATGTGCACAAACCAAATGATGATAAAGTGCTCTCACACTGAAAGCTGCAAACCACATTTCTTTGCATGTATGGACCATATGGCTGCACTGACGATCTCCTTATATTTATATTTTTCCAGTCAAAGATTTATAGATTGAATTTGTTGGATGTATGTCTTGGCTTGAGGTCTTAGGAAATGTTATGTACTTTGGTCTTTCATAGCACAGAGCATGTAATTGACAGGAAATAGATGCATCTATGTGCCGTACCTCTCAGAAGGAAATGTCTGGAAAGGGCAGGTCTATTTGGATTGCAGGTTGGGCCAACAGGTCAGACTCTTGTTTTGAACAGTGGCATGGGTTGAGCTGGGTGAGGGGATATGGTGGTCTCTCAAGGCATTCACCTTTACACCTTAAACCACACAAGGAGGTTATTTGGAGAAGCAACTTGTTTTCATCAAGGAAGAACTTGCTGCCCTAGGCTCTGTAGCGAATGACAAGGCCAGTGTAATTTCCATCTTAACCCCCTCCCCAATTCCTCCCTGTCAGCTGCCTGTTTTGGTAACCCCTGAATCCTAGCACCATAACCTACAGGTCGAAAGGAGAGTGGCCCTGTACAAGAAGTTAGTTATATAATTATAAGTCTATATTCTAGAAAGAGTGATTTGCACCATTGACTATGTTAAACAATCTTTAATTTTAAAATGCATGCAACCCTGCACACACAAATATCTGAAGATGCAAATGGGTAGAAAGAGTTTTGTCCTATAGTAGACAAAAAAGAAAAGAAATACATTGAATTACACATAAAAAATATAATAATAAGTCTAGGTCTTGTACCAAGAGGAATGTACATTGCCAGATTCCTGCACGTAGCCTGTTTTAGTAGTTACATTTCACAACATCTATGTTATCCTCTAACAAGAGTTCATTCATAGACTCACACTTTCTCTCATAATGTAAGATTTAATTTTCCAATTATTTCCTCAAGTTGTCATTCAAATATTTCAACAATACATTTTTCTTCCAGTTTGCAAAGAAAACCAACAATGCAACTAATAATTATTTTAATTATTTATTAATCTATTCATTATTAAGCTTTCATTAATTAATTGTTTGGTCTATAACACCTTAGCTGTGACAATTGGTTATATATATATAGTAGAAATTCACAAATTTTCCAGAACTCAGGGTGAACTTATTTTGTCTAACCAACAATCCAACAGTTTACAACAATACAAAACAAAGCAGTAAACTTCACAGAATAGTTGGTGTTTTTAATCGATTATCCAATTGCTTTTTCATGGGAGTAATTGGAAAATAAAAGCATGAAGTAAAGACAGTAAGCTACTTTAAAATCACAGCTACTTGGCCACAAAGTCCACACAACCAAACTCAGAAGCATCTAAGTGAAATCTGTTGACAAAAAAGAGAAAAAAAAGCCTGTATTTTGTATCTGTGTATGCTTATGTGCGTGTTTAATATGCAAACTAAACAGAATACTCAATTAATTGCTTGTGTTCTACATGATTATCATGTGAAGTTCACTGATTTGTGTAAGGGAAAGTTTGTAGAAGCAATAAAAAAGATGTTTTAATGGCTTGAGACATTTTAAGCAGAGACTGTTACTGTCAGACGTATCATCTCCATGAAACACTACCCTCCTCCCCATGTGGTCCGTGTGTGTGTTCCCCGTAGAAAACATTGAAAGCCATTTGGAGAAAGTTTCCATTTGGCTATTTTCTGGATACCTCCCCATTGTCCTTGCCTGACAGCTCCACTGGGTTTACCCAGGGAGATATCATCTGCATGTTCAGGTGTGTGCTAATCTCTTTGACTTGGTTTAGTCTTGAACTGCATTGATATTTAAAACACTGATGTCTAAAGTAGAGCCAGGGAGGTTGATATACTTCCCTCCAAGTCAGCAACCACTCTGTCAGCTCTTCAACTTTATGGAAAAATCACTTTACAACACAAGAAAAACACACATGTGTATCATATACTATTCTAGCATTCCCCATCAGCTTACCCCATTGCAAAGGAGCCAGAAATTGTTTGGGGATCTGGGGAATATCCTCAGAAATGTCTCATGTGTTCAATATGTGTGATGTTACACACATTCCCTCTGTTATGTCTTTCTTTAATCTAAAACTACAGATAAATGCATCCAAGAGCATTCAAGAGAAATTCTTTGAGAAAAACGGAGGTGAATCTAAGGCGATGGCTTAAAATTCTTTTTTTTTTCAATCAACAGTCTAAAACCTAAATATATTCCATTTTCAAAGATATTATACACAGAAAACATTTTGAGAAGCAAAAAACTCAATGAAAAGACATCAGTCCAGGTATTTTTTGGTATTTTTGGTCCCTTTATAAACTCTGATACCTGAAAATACCACATTTTCACAAAGTTCAACCCTTTGCACTAACATCAAACCAACATATTGTCTGTGTCATTCAGGGCAAGTGGTTTGATGGATGACGACCCACAAACGTTTCCTTCATCGTGCTTCCTCCTCCTCGCTGCTGTGCTCTCTCTCTGTTGCGCCACACGGCCACAGCTGGACTATCACAACATGTCCACTGCTCTCTCACTCACCCTTCCATTCTCAATGAGGAATAATTGGACAAACCTGCAGTGAGCATGAATCACGGACCACTTAACCAAAAAAATTCTGACTACAATTTGAACCAAAAGGCAGAAATAGGGAATAAACAGCTGAGGGCAGAGGAGGCACACTCAGCGAATACATTTGTATTTGCAAACTACCCGAGCATGCTGCAACTTCCCATGCAGAACTAAATAGCTCTGTCAATGAACCAAGCAGAAATATCAGGAACAAACTGTATCTTTACTTCTGTTGGATGGCGTGTCCAGCCGTGTGAGCGTGTAGATGAAAAGTATTTAAACATGTGTGGGCCGACACTGAGTCCTCTCCAGCTGACCAGGTCGCCAGCACATTGTACTGGTGCGTCTCTGTGCACTATCACCACCACTCTGTGCCTCACTCTGTCAGAGGACAGCCCAGCCTCCAACTGGCACCAAACACATAGCAACATGCTGAGCAGATGTGAGAAAGCCGCCCGCAGGCTCTCTGTGCGGCTGGAATAACACTCTGCACATCAACACATGGCCATGTGGAGAAGAAAAAAAACCCCACTGTGATCACGTTCTCCGCAGCATGCCGAAGTCCCGTCCTACAGAGTGGAAAGGTCAGCTGGGAGACAAAGAGGCTGAAGAAGTGAGAGCACCTGGCTGGTTTTTAAGTGTTGATCCTTTTCAAGCATATTGTTATGTCTGCTGGATCGTCCTCTTGGTTAAATCACCTGATGAGGACACAGACACTATGATTATGTGATGTTGGCAGACGGACAGCTCTAGTGCACTTGTGTGTTGTAGTAAGCATGATTACATAATTGATGCTGACACTTTCACATGGACTTAAAAAAATAGCACAACCCTTTCTACCTCACCTGAATTGCATTTTGTGGCAAATAGCGAAGGGCTTGGGCAGCAGCAATGCTTCAGCCTTAATAGTGCCAAATTTAAATATTGACACAGCAAAAATCCATCAATAAAAACAGTCTGTTATTCTATTTTATGCTAAATGAATATGCAGAGTTGCAAGTTGATACGGAGGAGGAAAAAAAAACTAGAAATCTCTCTTTTACTATCAGCTAGTGGTTTCCAACCTGGAGGTCTAGATCCCCAAGGGTGTTATAAGATAAATCTCAAGTCACAAGATAATTACGTGGGTAGGAAATAGGAAAAAGTTTGATAATGCTACATGAAGTTATTTGTATTTTAAGACTTCTGTCTAATATTGTGATATTATATTGTTTAGTTTCAGCTCTTTGCTTCATATTGAGGGGCCAAAAGGAAAAACTGTAACTCCTGCTGTAAGTCATTGTAAAGACTATTCCTGATTCAGCAGATGTATTTTTAAAAGTCAGTACATCTAAGCTGTATGGCATATTTTGTCCACTAGTTGGCATTATGTTTAGCATGCATTATGTGCTGTCATGTTAAAGACCCAAAACAAAGGGGTTGCATAGGCAACTCTAGAGCTTATAATGCGGCTATTTGGAGGAAAAGTTATTTTAGAGGCCCCATTAATATATGTGCGTGCTTGTAACATGTTATAACATGCTTTGTTAACATATTTTTTCATGTCAAAATAGAAAATACAACATCAGATAACATCAACAGGTAATGTAAAAAAAAAAAAATCATACTGATAACCAGTGTTGGGGCTAATTACTTTTCTGTTGTAATGAATAAAAAGTTTTGCAATTGATGTAATCAGTTACCTGGTTACTTTTTCAAATAAGCATACATTACTTATGTTATATTGTTGTGGTGAGCAGTGTGGAGAATAAAAGACAGGAGGCAGCTCTCAGTCATGTCAAACCTTGTGGTCAAGAAAATGTAACAGCCACCTCACTCTACACCTCACACTTGGTTAGAACATGATAGGAAATGAAGACCGTCACAAATTATTGTATCTCCTTGTTTCTTTGCTGTTTGTGCACTCATTTCCCATCATGCCTAGGGCTGGACTGGGTAGTTTAAGTTTGCTGTTTTATGTTCCAAAATGCAAATGTTACTTTTTGTTATGTTGGTAATTGTCATTTTTGTGCTGGTTTATAGTGTTAACCATGAATGGGGTGGCTGTTCATGACTACAGCTATATTTGCTATTGTGTTTTTGAGATCCTGTCAGCTGCTTTGGGCCAATAAGTGTTGATATAGCTGAGAGATGTTTCTTGTCTCTTATTCCACACTGCTCACCACAATATATAACCAACATGTGCAAGCAATTGCAAAGGGTTTTCGTTCTTGGTATAGCAAAAGTACTCTAACCTGTTACTTTTCTCAGTAGGTAACATTTTTACATCGTGTGCTATTTTAAAAAGGAACACTATGTAATAGTGGTGATAACATTGATGCATTGGGAAAATTAACACAAAATATGTGTCCTATAGGAAATTAATGTGTTTAACGGAAGTTGTACAGCTAAAAATTGCAAACATCTAAATCTCTATTGCTTCAAAAAGTTAGTTTCGCAATAGGAAGACCCGCGGATATTGCTGATGGCTAAAGACTCTGACATGTTTCACTTACTGGGACATGTCTTCACACTGTAGGTGACCAAGTATAGAATAACAAACATCCGACTCTTTGAACTGTAGCAGAAGTTAATCTGACAGCACCAGAAATCCGAGAAGGAAAACTTCCGGCGCACGTGTGTGTGTGTGTGTGGGGTTATTGCAAAGAATTGACACAACAAAACATGGACTACAGCCAGCATGAAAATAGTGGAGTTTGGTTAAATAAAGACATTCCACACCATCATAAAAACCCCATAAAAAAATCCTTAATTTACTAATAAAAATATGGTTGTAACACATTGATTGGGCACTCAAAACACACAGCGCTGATTTAGATAATGAAGACATTTACTGAAAGGTTCATTATTTCTACATCATCGCCGCTTCTACCTCTAATATCAGAGCTAACACTCTTTCACCCTCTCCTGACACTCTTGCTGTCCTACATTCCTGCTGGCCCTGATTAGTCACTAAGCCCTTCTCTCTGTTATTATTGCAAGAGTATCTCAGGTCATGAGACTTGAACACCAGCAAATTCCTGCCCTCTGGACTCCCCGTTCCCCCTGTTAGGTTCTGTCCATTGATGCTGTGAATTATAGAGCAATCCCAAGCATGAGTGGAATGGACGTCGAGACGTGGGCTTGGTGAAAGGTTACAGTTCCCGCTCTGTAGTTTACAGGCTGCCACTAAATTATGCATATGTTAAATGTGAATAGTTGGAAGTAGTAGTAGTTTTGCCACCTGGTGGAATGCTTTGTGGTTTGTGGGAAGAATTTTGGAAATTAATTATGCTGGGAAATCGAAACTAACTTGATCGTAAATTTATGGGTTCATTTCATCGTTAGTTTTCCTGGAACCATCCATTCCTGCAATATTACACTTTCATCCCCCCAGTCAGCAGTAAACAAGCTCTTGAACTCGTTCACTGGTCCTCCAAATTCCTCCTTGTGCAATCATGTATCCCTGTGAGTCCATCCTTTAATTACAATAATCAAAATTTTTCTTTAACTAGCTAAAGATTGACTGACAGTTTGATTGTGCATAGTGACAGTTCCTTAATGGTACATCCTTGCACACGTCCAAAGAAAATCACATGTACATGCACATACAAGACCAAAGTTGTCACTAATGGATTCTAAATCAGACAAATTGCATAATAGCAGCACTGCAGCCTTATAGTTACTTTCCTAGTGATAAAGACGAATGTTCTGCTGATAAGCTCCTAAAATACTGGGAGTTATCGTGGCGCTCAGATCAGCGAGGCAGATCTCATGTTACTCTCGGCTGTACGGGTTGAAAACACACATGACTTAATCAGTGACATTCAAGGAGCCAGGATCTGAGGAGTCAGAGGATCACATTACTCAGGTAAGGCCCAAAGGAATGTGGCCTATACTGTACATGTTATCAACTCATGACCAGGAGCCGATGAAAGGTTGACCTTTTTGATGATTAAACATGATGTAACTGATGACAGTGACAGTTTTAGTGCCACGTGATTCTGGGTATGTGAGGGTGGCGGATGGAGCCACCTGGCAACTGAAGCCACAAGGTCTACAGTCTTAAAAAGGAGAGAAAGAATTGCTTCTCACAAAAACTAGAGATGTGGATCATTGCCCACATCTCACATTTGTTCAGAAGCTGAAATAGGTTTGGTGTTGTGCCCGTTGACAGTCATTTCTGCCTGCTGGAGAAACAATTGACTGATCAGAGGTTACAAGCCACGGACGAGGACGTCATACTCCTGCATAGCTTTCTAGCTACGCAGCCACAATCATGAAAAATAACGCCAGAAAAATGTCAACAAGCATGTATGAGATCAGTGCAGCTGCACAAGTTGTTATAAGATGATTTACAGGACACATCTTAAATTGACATATTTATTAGATTAACGTGACAAAAGTTAGCTTAACTGCTTCTAGTAGCCGCTACTGCCCCTTCTGTGTGGACTGAAAATGAAGTTGGTCAGATAAGTCTCTTGCTACTGATTTGGAAAAAGGAAAATAAAAACAACACCCATCCCAACAAGAAACCAGCTAACATGAACATAATGTCAGTTTGAATGAATGAAGTGAAAAGAAATTACATATCAGACTGGTTATCAGGTTTACTGTAAACTGCAAACTTGTAGGGTTTTGTCATGATTACAAGATAAGGCACGACACGATTCTTCTCTGCGAATATTTTGATGTTGAAAATATCTATCATGTCCAACTCTCAAAACCTAGTTTATTATAAATTTCAACTTTTGTCTGTACAGACCCTCTTGTCATTCACCATCTGTCAAAGGCTTGCTCTGTTTCTCCACATCTTTAAATTGTGTTGCTGACAAAGAAGAACTTGAAATTGTTCTGAAGACTAACTAAAGAGTTTACCCCTCATATAGAATTACCATCTGCACTAAAAACCCCCCATTGCAACATTGTGGGTGACTTTGTTTAAAAGTAGCATGGTACCCTCTCAGCTAAACATTGACTGATCCTCATATGGTGCACATGAATCAACTTGGGCCCCTGTGCAACTGAAGAGGCCTTTTGAGAAGACATCTCCTCTCATCTCTTTCTGTCTGCAGGTCTAATCTTCTCTGTCTGTGCCTGAATCAACTCAAAGCCGTGCTTATTTGCCAGCTTTCGCTGTTAACCTTCCATCGGAGATTCAACCTGCGTTGGCAGAAGTTAGACAACCGGCTCATCAAAGACTCACTTAAAGCTCTTGGGTGATCACACAGACATGATGCTTTTTAAGGGGGTTTTCTTATGTAAACATTCTTGTTTGGTGATTTTCGTGATTCTCCAGTGACTGCCTTCATTCAGAAAGTTTATAAAGCATGTACTGAAAATAAGTTGTTTTGTCAATGTTAACCATGCATGTTTAGTAAGAGACAGATATGACCTGAGTGTGTCTATCAGTGGATGAATTTTTCACTGTTGCCAATTTGGAAACCTATATTATTAGTAACTATAAGCTTAGATACACAGTAGCACTATCATTAACATGAAAATTACTGCACAGTGTCCACCAGTGAGCAATGAAAAGTGTAACGCTTTTATCACATTAACAAGATCCTTAAGAAAATGTTTATTTTATATGAGTTTGTGCTCAAAAAAGAATAATTGGGCATAAATTGTTAGCACATTTTTATTAGTTCAGATGTCGATATTGTTTTCTGGCTCAAAACATCCAGTTTTAGCGGGCTTTAATCATTATAATTACAGTTTCATTATAGATTTATTTCTCAGAAATATTTCAGTGTAAGTTTACGTTATGAAAAGCCCTGTCTACAGGCAACTGCTTGGTCACATATTGCTTTTTGAGTTGAGTTACAGTTAACCTTTCTGTTAATAAAGGTGTAGTATGTAGAATTTAGTGGCATCCACAGGAACAAACAAATATAATATTCATAAGTATTTTTTATTAGTGTATAATCACCTGAAAATAAGAATTGTTGTGTGTTTGTTACCTTACAGTGGGCCTTTTATATCTACATAGGGAGTGGGTCCTCTTCCACGGAGCCCACCATGTTTCTACAGTAAACCAGAACAGACAAACCAAACACTGGCTACACAGATGGCCTTCAAGTTTTTTGCAAGTTTTGCAGCCACTGTAGGTTCTCCTACACACTTGGAAGGGGAGGGGGAGGGGTATTCAATTGGTAGCAATCTGCAACCTCACCACTAGATATCAATAAATCCTACACACTGGTCCTTTAAAAGAAACATTGTTAGGAACTTGCCTTGGTGACCTCATAATACAAGGGGAAAACTTTGGTTGAAGGGAAGCATTACTTTACAGAAACACCGTGAAGATCTGTGTCATATCATCTGCTAGAGCTTGCAGGATCACACGCGAAAATAAAATCTCAAACCTTCTCATTCATTTAGAGCGAAAACGAAAGTCTCCACTTAATTTTAAGTTAGTTTCCTTGTTCTGTAAAGGCGATGATGTTGATTTTGTGCCATTTTCAAGGAAACAGCATTCAGGATTCAGATTTTTCTTATTTCACAGCAGTAAAACTTTTATGCAAAACTGACGCACACCTGCAGTTATTTTTCTTTGCCACCTCTTGTGACCACACATTACATAACCCTCCAACTAAACTGAATAAATTAAAAAGGGACTTCCTGAAGCCAAGTACTCAATAAACTAACTGCAACTTTTTAAAATAAGGCCTTTATGCTGAATCAGCATGCATCATTTATATCCTTCATTTGATATTTATAATTTAAATATTGTCCTATGCAAATGAGAAGCCATCAGAGAGAGTAGTGGGAAGGCCTCAGCATTCCTCTGCACTGAATCCCACAGCTTGTTTCAGTCCATCAGCTCTCCCACAGTCAGAACAGTCAGAACAAACTGAGATAGAGAATATTAAGGAAAATATTTCCAACCAGAGTTTACAGATGTTCACAGTTCATGAGGAAATGTGAGCAGAGACTGTCCGGCCTGAGTAACGGTGGTCAGACCACAATGTTTACAGTTTGGATTTGATAGAAACACCCAAAAAGGACAAATATACTGTAGATCAGTAGCTCCATGAATACTCGCTGCTTTCATGGTGTGTTATATAAGCTCAGTTTTTTTGTTGATTATAAGAACTTTGACATTTTGCCTTCATGACTTGTTTGCACATTGATTTCAGATGTTGGGTGAAAGATGTTCTTGGATTCTTGACGGAATTTCTCACTTGTCGATTTTGCAACCTCACTGCAGTAATTATCATTCATACTCAATGTTACCCCGCACTGAACTAAAGACATGGAACTGAGACCTGAGTGTCTCCAAGACTGCTGCCTTGAAGATCAAATGTGGTTTTGATCTTTTTTTCTTTTTTCCCCCCCTGTCCTATTAGGAAAAGCTTTTTTTTTGGCAACTTAGGTAATAAAATAGAGCAAAATAAGAGCAATATGTGTGAGAGAGAAAGCAAAGTTATTAGATGAAAAAAAGGCCTTTAAAAAGGTCACTTGTAGTTCCTCCTACCAACATCAATTGCACAACGATAAACAAAGTGTCAATCATGTCCGCCAGAAGCAAAGTTGGCAGTTTGGAAAATATTTTTCATTAGCATCAGAATGAAAGGAAAGATTATTTTAGAATAACTCTGGGCAGATGTTTTAGTTTTTGCCTAAGCTATTTTTTAATTGAAGTTTTGTTTTGGATTTTTATACCCAGACGTCCAGACGCAAGTGATGGTGGATTTTCAACTAACAGCTGTTTTGTGGAAAACAAACATAGATGGCCAAGACCACGTGATAATTTCAATATTGGTCGAATTAAATGACTAATAGCAGGAAAGCCAAAACTCAGAGCTCAGAGGTTTGCAATGTGATTTTAAATAGCTGCTCTTTGATTCCCTGAGCATCAGGAGCTGGTCCGCAGATTGCCAGGCAACGTGATGTAACCTTGACGGGATCAGCCAGACCATTTTGTCACCGGCCTGTGGTCACCATCTTGCATCATCTGGCAGTGGAGAATCTGTATATAAAATCTGCAGGCAAGACTCTCTGTCCAAACCAAAGTGCTGTAAAGGGCTGAGCAAATCCTCAATATTGAATTTCCAAGGATCAAAGTTTAACTGTCAAGATTTAACGATGGCTCCCTGATGGAAATGATCAAATAGGTGCAGGTGTCGCCCAGTCAGGTCAGTGGTCTGGTGAAGCTGCTGTTGATTTAAATGGAGAATGGTGAGTTAAGTTATACAGACAGACTCACAGTGAAGTGGATATAAGGAGGACTGAGGGAGAGTGAGGGGTAAAGTTGAAGACAGGATGCAGGTTTTTTAAAAGAGACGATTCTTGAATATGAAGGAAAACGGAGAAGGAAGACTGTGAAATACTTCAAACGAGGGCTCATTTCCACGTTTATTTAATATTGAATTAATGTTATCTTGTGTAATGACGAGAAGCCAGACGTTGAGGTACAGTATGAGGGGGAGCAGGAAGGTGTCGGATGGTTTGTGTGAGTCCACTCAGAGGACCTCATACAATGCCCCTCTCTGTCTGGCCTGCTCAGCCAGCTATGGTCCGATACTCCCTCGCATACCCCTTCACCATCCCCCTTACCACCAGATATGCTCTGGGGCTACAGAAACAGGGGGGCTTGGGCCTCTGCATATTTCTTATTTCAGGCTGAACTTGGTCTCCTCAGAGAAAAGGGCCGTCTGGTGACCTTGTGGTCAAATCTACCGTTCGTGCTCTGGCAAACACACTTATATCCTCCCAAGAATGAACATTATCCACCTGTGCTTAGCACAGCATGCTCACATGGACACACATGTCACAATGGATGCTTGCGCTGGCATCCAGGCTACCACACCACCTTAGAGAAGAGGTTTAACTCATTGGGTTGAAAATGTGCAAGTTCAGTGTCATTCAAAACAACATAAAGACATTGATCAATGTTTTTATGATGCATATTAAATCCAAAGACTTAAAAAAATTGGTGTTTTTGAAAAGCCTGCAATCAGATTTTTAATGTTAGTTTTCTATTTTATTGTTCGCCACAACCATGGCGCCAGAACATCTACATTTGAGCAATAGACATCCCTGATCCAGGACTGTTATTTTGGTGTCCAAGCCTAAGATTTAAGGGTTAGGGTTGTGTGTTGAACAGATTGTAAAGCCATTTGAGGTGAATTCATCATTTGTGATTTTGGGCTGTTTAAATAAACTTGAATTGAAAGTGAGTCACTGTCCCTGCTGTCAGTGGGGGATTGACCAGTGACTCAGGCCTCTCAGTGACTCAGTCTCTTCACCCATGACTCAGTGAGTCAAGGTTTAGAGGGCAGACAGACACGAGATGCAACAGGGGTCCCTGGCTGAAACTGAACCAGGGACATTGCTGTTACATGACGTGTAGAAACCATCCAGCTACCAGGGCCAAATATGAACTCACTCACTGGAGGGAATCTTCTTCTTATCAGATGGAAAACCATTTTATGTCAGATGGTCAATACAGCCTATATTAAATCAATGATGCTGTAGGATTTCTTCCTGGTTGACTAGAGAGCTGTAAAACGGCATTCAGTGCTGCCAATGGTGGTTAGAGGGTATATTACAATACTGATATTAGAGCACACAGTAGATTGTTGTAAGCTTTCTATCACCTGTGGCAGCAGTGAACTGTTGATTGTCAGGGTTTTATCCTTTTAAAGGTTTAAAAAGTATGAGGAGTAGTACTACCAATAGATCTACCAACTATACCTGCTATTGAGGGCAGTACTGTTATCGTGATAAATACATTTCTGTTTTATTTTTTTCAGATCTGGGCCACCAAGACTGCAAGCAAGTTGTGTTGTGGTTTTGTTTCTCACTTGATACACAGTTTAAACAATGCATCAGTCAATCAAGCAAACAAACTTCAAAATGCACATTCCTTAATATCTTAATATGTCCTTACAGAGAGAATCTACGTATTCTGAGGTGGATGTTTTCTTCTCACTTCAGTACCATCGGATTTTCTTACAAGCCATTTAGAGGAATTACAGCCATTAGAGGAACAGCATCCTCACTGACTTTCACTACGTTTCACTATTCACACTACACAACTAATTTCAAGTTTATGTTGGTTGCAGTTTTATAAAAACAACTGTAGAAACCTTTAACCATATTTTGCCCTTGATCTGACAAAATAATTGAAGGTTGTGTCTTTGAGCAACCTCCAACTTTAATTTTTGTTTTATGTTTAAACAGGCTTTAAAGGATGGTGCAGGCCACGCCAGCTTATGCTTACTATGCCACCTTTGCAGGTGTGCAAACCTGAAACCAAGTGAACACACACAATAATGCCATCTCACCTGCCATGTTGTGTTGTTTTAGCTGCAAAGTGGGATTTAATCTGCAGCTACTGCTCAATGCTTGAAAGGCTCACTTCCCTCAATGTTGCAGGCAGGACAGGACACACCTCACCTACTTGGTATCAAATATCTTTTGGCATGCCATCTGATAATTATTCCGGGGGCATATAATGATATTGTAGCCCATAGGAATTCAGGGTTGCAGAGCTCAGGATTGCTCAGGTGACGCACTGGGTTTAGGTGAATTTCCCACATGTGCTTGATCATGAGGGAATTATGTGATCCGACCGATCCAGGGACATCCATCAGTATCAATTAGAGAACCAGTAGAGCTCGGTAAAAAGACTGTCACAGTGAGCATCTGTTGAGCTGTTATGTAACTTTTAATGAGGCTGCGGTTTAAGGGTTTGGCATCAGACAGAGCAGCGCTGTGCTCAGGGTGAAGGAGGAGTACTGGCCTGTCATACGTTCCTCTCTGTAGCTTTCTGTGAAAGGTGTGCACAAATGTACAAAGACAGTATGCACACATTTTAATATATGCATACAAAATACAGAGGCATGAACACTTGAAGAGGTTTTATTTTAATATAAACAGACTTTTTAAATATACATTAATTCCTGATTCTTCTCTCAGCTCCTCTCACTGTTTTATGACTGTTTTATCTTTCCTCCCCCTGCTCCAGCTTTCGCCTCCCCTCTGAGTGTTGACAGATTTCCTGTGTGGTTGAAGACCGTGCAGCGGAGACTGACTGATAACAGTATATCTGGCCATCACAGGTCCCTGTTCCCTAGGGGTGCTGTCATCAGCAGACGGTCTCCCTGGCCACTGAAGAATCCCCCCCTTGCTTAAACACTCTGTGAGACAGCAGTCAAGACACTTTAATGTAGCTATTAGGAACCACTGCTGTAAATTCTTGGGGACTCTGTTTGTTTTGTAATTTGCGGACGTAATGGGAGGTCCACTAAGAACATAACATGGTTAGCTTCTATTATTGCTCTATTTGTGTTGTTGGCATGTCAGTTGATGACAGTTGATGACAGATGAAAACGCTTTAATATCACAGACGATTTTCTTTGCCTGAGGTGGTAAAGTTGACGGGAATATGTGTAATAATTCTTGGATTTTTTTGTGTTTCATTTGATCTCCAATAAAGAGGTTTTGTTTCAGAATTTATGACGCATAATGTGACCGCCTGAAGATGTTTTTTTTTTGCTTCTATTTGCCAAATTGGAAAGCACACTTCGATGCAAAATACACAGATGACTAAGAGAAATAATACCTCAGCAAATGAAGGTGCCACAGTTCTCAAGACTGTATAAAATGTAACATACAACTGTGCAGATTTGTTGTAAACAACGTTGGCTGACAGAATGCCACACTCAGCACAGTTGTGTATGTGTGAGAGAGCTGTGTTCAATGTGAGGACTGTATTCACACGCATTTACACTGTTTATGTTCATGACAAAACCTTGGAGGAGACGGCCTTACACCAGGCTGCAGTAAGCTGCTGAATAATGTGGAATAACAAAAAGAAAACCCAGCTACTCTCAAATATACAGACGCACCAAAGACCACCTCGCTTCACTCATCTGTTCTCTTCTAATTTACACCTCTGAAAAACAGACCCCTCCAGTGTGTGTTAGTGTGTGTATGTCACATGTACACTCAGCCCCCCCGAGCTCTGAAAACAGACTTTGGAGGTGGTCAGCTTGGAGGCCTCTGAGAAGAAGTAGGAAAACAAACATGAAGACTCAATCACTGGATACAGGGAATTTGGAAAAACATCACAGTTGAATAAATCTGAACAAACAATTGTTTAAAGTTCAATCAGTTACTCATAGTACCATCTTTCAAAAAACTGTTATGGCACAAGTTTGAATGAAAGTTCATGTAGTATTTTTTATATATTTGAGCCTAAAGGAGAAATTGTCTAGGTGCTTGCCCCACTTTCACAGTGCTGGTTGAGTTGCAATCAGGTTTTATTATTATTAGGAATGCAGTCATTTTCCTTTCATTATCACTTACAGCACTTTAACTGTTATTATTGTTTAATTGTAACATTTAAGTTGCTTCTTCCACTTGCCTCCGTGCATTTTTTCATCCTAGCTGTTATTTTTACTGAGGATAGTCTAACTGATTTGATGTGTGAAAAGAGCTGGATATAGCACTGTGGCTAAACCTTTCTAGCAACTTTTCTGAGTAGGCCTGCAGCTAAAAAAATCCCCTGCGGCCCAAAAAGCATTCTCCCCATAGACTGCCATTGTAAAATAGACGTCTATACAGTAAAACT
The DNA here is from genome assembly GCF_963691925.1 of Scomber scombrus. NCBI lineage: Eukaryota > Metazoa > Chordata > Actinopteri > Scombriformes > Scombridae > Scomber > Scomber scombrus. The sequence goes on along the minus strand of NC_084986.1, from coordinate 21,136,278 downwards.
GCCGACAGGACACCTCAAACTGCAAATACATTCCTCAAGCCTAGAGAATTTTTAAATTTGTGACATCATCCTAATGTAAAGACTATGGGCCGAGTGAGAACTGTGCATATTCAGTGGAAGCAAATCCGGAAGCAATAAAATGTGGTTTATATGTCATTCGACTGAATAGATGCCATCTTTGAGTCTGGTATTCAGTTCCTTTAATACATCCATGGTGGAACCTGAGAGAAAGAAGTTGGATGTATTTTATTAAAGAAGATGAACTGTGACATGCTCATTATCCACGGTCCAGACTGACCAATCAGAATCACTTAAATTACACTCAAAAAAGTACATAATGTTGTTTATACATCTCATTGGAAAGGTAAATACAACATTTTCCATTAAATTCAATCTCTTCTCTTTTGTCCACTTTCCCCTCAGAGCCTCTTCTGTCCGGGTGAAGGTTCAGGGAACAGAGGCCGACCTTCAGGCTGCTTCACTGAGGCCTTTGGCTGGGTTGCGTCTCTCTCTCTGGGGGCCCCCTGGCCACTGCTCTCTTTTCCTCCTTTCCAAACGAAGTGGGTAAAGTCAACACATTTGCAGGGAGGAGGAGGACAGGGCTGCCGGGGCGAGCTGCTACACAGGCCTGTGGTTGTCAGCGGGCAGCGGGATGCTTGCCAAACAGTTGCAGGGTGCGAGCGAGTGAAGGAACGTGTCACTGAGTGAGTCTGCATGAAGTAGAAAGGGCATAAAGGCTTATATGCTTAATCTTTGCTGTGATAATAAGACACACAAACATTTGTCAGACACTATCGACCCTATGCCTTGCTGTATTTGTATAGGCTTCAGAACCAGACTCACAGATCTAATGATCCACACTTCACACTGGCCTGAGCAGAGGATGGAAGGGATCAGGGTTGTGGGTAAATATTTTAATATGTGTGTGTGTCTGAGTATGCCTTGGCACTGTACCAATTAGTAAATACAAGTGATACTGTATAAGCACCAGTAACTGTGCTGCTGACCCAGATCTGGAGACAGAAGAAGGCCTCACAAGCACAGAATCAAATTCATATTCTGTTCACGCCGCCCACAGGAAGAGGATGTGAAGAGCTGGTGCCACACCGCAAGGATGTGCTCGTTTACTAACCCAACTCGAACCAAGTGAAATGAATCTTTTCATCCATGGCCGAAGAGGTGAAAGACTGATTGAATTTCACTGATTGCAACATAAATTAATTTTGTCCTAGGAACATATTTGGGTTAGACTAATATAGCATTTTGCCAGTAAACTGGGCTGATTTTGACCTATTGTGGACTTTGGCCAATCAGCACAACCCACCTTGTTTACGATGGAGATTCCTCATTGACCACAGTGTCCTAAAATATTCTGTAAAGTGAAATTATAGTTCTGTTGCACATTTTATTTGTTTGATTGTTCAATTATCATTGGGGATGATGTATCACAATGACCTGAATAAAAGACTTATTGACTTAGACTGGTTTTGATTTCAGAGTTTTAGTTTAAAATGTTTGTCTAAATGAAGGCTGATTGTACAAAATGTGTTGTTGGGCGCTTGCTGTTTCAGTACCAGTTAAACAAAAGACATTCCATTCACACATATAGCACATACAGTACAGTGTCTCTGTGTTTATGTGTTGAAATGTAAAAATGTCAACAGTTGAACACATTAGGGTATACAGTGATGACTGGTTAACAGCCTATAAACACCTTGACCCTAAAAAAAAGGCCAAATCCAGTAAACACTACACGTTTTGTTAGTGGCCGTCAGTCTCACTGTTTTCTATCACACACACAATAACAAGCCATTCACCCATTACTATGTAAACATTCCCAGTCTAACATTGGATCTTGTAGACGTGGAACACCTTTTTACATTTAAACAATTATGCAGTAGCACACAGTAAAAACCACGAAAGAAATTAACAGGCCTCACAAACGGCATATAAACAAGCATGTAAACACAATTATCCCATTACATAATTAACCTTCATGTGATTTTGCTTCTGTGGGTAATGTTGCTGTTCCTCTTAACACCAGCTAAAATTATATATAATGCGATCATGCCCTCCAGGCTCTCCCACATATTAATTGATTACTACAGTGTGAAAGATTACATCATATATGAGGCCATAAACTGTGTCATCCAACACTTATTAACAGTCTGGCTGCACTTAGCTGATGATTTCACAGGGGAAAGAGCCTCGGCAGGTCAAAATCTTCAAGTGAAGGTTAATGTCAATTGCAAGGTTCCAGTTGTAGCAGCTCGGTGGCCAGAGCAGAGGCCTGCGACACGTCAAACCTGACCTCTCAATGAAAGAGAGAGTCACTTGGCTTTCACACACATCTACCAGAAGGAACTCAAGTTATCTGACCTCCCCTGAGACTTGGCCTCAGCTGATGCTGGCGTGTCGTGCTGCGAACAGCTGCCGCTGTTTGACAATTGCTCAGTTTGTTCGCAGGCACTTTGACCTTTCACAGGCAGCTCGTGAGGTCCCACATCCCAGTATCCCACGTCACACCGCTGAGCGCTGATGTACTCTGGAACACCTACCTGCAACGTACAGGCCACTGCACAGCAAATAGTCCAAATCAAAGGGCCGATTCTACTGCACAACTTCCCTACAAAGCTGCTGTTGATGCACAAGCGCCAGACGTCACTGGCAAAGACGGATGTTTGGCAAAAGGAGAAAGCTGAGCTCTGTCTTCTCTTATAAACCAGTTGATTTCTAAATTCAAATTTTACTGTTCTTGATTCCAGGTGCTGAGGTAAATATATATATTCTCCTTTTGCAGCCATCCACAGAGACATCCTGTAGTTTTACATAAAGGGTCTCTGTATCCATTTTACATTATCCAGTCCTATTCTGTATCATTTGCATTAATGTGGAAACTCTTCCATCAAAGTAATTGCTTGCAATGCATGACTAGCTTCCCATTTCCCCGTTGGATACTGTGAAGGGATTTGCTCTTTATATAATTATATCAACGTCTGTTAAAAGTAATATCCTAGCCTCCAACACATGAATGGACATTAGCGATTATGATGACATAGTACAAGTATTTTGGCAACTTGTGTGTTTTTGGCACTTTCTCCGTCTCTGAACTTGGAGACACAGTAGATCACGCTCCCTCCGTCCTCAGCCTTGTTTTATGTATGAAATAAACCTGAGAGCTTTAAACTGTGGCTCAAAACAAGAACCAGTCCTATTTGTCTTTTACAACCAGACACTAGAGCTGGTGCTGCCATGTTACCGAGGAACTGAAATGTGTCTGATGGGGACCTGCTACAGTTATAAGTCTTTTTAAGTGATGGAATACATAACATGGTCAAAGTAATTGTTTTTTTTTTCATTAAGACATTGGTCTTTCAGAAGAGCTGCATGTTTAAACATAATAACAGAGGAATAAAGGAATTTTTATATAAACGTGTGTTGCCTAACCTATCTAAACCATTCTCCCAAATGTTTTCAGGTGTTGCTTCTGACTGGAGTTATTCCCAGAACTAGACATCTTCCATACAAGGAATTTTCATTTAGGATACTTCCAACCTTTAAGCTCAGAGCATATCACAACGTCAAATGCAAACAATTAACATGGCTGATCATAGGAAACTCATATTCAGTAGGGATTAATTAGATATGTTAATGACATGGAGGAGGATAAACAACAGATAAGGTTGTCACAGAGAATATTCTACATCAATTTAGTCAAAATATTGCACACAATAGCCAAGTACCATAACTGTCACATTTTTCATAGTGTACATCATTCACTAATATAGTTAAATAGTCAGTATAAGTTAATGCCTAGTAAAAGTCTTAATATCGTTTGAAGACTTATGTGGACGCTGCTATGATGAATGACGTCTATTTGCTTCTTGGTGAATTCGGGGTGCACACAATCCTAGCTCCAACTTCAACAACTGTTCACACTTTTTCAAGCAACAGGTTAGAAATGTGAGAATAGCGAGTTGTCCAGAACAGAACACGGCATTAACTGTTTTTTAAACCTCTCTTCTGAACAGCAATTATCCACTCACAGTTTAGTAACCCTAAAAAGGTTGGTATGGTGTTTTTTCTTTTTCTTTTTACACGTACAAAACCAAACATACATGCTCAACAATGAAAGGAATGATTTAAACTTTGTGTTTTTCTGCTCAAACATAAGCTGCAGATATTAGCATGACTGGCTAACTTGCTTACTACCTAACCTTATCCAGTGTTACTTCCAGTTGGCTGATGTAGTCTATGTTTGTATGTTGGATCAATGTCTGTTTATATGTTTGGACCCCCTCGAAAACGAGATGATGCATCTCAAGGGGGTTTATCCAAATAAATACATTTCAATCATACAAAAAAATCCTTGTGTAGGATTTCCCCATTGCGTGGAAGCCACTCCTGATGCTACTATCATATCAGACTGTAGGGCAACATTATTAACATATTGTCTCCTGCTATTCAGTCCACCAACCCTGACTGGGAGGCTGGAGGGGTCACAGACATTTTAGCTAGCTAGCTGTTGCTAATAAAATCTATTTGTGACATAGTGTGACTGTGCCACTGTTATTTTAAAGTGCACAATATGTCGTGCAAGAACAGAAAAGGCCTCACAGGCATTGCAATAATAACTTAATGGGACTGGATTTAGCCAACAATCAGTTGAAACAGTTATGAGTATAGTGTGTTAAATTCTTTACTACGTCTACCAGACAAAAACAAAAGGACATTTAGTTCTTACATTATTGGTTCCAAAAGTCAAACACACATGTTGCTGCACATTTTGGTGCCTGACTCAGTTTAAAATAAGCTACAAATATTTTCCTGTAAATTTGGGCATACAGACAAACAGACAAAACGCTCGCAGCCACGGTATAAATTCCAAGGTGAAGTTAATTTGTGGTGAGACGTTACTGATCTGAATTTTACATCTCATACCACGCGGTTTCACCACACAGAACTGGGCTGTTTCAGGTTAGTGTGAGGCTTACTTGAAATATCACAAGCATCTGTGTTTATTGCTTTTTCAAAAAGAAACAATACCACTTCCTTTGACTTTAAATAGCCTCCCACTGTACAAAATACAGTCTAATGCAAATATGCTAATCTACACACACATGACATTTATGTCTACAGGTGGTTTAGGTGTATCGGTGGGCAGAGAAAATAAACCACCTCACACAGGTTTTTCACAAAGTATTATGTGTGGTTAAAGGATTTCTACCAGCTGGAGCCTAAAAATAAGACTGCTAAAAACTTCAACAGCTGAATGTTCCTGAATGTTGCTGACTGTGTAACAAAGCAGTCTGTTTTTGACTCTTGGCTGATTTGATGCAAGACGGTACTATTATTGTCGCTGCAGGCATCAACTGGAATTCGATATTAACGTCTGCTGAGCATTTTGACTGAAAGCTCCACACAGAGAGGCACAAATTCTACAAAAATAAAGCAGCTTTATTTGCATAATTCTTTTTTCAGGTTATTCTAACAGCTCAAACCACATATGTACTAATGCTTGTTGAATTAGCTTGGATATGTTTCAAAACCGAGGTGTACCCAACAACAACTGACTCACTTTTACCTTGAATCTGTTTCAAGACGTTTCATAATGCATCAGTGCTTTCTGAAATTGGTCCCACCAGCTCTGGCTGCCCTGATCTATTTATTAATTTATTTTTTTTATTGTCACACATGGGTTAGGGTTATGCTAATGCTGTATGTTCCCTTCAGATCTCCACTTTGCCAAATATGATCCAGTGTCACCATCACAGCTGAGACAATTAAGTGGTTAGACAAATAAATCATCAAGCAATTTAGAGTTATTGTTGAGCAATTAAAAACCAAATTAATGACTAAATGACAATGAATTAATGATGAATATTCGCTGGTTCAAGCCTTTGCTGATATTCTCTCTTTTATATCATTATATATTGAATATTTTGGGGTATTAGACACAAGCAGTTTGAACTTGCGATTGACATTTTTCACTAGTTTTAACTATTATTAATAGACTTAATTGATACTGAGAATCATCATTACTTTCATCGCTCATCACAGTCCCTTACCTTCATATTTCTATCATTCGTAAAAGAAAAGGCTAGGGGTGACACATTTATGAAAACAGCTCAGCTGAAGCTAATTTCCAGTGCTGGTTGAAGTAACAGCCTGGGATCTATTTGGACATGTTTGCCCACTTGTTTTGACCATGGCATGCGCTGGACAAAGAAAGAGAAAGAGCCCCCCGGCATTTGTGGCGTCGCTGACATGCAGAGGACAATTTGCGGAGGGGTTGGGGGGTGGATGTTACCATTTTTGGTAGCACTAATATTTACATTCACCAACTTTGTTACAGTAATTATGGATTTTCCAGTAAATGTGATGGAAAACAACCATTTGCGTGCCCATCATCCCCCTTTGGATTTGTGACCATTGATGAAGACATGAGTGCAGAGATTGGAAATATCTTTTTTTATTTAGCACTCTCGCTTTGCCCGCTCTCTAAAGGCCCTCTCTCTTCTTTGTGTAGCACAAAACAGGAAATAAAAAGATAGAATGGAACCCAAGAGGAGAGAATGAAGATAGAAACTGAGAGAAGACAACATGGAGGAGAAAAGGAAGAGACATAAAGAGAAACAGATAGAGAGTTGGTGGTAGACAGAAATGGGGCTGCAGGAGCTCCAGTGGAGCACAGTATCAGTCTGTTCCATGAATCCAGCTATCACAAAGATACTCTTATGCAGACTGTAAACTCTGTGGCTCATGGGAGAGGGAGAGGCCAGACAGCAGACATGGCGTGAACCCGTTGATCCAGACAGAGAGTGTTGCCACTGTACAGACATCCAAGTGTGCACCGGTAACAGAACCATCGGTGAAAAGGTCCAAATGGTACTTTATAATGGAATGAGTTGCATCTGATAACTAACATAATATTTTTCGAACAAGAAATAGACATCCGACACTCTGGAGTCAGCGGCAGACATGGACATTTTTAAGTTTCAAGTAATTTTTCTCATTTATTTGAGATTACATAATGGTAATTTAAGGTTTTCATATTTGTTGTTTTAAACTTTGAGTGTCTGGTGGTCAAATGTACTGGTGTAGCAGAGATTTATGTACAAGGAGCACAGAGGAATCCCACAAGCATGTCAGAATGGAATAGATTTAGTACTTTATAAATGATATTGATCTAGTCTTGTTTGCTAGATGTATTTACTGACCGGTGGCAGTCTCAGTTTTCACCGGCCCACTCTCTTGACTTTTAAGTGAATCACAGCTTTAGTAGCAGGTCAACCTGTTGTCCTAAAATGCTAAATCTCCTGCTATCTTCCTGTCGACCATGCAACTTTTGTCCTCCCAGGTCAAAAATTACCCAGTTTGGTTTGACTGTTTATAGAGCATAAAGGTATAAGTTATTATCACCCAATTCTATATATTACCTTTGTAGCCAACTTCATTCCTTATTAAAACAGTTTTTTGGAAATCATGGTCAATAGGGCTGATTTAAACGAAAGTAAAGCTCATTTTTGAGTCAACGCCTGTTGTCCTCCTGGGTCAAATTTGACCCGAAAATAACAAGAGAGTTAAATTACTACAATTTTCCACAGAAAATACCATCTGGAATCTATTTTTATCAAAATTATAAGAAATGTTTAAACATATCAGCAAAAGTCCATAATGTTCATACTGAATATATCCTCAAAAGGGTAATTCAGTTGATTTGTGGAATGGTTTTGATTTCTTTATTCAACATTTTCTTCAGTGTAAAAAACAGTGATGACACAGTAATCCAAGGAAACGTTAGATTTTCCTGCTGAAAGGAAAAATAATTTAGTGGTATATAACAGGAATTTTTATGAGACAGAGTTGAGCACACACACGCCGCAGAGCATCGCTCTCTAGTCAAGCTCAGGTTTATTTTACAATGTAACTGGTCTGCCAAAAGCCAAGTTTACTGTTGGTCAGATTGTAAACAACATGCCGAGAAAGAGCAAGGTGAAAAAGTGAAGACAAATCCAGACAATGATAGAAAGAGAGTTCCAAAGGAGAAGCAATGCACAAAGCAATAAAATATGTCCTCTAGATGTTTTGCATGTTGACATATTTAAATTGTCTTGAGGAAAATGAGCAAAGTTACTGATTTGGCTTCCTCGGTTCAAGACAGCTGCACGACTGTGTTACACATCCTGTAAATCCTTCTTTTAACGTAACTTTTATGACATCAATCAGTCAACTTTAACCAACACCACCACACAGACAAACTTTCACAAGTCACAACTTCTATAGTCTGTAGCCTGACAGTGGTGGGCTGAAGATGATGTATTTCCATATCCAGCAGCAGCAAGAAAGGATTGTCTGGATTAACCAAAAGGGAAATAAGATCTCAGTTTTTACTGTTAAAGAACAAATGCTGTGTGCTACAGAGACAACTTTAGCGTACTGGACATAGAGTTTGATTGACAGGTGATTTCTGGGAAATGAAACCAGCTCTTAAGGGAAACATACACCAACTGTAGCACACACCGGACCCACTGTACAGATAACCCGTTCTCATTCCCAGGTCATCAAATACCAACGCTTTGTCACGCTTCTCTGCATCTCGTATAGATGCACAAGGTACTCTTTGGCATCTGTATAGAGACACACCAGGCTTTCAACAAACTCCAATGTAAACCCACTTATGGCAATTTTGGATGCCAAGAGCAATTGCTCTGGCCGTCCATTGGCTCCAATATTTATCCCCTCAATAAGATGCTTTGAGCATCAATCCCATTGGAAAACCAAGGGTTGCAGGACCTTAAAGGTTAAAGGTTTTCGTTAAATGATGTTTACTTTCAGTATTTCTCAACACAAAAACGCAAAAGTGTTTTTGATAATTCAACAATATGATAAGTTAATGTTATGTAATGTAATGTTTTTGGAGTCATATGGCAGTGGTGTATCTTAAGGGGTCGCATTGTGGAAATCAAGAAAAAATTGCTGCAGCCATTACTCCATGTAAAGATTAAGAATTTACATTTTTCATCAGGTTGTATTCCGATTGGCTGTGGGTGAAGATGGAGGGGACACACCTCCAGCCAAATGGCGTAGATGGTCATTAATAATGTCAGTGTCATTTGAATTAAATACTACAGGGAAATATTCATATGGAGAAATTTGAACAACTTTTGGTGAACAAAAAGTCACAAATAAAAATGTGTCAAAAAGGCTGGATATCACATCTTTAATTGCACACCATTACACTTCTGATGAGAGGGCATAGACAAAAAAGACAACAAGCGTAAGTGTTATTTAATGGGTCATGCACCACTAGTGTGTGGGTCCTTTCAATAATTGAAGATATTTTAAGATTTCCACCAGTTACAGGAAATTGTCCAACAAAGGCTCTTAAATGCTGCTCAAAGTTCATCAAAATTCAAATGAATCAGATTATGTCTAACAAATATTCCCCACTGGAAAGAATACAAAGCACACTTAAGTGTGATAGTGCTGACAACACAGAACAATTAATCTCTCATAATATTAGCTTACATTCTTCAAGGGTGGAGAGGGAGACTAGCTGGACTAGAGTCCAGATCAGCCTCTGAAGGTTTAGTCTGATCCTCTGATGGATCAATCAAATCCTGGCATTCTGGAGGGAGCTGTTTCCCCAGCATTCTAGAGGAATCCTTGTACGGACCCTGGAGGAGGGGGCCCGACACTCAGGAATGTCCTGGGACACCTTATCTGATGGGCCCTGGGTCTGTAGGACTACTACATGGTAAACTCACCCAGGTTGGCCCTGTCCTGAGGGACATTTTGTGCCCCTGAAGACAGAGTGACCCTGAGGCTCCCAGGCAGCGCATCAGTCAGAGTTTGATGACTATCAGAGGGCATTTTAATGATTCACACGCTCCCACCTGCAGAAGTGGCTCCTGTATATTAGGTCTTCTTGTTGTGTAACTCTGAGTTTCAGGATATCACAGCTGTCATATACCTCATACCATCAGAGAGGTGGGCTACGGGACAGCAGGACTCCTTGTTCTTCTTGTAGCTAAAGATAGTTCTTGATGGCTCTGGCTGTATATTTGGGGTTGTTGTCATATCACCCTGATGGTATTGTATCATGGATAAGAATCAGGCCATCAAAGTGTCTAAAACCTTTGCACATATCAAAACAGTTTGTTTGACTTTCCAAACAACTCAGGTTTGGGCACACAGTTCACACTTTTTTAAGATTACATTTTTTAATGAATGTATTTGTCTGCCAAGCTGCAAACTATTCTTAAAGAATGTATCTTTTTGTTGATGTGTATCTTTTATTTGATTAGTTTTATCTTACAATTGCTTTTGTTATACAATATTAGTAGCAACTGAAGCATGATTAATGTTTTTATGGCTATGTTTAGGCACTCATAAGGTTAGGGAAATATTATTGTCTTGGTTTAATGTTGAAAAAGCCACAGTGACTTAGCAGATGACGTGCTGATTTTAAGGTTTAACTAAAACCAAAATCACAACCACAAAGTTTAACCAAAGTGCTTTTGTAGCCTAAACCTAACCACACATGATGCAAACCCAGTTCTTCATCGTCTACATCTATGCTTTGTACAAACACCTCCCTGTGACTTCTTTGTGGTACAAGAACAAAGCACTTTGTTTCCTAGAAAAACTTTCCCACCAAATATAATCCGAGAAGCAATAATATTTCCCGCAAAACCTAACTGACAAAACAAATTGGTAGTATATTAGTGGTATATGAACTTGAATTCTAGGAGACAGGGCAGCATATTGTTGTTATTTCATGTGAAAATCTTGTCTTTTGATAGCTTTGCAACGTTTGAACAGAATCTTCCCTGTTTTCTGTTCTGATTTGTAAGATATCCATGTAAGATAAACTGTAAACCACTAAAGCTCTCTCTCCCACAGAGCATTTTTACTGATACTTCATGACCTCCACTAAATACTCAAAAGCAGAAATAAATAGAAGTTTTGATTAGATGGTGAAAATAGATGTAAAATGAAAACAGTGCTACATTTACATTGTTTTCCACTTCATTGGCCTTTGCAAGAACCTGGAAGAAGAACAGAGAAGCAAAAGGATCAAAAGTGAACTGCAAAGGGTTGTGCAGCCAAACACTTGTGACAAAACTACTAAAAACCCTGAGGAACCATTTGTGACTTCGACTCAATGGATATGGTGTGGAAATTATTTTGGCAATGATAAATCCTTTTTCCATTTCTGAGTATACTCACTCACTTCATCTGTCATTTCATTATGTAACATATGAAAGCTGGTGCTGTAAAAAACACAGAGCTCAGTGGGTGCCAAAGCAAATCTACACTGAGTGGCCCCAGCAGGTAAATGCAATTGAAGTGCACTTCCACCTAATTTAACACACAGAAACATCGTGCAAGGAAGGGGTGGAATAGTATGATTTAAAAGGCTATTTCCTAAGGGTTCAGACAAAATAAGTACAGAGTGATAGTGGTCACGTGGAGTTTTGGGGGCCTAGGTAAGAACCATTCCTCTCGTGCTTGGATATGATGAAGCATTTGCTTGAAAGACTAGCCGAGGGGCCAGGAAGGTGGACAAGAGTGCTGAACTCTCGCTCACAAAGGCACCATTCTACGGGCGCAGCGAGAGGAACAGTAACACCCAAGGAAAGTATGACACTGGAAGTCCAGGTAAACATTTACAGGGCGGATAAGTTTACAATTGCATGTGGGCTGTCGTGAGCTCTTCCTCGCCTCTGCTCTTCATCCCTAATGCACAGGATCGCCCTCTAAATAGAAGAGATGTAGTGGAGTAGATTTGAGTGCCGGGCGTTGGTATATGGTGGTTTATTTTCCCTCTTTGTGAAAACATTCCAGGCGAGGGTGAAGGCAGACGAGAGATTGGGAATGAGAGAGAATTAAAGGGATTGTAGAGCTGTGGGGAGGCGCGAGAGACAAAAAAAGAGTGAATGTGCAGTTAGTGGTATGTATAAGGGGATGCAAGGGGGGGAGTACACAGACATGGGGCAACAAGCCAGCATAGGCAGACCACGAGCGCTCCCTTTGCAAACAGACGGACGTGTGTTCAGCAGGAACTGCAGCGGGGGCCCCCTCGCTCATGAAAGCTGCTTCATAAATTGGTAAACCTAGAAGACCAGCCGCTTTTCCCCCACAGCGCTTATTTTCTCATCCCGATAGCTTAATGATGAAACGGGCAGAGGGCAAACATGACGCAGACAGACATCTCTTTATGAAGCTGATGCACACCTGCAGAGGAGACATACTGTCCATCAGGGGAAGTAGGTGGAGGAGACTGGGGTCAACATCCCACCACAGTGGATCTGTATTCCCCTTACTGCAGGGCACAGGGGCGCCTACTGTATGTATGAGCCCAGGTGCTGCTCACTGATGGACAACCGTCAGTTTATGAGGTGAATTTGGTTAATAATTAAATGACCAGATTTGTAGCTTCATTAGTAGATGAGCTCTAGGGATGGCCATGTCAATTTGTCAGCAGGCCAATCAGTCCTCAACTTTGATCCAAACTGAAATATCTCAACAACTGTTGGATGGATTCCCAGGAAATATTCTACACATTTGTGGTCTTTAGAGGATGAAGTCTGCTGAACTTTAGTGATCCCCAGACTTTTCCTCTAGCGCCACCAGTAAGTAAAAGTATTAATTTATCCTAGGAAATATCTCATCATCTACAGGATGGACTGGAACAACAATTTGTACAGACATTTGTGGTACCCAGAGGACGAAACCTAATCACTTTGGTGACTCCTGGCTTTTCTTCTTGCACTGTAGAAGGAAAAAAGTTGTACTCAACCAAAGACAAAAAGGGAGACTGAGGTATGGGCTACCAAAGTCAAAATACAATGCAAAAAACTCATATAAATAAATATATATGCTGAAGTTTGACAGACAAAGAACAATCTAACTGATTTGGGTGTACAAACCTCTTTGTGCTTTTCTCCTCACTCTACCATGAGGTTGACATTTGAAGTTTTGTGTTTAATGTGTCAATAATTGTTGAATGTATTGTGATTAAATGTGGCAAACATTTATGTTCCTCACAGGTTAAATGGTAAAAACCAATGCAGCCTCGGCTACTTCATGTTTTGTGATAATTAACAGATGTTTGCTAACCTGACACAGATGATTTGTTCTGAGAGGTCTTCCATGGAGAATGTTTGGGTAAGGGCGGGCACTTTCAAAAAAATACTTGACAGATGATTGGATTAACTATCTGTCTATCACCTTTTGGATTTGTGACGACGATTGCTTTGGACACAAGCACATAACTTGAAGCCTGACAAAATGTATTGCGTGATCCTGCAAATCCACTTGCCTTGCGAGGCAAAATATTTGCATGGTAACAAGTTAAACTAAGACGGTAAACATTACCTGCTAATAATTAGAATGTTAATGCTTTCATTGTGAGCATCTTAGCATGCTGATGTTAGCATTTAGCTCAGAGCATAATGCTGTAAAGATGCACACCTGCTGTCCTATAAAGCATCAATACAAGATGTTACTGGAGTTGTTACCATGTCGATACAACAGCTTGTTTTTGGAGTATCCTTAATCTCTAAGAGTAGCTGTTTGTTGTATCAACGGTTAACTATAAGTGTCTCAAGGTTCGTGTTAATGTTGACACCACGCCTGTCTCTTAAACTGTAAAAGGCGATAATGCTGTTGGCTGAGTGAAGACTCTTCCTGTCTGCCAAGAAGGTTATTTATCAGAGGGGACTAATCTCCTTCTCCTCACAGAATCATCCTCAAGAGACAAATGCATCACCAGCAGCAGCTACACAAAACAAGTATGAAATGATTATTTATTTGTTCTGGCAAAGCTGAACTCGTCGTTTTCAGATGCTTTGTCTGAATAGCCTCAGCTGTAAATCCTCCTCACTTGGTAGATTAATAGAAAACATGCCAGAATAAAAAGGTCTACAAATTGTTGTAAGTTACCACTAAGTACTGCTGTTTTAATAGATATAGAAAGATATTTAGTACACACATCATTTTCTACAGACTTAACTTGTAGATGCTGGTATTGATACAACCCACAATCATGCTTTTTTTTTTGAAGGGAAAATATGTTTCACTACACCATAACTCAAAATGACCATGATATCTCTCTGTGGATGGTTAAGAGGATTGTTGATCAATATCAGTGACTCAACAAGTACTTTACCAGGTCAAGAGATTTCTGGTTTTCAAAATGAACTTTCCAGGCTTTTTTCTGTTTTGGAACAATAACTCCTACCTCCTGCTGGAGGTTGATGCTCGTGGTTGAAAGCTTTGTCCAACATTTTGAATAAACAGTTTTGGTGCTTCAATTCTGGGGAAATTCCAAGACAAATGTTGTTGAAAGAAATTAAAATGATAAATTCACAACTAAAATGTAGAGTAAATGTTGAAGGCAATTGGAAATATCTTCCTTTCTCCATGTAGAAATTTTCATTTTTGTGAAATGAAACACTGAGTTTGCCTTGATGACTAAAGTTGCACTGATGTAACAAGAAAATGACTGAAAATCTGAAGGTATGCACATTTAAAGGACAAGTTTAGGATATTAAAAGTATAGTGAAGCTATTAAGTATTCCTGTTTGCAATGTGCAAGTGGGTGTTAAGACAACTTTCAATAGATAACTTAAAAATGTGATGATTCTCGTGGGAGTTTTGGAGTCTTTTTTCTGTGATTTCTACATGGATTTATCACTATGAAGTGTGAGTCACGCTGAATCTAAAATTATGTGTATCATATATACTCATCTTATTAGAAACACTTGTGTAATAATGCAATCAAATACAACAGCCCCTACATTACATAAACCTTTAGTTAGCTTTTACGCTTTCAATATTTTGTTGACATAGTCAGAAAATGTATTGAAAAGTGTTCCCAAAATGTTGTCCACACCATTAACATACATTAGGGGGGCAAAACAATAACAGAAGTCTTTTATATCATGCACTCCAGTTCACAGCCAACACTCATTACAATCTCAACCCAGTCTCACAGCAGTTTGAGAAATAGTCACAAAATTAGTTTTAACGATTTGTGTACATAGACACAAATTTTCCATTTTTTGTGACACTCTGCACGACTTTCAAACCAATGTGTTGCAATTGGAAGTATCTTTCCTGCCTGCCATAAAAAAGAATGATGTTTTGCGGTGAGACAACCCTGTGGTTAAAGTCTGGTTAGGTTTAGGCAGAAAAACTACTTGGTTAGGGACAGATCATGGTTTGGCTTGAAATGATCCCTTGAAATGTGGTTGGAAGTGGGATGTGAACATTAGTTTCATGCATCAAAATCCACTAAGTCCACTTTTTGCAAGTTGGAATCTATCCATCTACCCAACCCACTACCTATATGGAATTTTGTCACCTGTGAAAGTCATGCTTTGGCTGTTTCACTGCTGTGAGACTGGACAAGAAGTAGAATTATCACCTTTCTGAGAATGTCAGCAAAAACGGAAAACTGCACAGGTGTCCCTAATAAAATGCACAGTATTTGTGTGTGTGTGTGTGTCTTCAGATTTGACTGAGTAATGACTTACAGAAGTCTCCCTCCATGCCCCGCCCCCCTAACACCCCCTGAGAAGGTACACCTCACAGATTGAAAAGCTCTTCAGTAGAGCACAAAAGTTTATTAAATCTGTGGTTTAAAAACAGTTTTAAATGAAATTTAAAACAAATGCACTATTTAGTCTTTGAGTTTGAGTCATGTTTTCTACTGTGCCCGGCTGTTTTATGAAGTCAGCCTCAACCTTTCATTAAAATGAAATGATACATTTGTGAACAGCGTTTTTGTCTTTAATAGCAACTAATTGGCTTGGGACTGAGTGCCATGGACAGGAAGTTTGAAAATGGTGAAAGACAGACTCTCACATTGATGGTGTTGGTAGTTTCATTCATGTGATTTAATAACATTTCGAAAATTATAGAACAACACCAGCCTTATCCGTAAACATGACAAACCAGATGTCTTATTCACAGTGAACACCAATTAGATTCAATTTGATCCTACCTCTTGTCTTGTCTAGATATTTGGTTTCAGACTACAAGACTTCCCTGCATATAATAAGAGCAAAGTGGTATTAAACTTGTTAAATTATGTCTTAGCCTAATAATATATATATATATATATATATATATATATATATATAGATATAGATGAGAGGAACTTTTCAATGTTTAAGCTCAATCCCTGGTATTAAAGCAAACGTTTATGAATACAGTTGTTTCTTTTAAATTTGCAAGTCACCCACACTGAATTGAATTTCTGATGAACACACACACACACACACACACACACACACACACACACACACACACACACACACACACACACACACACACACACGCACGTTACAATAAACGTGTCACAACATGTGACTTGCTCTTCTTCAGGCCACCGGATCAAGTGGTTGCCTCTCTAAGACTCATAGTATTATCATCTTTTATCGATTTTCCCGACCGGAAAAATTCTCAAGTCAATAGCTTCAGCATGCCCTAGCTGTGAACACAGACCACATCACTTATGAAGCCGACCACTGCCTTCACAGTGGCAAGACATAAATATAAAACAGTAGCCAAAAAAAATGACTGCTACGCCCGGGAAAAAAGCACCTCTGTGGGAGGCAGGAAATTAAGCAAAAAAGGATGAGAGAAACAGTAAACTACAACTCAGCCAATACAATTGCAAAAAAAAACTGCTCTAAGATGAGAGCAAGCCAATGTGTTCGGAGTATCAGGGGATGATAACGGGAGGAGACAGGAAGAGTAATATGTCTTGTTGAATGGATCTGTTTGTGCCAGGAGACTTGTTTACCACAGCTCCACTTCACGAGGAGCTGAATGACTGTGAAAGAGAACTTCAGGGAGGCTGATCGCAGGAAGCAGGTTAAACCTCATGTATCCATATGGAAATTCAATTTGTCCGTTACTTTCGCTGCACTGATCCAACACCCAGGAAGACCTCCCACGGGTATGTCCCAGACTATACCCCGAGGGCTCCATTAAGAGGTTCTGATCCGGTTCTGGAAGGTGGGGGTAGTACGGTGGATTCGACACAGAGGGGTTTTCAGGCCTGAGCTGGAGGTCTGGACCTACAGTATGTACGAATACATGTCTCTTGCTGCTGGCAGAGTATACAGGAACTGCTGCTGGATGTGGGCGCTGAGTTGATGCTGTCGATGCCAGAGAAACCTGAATACAGGGAGGTTGTGTTTAGTTTGGTTGATTGAAACAGAAAAGCTCCACACTCACTGTACCTGGAGAAGGAAACGGCGGTAATGTATCGTAACAAGAGCGTGAAAAGAGTATGATTGATTTATTAGCTGTGGAGATACTCTGTGTAAAGTCAAACACGCTTTTTGGCTGAGATAACCCAACTAAAGGCCAAATGACTGCTCTCTTGTGAAATAGAAAATACAGTGATTGATTTCTACTCTCTCTTACCCTTCATCACTATCTTTTTGGAGCCACTGTTTCATTGGCTTTCTTCATCTCAGTCTGACTTCCAGCTCCCCCCTTCTGACTCAATGTTAGTTTTCCTCCCTTTTTCCATAAAGTGATAGTAGAGGGTGAAATATGAGGGGGGAAACAAACCCAAATCTCTTCCATTTATCCATGTGAGGGGTGGAACTTTTCAGCAGACCAAAAACACATTTCATGAACTCCCCCTGCATTTTGACTGGAGGAATCAGCATCTAAATGTGGTTAATCAGTAATAGTTCCTGGTTCCTGATGTCTCAAGAACCATTGAGGAAGAGTTTGTAGGGATGACTAGTCTAACACAAGCGTCATGGCTGCTGCAATGTGTGTACAAGTTGGTTCACACATTAAAGTGTAACTTCACACACCCTGAAAATCCCTTGTTACAGTGGTACACATGTGTACTCCAGGGCACTGTGATATCCCCATTGGGTCTGGTTACAGGTGCAACTAAACACAGGTGAAATAAGCTTGAAATATTCAACCAGAGAGGGCAGTGAAATGCTGCTTTTCAGTCTGGTGTTAGAATCAATATAAAGATATTTATTGCAATTTTTTATTAACTAACTAACTAATTAGTCACTGACTAGTCTAAAAAGAGTGAGATAAAGAGAAAACATGGGTCTCAACATTCATTCTACTTTGTTCAGTCATTCTGTATAAGTGTTAAAGTTTGTGAGTGTGTGTCGAATGTAGTTAAGAGACTGTCAGTTGCAGAGTTTAGTTCCTTTTCCTTCCTTTTGTTTGCTAGTACCTGAAACGATTTGGTTGAAAAGATTATCAAATAGAAAACACAGCGTATACCTGACTGTCGTTACTTTCTCCTGCAAATGTCACTCTATTTCTTGTCCTTCTGTTTGATATTCTTTCCTCATTTTATTCTGTCTCCTTTTGCCCTTTTCCCAAAACGGACAGTAGTTTATTAAAAGACACCATTTGCCCCCCATACCTTTCCCTAAGTTTCTTAAACAAGCACTTGAACAAAGTCCACTGGTCTACTTATTCGGTAAAGGATGTGAAAAGATACCAAAATCATCCATGTGTCACAGGTAGCTCCCTACATTACAGTATGTTGAAAGATAGGAGGTGACTGGGATTAAGCAAATGAAGACATTCACACTTTTGTCATGAAATTTGACAATTATAAAGAATAGATTACCTCAAAAAATTAAAAAATAATATGTGTAGTGTGGTTTGATTGCTTGCACGTGGCTCTTGCACATGCAGGGTAATCCACTCCTTTGTGATTATATAAAATAATTAACTAATAAGAGGTAAACCTGCTCTCGGTGTCCATTTCATGCATTACTTTTCAATAACCACATGGCTCCTTGTGGATTATCCTGTATACATACAACAGGACAATCTCTGTATCCCTTCAGGGCCAGATAAAGGGGCTGATGCATCTATTTCTGGAGGATTTCATTTCAGTGAAGTCATCTGAAGTTAATCGGTGCACACAGGTATGTGCCTGAATGTCTCATTATTCAATAGAATCTGGTGTAAGACTCAAGTGAGGAGTCTGTTAGTTGTTATTCAGCAGTAACCTCCGTCACACACTGTGTAATCTCTGTCCTGCATAACCCTAAAGTTGGGAAGTTAAATTCACCCTCACAGACTCAGACACCTCCCAGTCAGATGCTCCTCTATTTGCAGCTCATGGAAGGTATTTTGCTAACCTTCTGCAACTGTTTTAAGTAAACATCTATTTCCAGGCAAGATTGCAAAGAGGGTTTTAACCTTTTACAACGATCGTTCTGTCCTTATCGGCAGGATGCTAAATAAAAACAAGCCACATTTTGGACTTTTACTCAGGTGATTGAGCGTAATATGAGTGTACATATACTGTCTGGATTCAGCAGAGTAGATACATCAAGGGCTCACTGTAAAGCACCATATTTTATTCATGGCTTCATGTAAACATAAATCTCCTGACTTTTTTTTTTTAGGAAAACCTTTGGCTTTTGATTCCTTTTTTAGGACAGCATTATCTACTTATATACTACTTGATGTATGTATACTGTGTGTCAAAAATGTTCCTAATTTGGACAAGAAGGGGAGGATGGAAGCATTAACCCAACAGTGGACTTGAAAACCATAACTATGATGGTGAAGGTTGCAAAACTTTAAGAACATAGTAAATTTAGACTTCACCACTACTCTCTAATCTTTACAAACTGATCATTTTAACCCAAACCATAATCTTTCCATAAACCTAAATGAGTTGTTTTTGTGGCTAAACCTAACCAGACCTTTACCACAGCGATGTCATATCATAAACAGTGATTAGGAAAGGTTGTGGAAAGCTCGGATAAATGATGTTATCCTGCTGATTAGTGCTGATAGTAGTTAAGAAATGCTTCTTTCGGGTACTTGTTGTATTAAACAGTTAGCAGAAGAGAGAAAAAAGAGAGAACAATTATTTAACCATCTCTCTTTAAAGCAAAAATTACAATTACCAAATATCTACTGTTGGTTGGACAAGATAAGAGATTTATAGAAGCCACCTTGTGCTTTAGGTGGGGATGCACTCAACTGTTCCACTGGATACAAACCAATACTGACGTGATGAAGTGACTCAAGTCCCAGCCATGATGTTACACATCCAGATTAAATATAGCTCCCTCCTTTTTCCTGTTGGTTGAATTAATTTAGTCATGAAGGGCTCAGATTTTTGTGTGACAGCAATCCCTGACTTTGTGTTACTTTCCATAAACATTTTGTGGTGTTGAGGTACTGGAATCTGTATCAGTAAAGCACATTTTCACAGTTTCCTGACATGTTTAGATAAAATGATTAATTGAGAAAATGACTGGCGGATAAACTGTGGTGAAAATATTTGCTAGTTGCAGTTCTAGCCTACTTGAAACACCTTGTTGTGGGTTGTATATTTTAGTTGTAAGCAGTCAAAAAAAAAAAGGTTCCTCCTTTGGTTGCTTCAATTTTTCAAGTTTTTGGAGGCCTGAAGGGACAAAATAATCCAATATGTCACAATAAAATTAATGCAAAGTCAGGGAAAAGGTGTAGCAGAAATGTTTGTTCCAGTTTTATTTACTACCTTGTTATTTCCCATCTCTCAGATTTTTATTTTGATTTCATGATGTTTAGCTAAAGGTCAAAATAACATAACAAGTTCAAGTATTGAGCTAGTTAGTCGGGATCAGACAATCCACAAACTTAGCATGCTTTTTCTCATTACAGTTACAGACATTGCAACTGACAGCATCACAGTGTTTAATAAAGTCATTGCATGATGCCTAAGGGTCAGCTGTCATGGACAATGACACAGTAAATGGGACATCATGACAGTAAATACTGCTGTACACGCGTGACCTAGCACTCTGAAGCTGAGAGTGATGCAATAAAAGGCTGATGTGTTGATTTCTCCACTGCATCTAATTTCAATTTCACAGTATCTAATTTTAAATTGAATTTGAGATTTCACGTGTTCTCCAGTAACGCGCCATCGTCTGATCTTCTGTTATGACTAACCAGGAGCACCACAGTCTCTGTGGGGAGGAGACGGTGAATGGGGATGACAACAAGAGGTTGTTGCATGAGAGTCCAACACAAAAGGAAGGCTGGGAATGTTTAATTCAACATCTGGAGTCTATTCATCAATTTCTTATTGATGGTAATTATTGCTGTGGGAGGAACAGTGGATAACCTCTATCATATGCAGCCAGGCTGACAATCCTAAACCTTCTTCACCAGTTGTTTTCACTCTCACACTCCAAAGTGTTTTGGTGTGAGGAGAGTTTGGTTTTCTTGAAGGCTTTTTTTTCCTAGGGAACATTTTCTGCCCGTCCTTGAGGGATTTGTGGATGGAAGACACAGAGTTAGTCAGACTTTCTCTCATTTCATCCCGCCTGCAGGGTCAAAGGTGACACGTGAAAGCTGAACACAGTTGTGAAGTTTACAGGGACTCAAAGAATGAATGCTTTGGTAAAAGGCACAAAACTGTGTGTGTGTAGCTAATTTAAAAGCTGCAAATGGATTCATGATTGGAAATTGCAGCTAATTTATGAGATAATCTGACTTGGCCTGACTGTACACAAAGGTTCATTTGGGGCCTAAAAGTCCAACATGTAATCCAGTATGATTTTATGATTAAAATGACAACACAGCTAAACCATTAAAATATTTAAAGCTGTGTTAATCAATGTTTTTATAACAGTGGATTAAAACATTGCGTTAATGTGAAAAGGGGTTACTCATGATGACATATCCACAGATAATTATTACCCACTTCTGCAGTTCCAGTGCTATTAAATATTTTAACGTCTTTCAGCTCATTGTTTTAGTTTTACTGTCGCCAGCCTTACTTTTTTGTTTTCCAACCACAGCAGGCAGCTGTTTTCGGTGAAAACACTTTAAAGTTGTACTACCACCACTACTTGCACAGCATCAAACAACAGAGAGACAAAGTTAGCAACTAGCTTGTGAAAACAGTAGAGCATTTCAAGCTCCAATATCAGACTGAAATTGAAGTTGGCTTTAAGCAGTATGATGAAATTACTGCTCTGAACATGGACACATGTCATGGACAAGTCGGATGGTTAATCTTCATTGTGGAGTGCTTCCTGTATGACACCTATGGACCTCTGATCAGTGTGTTCAACCAATCTTACTTTATTTACAACCCATATAAAGACTGAAAAAAGAGGTGGTGCTCTAGGACCCGCACAGTGTCAGAACTCCCAGCCTTGATGGTCAGATCTGGTCCATGCATTTAAAACACAAGAACAATCTCACATCAGGAGTTAGCAGAAAATCCAAAACTGTGCTAAAGCAGACTGAATTATTTGACATTGATTGATCAGGTGGCCACAAACATGACTCCAAATGAATATTAATGATGATCCGTGTCTGTTGGATGTGTAAGGCAGTATTCAGACCAACACTGGCAACACAGCTGTACAATCCTCTCTGTGAGTATTACAAACTGCTGTGTGTTGTTTTGGCAACTGATAAACCTTTAAACACATGAATCTCCAACTGGACTTCCTGGATTATATTTCATTGTCTCACTGGTACTCTTAAAAAATGAAGAAAAGAACTGTTTTTTGTCTGGATTCAGCCAAAATAGGCAATTATTTGCTAATAGGTTTGCCATATTGACTTTATAAAGTGATAATATGTCATTGTTGTGCTTATAGCTTGTTCTGGCGCCACCAACTGGCCAAAAAAAAATAAAATCAATTAATACTCCTTTAACATTATGGAAGTAATTTTCATAGTAGAACATACAGGGGTCTGTATTTGTAAATGCTGGATCAAAAATTGTCCTATAATCCTTTGCTACAAAGTGTAGCTTTGGCACATTTCTCAATAACTTTTTTTAGATGTCTAGATTGAGATAAATGCAGGAACTTTGGTCACTTGAATACTTTATCTCCATGGAGATGTATTAAGTGTGCACTCAAGAGATCCTCCTCAATTGTAATAGCCACTCTGCTGATATCCTCCCTGTATCTGTCTCTGAGTTATAAATTCTTCCTTTCCCCCACATGTCAGGGTTCAAATATCTTTAGGCTTGAGGATTTCCATGCATCTGTTCTGTCTCTGCATCTCCTAAATTATACCCCGCTACTCTTTGTCTCCATCTTAAAACAATAGGATGAGAAGTGGGCCTCATAAAGTTAAGGTCTCATCCCCCCCAAGTCGTTTCCCCCCAAGTCTTCCTAATGAGAACCTGGTGTTTGTTCAAAGACCAGGATAGAGAGCCTTGCCTCTGCAGATTCCTCAGGAAAGCCCTCGACTTTACTATCAAAAGACGGGAGCAGGGCGAGTAGGTGTCATCACCACTGTCTCATCAACATTGGATCAGGCTACAGCCACTGGAAAACAAGGAGGAAGAAAGGTCTTAAGTGTCTGACCAAAACATCTTCCTCTCAGGTTTTACGATCCCTGGAGATAGGAGGGAGTGGGAGTCATGTGCCCACACTCGCTTTGATCGCCCTCACCACCCTGGCTTTAAAGTGTTTAACACACGGAAAACACCATTCCTCATCAAAGAAATGCTTCAAAGGGGAGAGAACACGGGAGGCACTGTAGGTGACCCTGCCCTGGTAGAGGAAAAAGACCGTCAGAGAGGGACCGGGTGGGGCCAAATGGGCAAACTTAAACTTCATAATGTGTCCCTTTATGACCAAAAATACTGACCTTGATTTATAAATGAGACGAAGGATCACTTAGCAGGGGTGAGGTGCACTTCTCTATGGAGTTGTGAACGCCTGAAACTAGGGATGTGAGGTATGAAGTGAAATCAAGCCAGGGAAATCACACCAATAAAATCCTCAAAAAAAGTTGCCACTAAGTCATTAGGTTGGCATCAAATTTGGCAAGTTTGGTTGTTTTTTTTGTGGCACTCATCAAATAAAATGGCCTGGCGGTTTCTTACATGGTGTAACTAATGCCTGTGGCACCTCAAAAACCTTTTTTTAAATAAGTTTTATATGAGCTTTTCTCGTAAACCCCATTGGCATCATACAAAAGTAGGTCACTTAATGAAGATGACATTTGCTCCTGACCATCATTTGATCTCACAGGCATGTATTATATCTTTTCCTGGCAGTCAGCATAAATTGACACGTCCACATGTCTGAGTCGCACCCAATCAGGCTTTTACCCGTCCACCTACCTCAACGAAATCCATGACAGCATCATCAAAATCACGATGCATATCCCCACTGTCAGTCAGTCCACCATTTTATTTCCTAGTTTGAACAGAGTGGGAGATCTGCTAAAGGAGAAGTCTGTCTGGGAGGACTGTTAAAGGCTTTACTGCTAATAAAAACCAACATGGAGCTCATATAGACACCCGGTTCCTGGAATGTACCTGCAGTAGATGGACCTCTGGGCAGCTAGAGACAAGGCTACTAATAACCACAGGGAGACTGTAAATCATGCACATTTTGCCAACAGTATATGTACTGTTAAGGAGCAACCTGCAGAGTAAAGCACATCATGTGGCTTTGTAAAGGAGCTCAGGCAGAGACTGGCTATACATTTTGCTCATGCTTTAAAACAAAAATACACAAAGAAAAGACATGAAACCCTGCAGTCCTGGACTGTTTTTGCTTTTTGGTGTCATTTTCTTTTTCTGATGAACGAATATGTGATGTTATGTTCAAATATTCATAAGTGACTTTATTTTTCAGTAACCTCAATAAATGTCTTTAGACATGTCTGATTGACCTCTCCTTCATTTAGGTTCATTTAGTTTTGATGTGACAACAAATGAAGGAGTGCTTCTTCCCAGAAATATATGAATTAGCCTTTCCAGGAAAGAAAACAATGAATTCGTTTGTGTTTGGTTCTTGATCTCAATCCAACCATCTGAATATTACAAGAAAGTAGAATCACTGAAGCAATTATTTGGACTTATGAAACTGGCTTTCATTTGCATAGATTCAGTTTGCATTTGGCTGCATTTGTGTACTCAACCAAGCATGTAAATGGGCAGATTTTTGATGCTATCTTTTGTATGAATATTTTGGTTTACAGACCTCCAAAGACACAAACACAAATTAATCAGTGTAAAATGGTACAAGGAGATTTCCAGGCAGCCATCAATGTAATAATTTCCCAGCAAGTTAAGTTGGTTACATGCTTGAGGTAACATATTTGACCGCTGTCTGTCAGGAATATTATAGCTCATACCAAATATGCAACCTGATCTGACAAGAAAAACGACAGTATATTTTTAAAATTCAAGCCAGCAAAAACAACCTATAGTTATATTTACGCAATGTAGCTGTCGTAGTAATTATGACCCTGGGAATTGATGCAGTTCAGATGACGTCAAAATAATGACTTTATAAGATGAAAATCGCCTTACTAGGAGGAGGCAGGTTGTATGGATGACTGGATGTGGACATTGCTACATGAACCACTATTCATTTCCCGTTTCCACCGTGAATTGGGAGATATTTTTAGAAACTGTAATGTCACAGTGTTTACTGTTGCCATGATGACAAAGGTAGCTTTAAGGAAATATTAACCTCATTTCAAGTGCTCATTTCAACCCAAACCATGATCTTTCCCTAACTCTTACCAAGTTTTTTTTGTGCCTAAACCTAACTGGACCTTAACCAGTGTTGTAATTTGTAAGGGTTTTGGAAAGCAGCATATTACACTTCTATGGGTAATTCTGGAGCTGGTTGAATTTTAGACCTATATTGTCTTTTAGTTATGAGGATGTGTTACAAATATGAAGTAAACGTGCCATCAGCTTTTGTGTCTGAATCAGCTGTTGAGAATGTGATCCCCTGCTGAAACAGTGACATCAACACCGTGTGGGGTTCACCTGTGACCACAGTTTTCTCATTTTCGTTAAAATTTATCTTGGTTGTACTCTGGCACATACTGTCAATAGAAACTCATTGACCTGAGAGAGTACTTGTTTATTAAGGCACTCACACATTTTATGGTTTTCCAGGGAGGAAGCCTGCCTGTGATTCATGTGAATAAACACATTTAAATTCAGCTGTACAGAATGTTTACATTTCTGGTAGTTTCAGTTTGATTTCTGCTGAGTTTGGACTTATTTTTCATAATGTATGCAGGGTTTTCCACTAATGCACATAGTGTCCAGTTGGATGAAAATAGTAGGCAGCTGGGGACCTGTGGTGGTGGTAGTGGTTGTTTGGTGGGCTGCTGCTCAGCAACATGAGCTAAAGGTGTCTATCACACATTTTTACACAGCCCGCAGTTATTACACAGCCCTTTGAGCAGCTTTCTCCAGATAAAAGGTTTCTATTACTTTTAATAGGACTAGCAGTGCACATTTTATAGGCTTATTTTTACATAAGTTAAAATGAGTTTGAATCAAACATGTTTTGCATTTACATTTCACAATTTCAAGTCCTTTTTCTTACCAGTTTTCTTCAACTTTTAGTCATCTTCTTTATCTACTTCTTATTCTTTCTTATCCTCATCCTTCTCATCATCATCATCATTAGCATCCTCATCCTCATCCTCATCATTATCCTCCATAGTCTGATCTTTTAAGACTTGGCTGATCTAATACTTGTTGCTTGGTAAAACCCATGTATTGGTAAAACCCATTATCGTTCAGGAGGTTTTTAATGGGGGCTGAATTATCTGCAGAGATCTCCTCTTCTTTAAAACAAACAGACAAGGTAATTAAAAGTGGTAAAACACTGAATAAAGCAGTTTTCATGTTGTTTGGAATATTTGAAACATTTGACATGAACATAGGTCTAGTCGCATTTACACATTTTAATACGGGAAAGTTACATATTATATCTTTCAGTGGCATGACTCATTAAAACCAGTACAGAGCAAACAGGCAAGACAAATGAGTTAACTAACAACACTCTACATCAATAAATCAGCGCGATACTATCAGCATGAGAAGTAGCTCACAATAACAAAAA
The DNA here is from genome assembly GCF_963691925.1 of Scomber scombrus. Classification (NCBI taxonomy): domain Eukaryota; kingdom Metazoa; phylum Chordata; class Actinopteri; order Scombriformes; family Scombridae; genus Scomber; species Scomber scombrus. The sequence goes on along the minus strand of NC_084986.1, from coordinate 21,109,387 downwards.
TCCAAGTGTCTGTTTGTTGGAAGGAAGCAGAAAACCATTTGGAACTAAGTTGGCAAACCCCACAAATGTGTGGCATCATTATCTGTCTTGCCTACTTCATGCGCCACTGACAAGCATGTCCACACAAAAAAGCAGTGCGTGATGTTCAGCGTTCAGTTTCATGAGATAGACTCTGCTCAGTTGGATGCAAGGCACCTTACATTAACAGTGCGATGAAAAAAAAAGGAAAATAGTTGGCTGGAAATGTTTTAATGTCCAGCTGACAGCCCAAGCTTATGGAAAACTTTGACTTTGTGTATGTACAGTGTATTTCCAATTTGGCATGCAAAGCTCAAACTGTAAATATATTGGGATTTGTGTTACACAGAAATTGGCTCTGAATGGTTTATGGACTGACAGTTAAACTGTAGTGGGCCTGTCTGGCTGAAAGTTTGGACGAGGCTATCGACTGAAAGTTGAAGGAAAATCATTCTGAAGCAGACAATCAGTGGCAGTCACTGCTGAAGTAAAATAGTTTGGAAAGGTTTGAATTTATTGAGCTTTCACCTGTCACAACACACAAAGAAAAGACAACCCTATCACCAGAAAGAATGCTGATTTAAGATGATTTTGAAAACTCCCAAAACTCCCAAATTACAACTTTTAAAAATGTATTGCTTTCTGCAACATTTGTGCATGGTAACTATGTTTTGGCTAATGGTAGGGGTACAATGGGGTTAAGGAAACTAAATCACTTGGTTACGGTTTGGTAAATATCGTGGTTTTGGTTTTAAATAAGGATAACAATTAAAGACTACTCAAGTGTATTTGCTTCCATTTTGCTGTCTTGCAGTAGGTTTAACATAAAATAAGCAGAATCACATTGATAGGGCGAGGGCTTTTGTTAGTGTTGGACTTAAAGTGCATAGATACAATGTATATCAGCACAGGTCTGGTACATATCAAACCCAGAAAAGAAGAGGAAGCAGGAGACCTACAATTGAATTATGAACATTTAATGTATTTTTGAATATTACAATATTCAAAAATATACTACAAGTGTTGGTGGAGCGTTGACTTTTTTGGACTTTTTTTCCCCCTTATCCATGCACCTTGGAAGTAGGTGAAGTTGTTTTTCTACAATATTAGAATAGTTGTTATAATATTACATTGCAGTTTAAGAATTAACTAATGAAAATTAGATGTAAAAAGATACCACATATTTCAACTTGCTTTGTGTCTCTTTTTTTCACTCTGAACTCCTTCTAAATACAGTACAACCACTGTAAGACTGTAATACAAGAGTGTTAACAAAACTGTACAGCACAGTCATCCACAACAACAGCGGGTTTAATTAAGGTCATCTGGGTAAAAGCAGTCTCAGCTGAGTGACCTCCATGGGAAAACAGACAGCTCCTTTTTGTCAGCTGGCTCTGCCCTTATATGGGCAGTAGGGATTTCCAAACATGTAGTTAGCTGTGCTGAGGAATGAGATCAGTGTCAATGTCATCAAACAAACAGGCAGGCAATGCTCTGAGAGGAAGACATCAATTATGTCACAGCTGACCATGACAGATGCTGCACTACGAGCGTGTGTCTGCCTTTAGACAGATATGTCTACACTGATATTTCTCTACATATTGGATATCAGTCTTGTCACATTGTCCCCCTCAGATATGATGAGCTTCCTCCCTGACCACAAATATGTGAAGGCAAGGAGCACAATTTCTTTGCAGAGTCATTTTCTTTAGACACAAGTCCGGTGAGTCCAAGTCTCTTACAGTGTAGTCTCTTTATGAAGGTATCACCTCATGGTTCGTATGGAGAAGATGGATGACTACTCGTAACTCATCCAACGCATATATGGCATATGACTACACTTAAATATATGCTATGGTTATAGACTGTCAGCTAAAACCACTTACACATCCAGCACAAACTGAGCAATATTCGCCTTTTTCAATATTTTCTGGCCTTAAATCCCCACTAATCCTCCAACCCATTATTACAGTTTCAGCTTTCTAAATGTTTTAACCTCTTCACCAAGCCACTTCTTAACTTGTGCTCTGTGCCACAGATGTACATGATGGGCTCGGTTAGAGTCGACAGAGGTCAACCACATGGACCAAAACCATGCGATAAAAGCAAAGTAAAGCAACCGAAAGCCTACAAAAACTCTTGTGTATCCCCAGTTTTCTGTTACGTCAAGTGCAGACTAGCAGTATGTCAGGAATGCCCACAAACAGGAGCTGCAGGAGGTGACCAAAGAAACAGCGAGGCTAGCAAGCTAAACCAGAAACACAAAGAGACTATTGTTCCTTCTGGCAGCAATCCTAGCTGCTGCCTTCCACACTCCCCATGTTGTTTTGGAACAAACTGTTTTCGCTTTGACATGAGACTACCCCAATCTCCCCCTTCAGTGATGATCGGTATAATTATTAATTGCTATGTCGGCGCTAATCCCTGCCATAAAAAATGATCATTGAAAACCAACAATTTGTATACATTGTTAGGCTCTGAGTGTCATGCTGAGTCACAACACACACAAATAATCTGTCCAAGCCTCTTACCACACTTCCTTCCTTATAATCTATCAAAGTTTATATTAATAGACTGTGTTCAAAAGCTCGAGAGGTACAAGAAGTACTTTCTCAAGACTTGAGAAGAATTATTTTATCATTCTTGTCCTGACAGTCTATAAATTCAGGCCAAAACTAAAACTTTATTTCACATGGGGCCAAAAGAAAACATCAGTAAACTCTCTGTTGGTGGGAAAAAAAACAAAACACAAAAAATAGCCTGAAAATAATGGAATTAAACCCATCAGAGTGGTGTGCTTGAGCAGACGGGAAGCGCTCATGAATGCAGTGTAATTGGTGTTTACTAGAGCTTGCCTACATCAGGGACTTTCTCATCTGAAAGTGTTTAGACAGTACGTGGTGGAAAGCTCTCTTCCCATCGCTGCTGATGTGCTGGAAGTGGTAGCTGCCGTGAGTTGGGTTGGCCGAGTCTGATTAGCGGGTTTTCACAGGTCAGTGGGTCTCGACTCTGACTGCCAAGTTAAAATATGATCCTACATTATGTGTACTACTACGCAGAAATACACTTTCCTCAGCTTGCTTTTGATCACAGATGAGGCATAATAATAACATAATCATCAGTATTCCTGTTTGGAAAGATCCAAAACTGGGGCCCATTTTGAACAAATTTGCAAGAGAGATCATTTACCGTTTTGGCATCTTTCAGCAATCAAACAAACACCATACTTGCAATCCATGCGTGAACATGCCAGACCTGCTGGACGTACAAATTTATCTACAATTTGCAACTGACAGTCATGGTTATTTGCAAATTGCATGAAAGACGTTTCAACAAAGCAGTCCATTCGTGCAAATGATTGCGAAATTAACATGAAAAGTCAGAGTGTTTGCATCTGCCTCCTTCCTGTTGCATTTTAATTGGATGTCTCTGGTTAACTCTCGTCTCAGACTCATTACCGTGCCATTTTAATCAGGACGCCAGCCGTTGCCCATAGTTATTCATGGTGGGGGTAAAAAGGGGGTGTTGATTATCAGTTGGATCAACAGTACTGTTGTACTATTGTATTACAGGAGGACAATGTGTACTTCCAGTATTCTGTCATGCCAAATGCAGACTTGCGATATGCCAGGAAGGGATTCTTCATCTACTTGCTCATCTTTTTGTGTTTTTTTTAATAAAGTTAAACATGTTTGAAAACTGTTGTAGCAACAGCTAGGTCTACACAAGTCCTATGCTGATTTGATGCTGATTGCTCATTTGGACGTGCAAAAGTCAAATAGTCTGAGTGTGATTTTAGTATTTATAACATTTTATTTCCCTGGATTTTAAACTAACTATATGTTTGTTGCCTTCAAGCTTTTGTCTGGTAAACAGAATGAAGTGAAGTCTTGGAAGTTTGTCTTCTTACTGCTTTGCCAGTGCTTGTATCAACAGGTGTAGAATATCAGGGGAGGGAGGGGTGGGGGGGATATATCCCACAAGATGTAGACTGTCCTGACAAGTCGATAAGTGCAGTCGTCAAACTGGGGGCTGAGACATCCTGAGGGGGTCACGAGATAAATTTGAAGGGTTGTGAGATTCTTAACTGTATAGGGAAGAAGAAAAACAATCTCCATTACATGAAATTCTTTTTTTCATTCTTTTGACCTCTAATATTTTACCTGTTCAGTCCACTAGAAAAATATACATTTAATAACCAGGAGACATGTGCAACATGTGAGGAGGGGTTGCAATTAGAAACAGCTTTATTTAAAGGGGTCACAAGCCAAAAAAGGTTGGGACCTACTCTAATACTTAACATAAATCCTTTCACATACACTATTAGTAGGGTATAGGTCATCCTTACAATGACCCACTCCCACTATTCATAGCATATCATAAATACAATCTCAAAGATGAATGTCTGCATAATGGCCCTTTCACCTGCATTTGCTTTGTCCATGTACAAAAAGATGTGGGTCTATGTAAACCAGATGTCTGGCTGTTAAATACATCACAACACTTCATATGTAATGTAAGAGGAACGGTATCAGTTTGCTGTAGTTTAACAGAGAAGTTAAGATTAGCTGATTCTGCAAAGTAGCATATAATAAATGCATTCAACTTACAGTCTTCCAATGAATTCAAAACATTAGAGATATTTAATAAGCCGGCCCAAGAAACCTTCATTCAGACTCTGTGGTTCCTGCGGCCTCATACTCTCATCACCCTCGACGATGTTACCATTAATGTTTTCAGCACATGCCCATATGTCTTCTCTGCACTTGTCAGTGGTTTAACATATTAATGACACCTCCCTATGTGTTACTTCACATGTTTTTTGTATTTTATTTAATCTAAAAAAAACTGAATTATAAGATTTAGTCTTTTTTATACCTCCCATAGTTTTTCTTGTTATTCCGTTTCAGTTATATGCTTTTTTAAGGCCTTATCAGATTTTAACATACTTGTGTCCCTCAAATTACTCTTAAAATGAAAATAAACCACAAGACTTTAACTGTTTTCACCCATTAAATGTTAAATGATGCTTGAACAGATTTTTATTCTTAACTGATATTTCAATTACCTCAATTAGCCTAAACCTCTTTCAGCACTTCTGATTTAGCAGCTATTTTGGCTTCTTTAAACATCTGTATTTTTACTGCCACACAACTGTTTCAGTATTTCAAAAGTTTTAACATACATTTTCCGTATAAAATACTTTTTGTTGTTGCTTTTTTTCACCCTATTTCTCTCCTTTTACCTCTTTTACATTTGTTTTAACATAATACCGAGATTGGCTTTCAAGATATTATGAGACAGCGTGATATTGGATAACTTAACAACAAACGTCTCAAGAACAAAAACTCTCCTATTTGTGACATGAACAGTGGTGGAAAAGTGAATTTACTCAAGTACTCTACTTAAGTACAATTTTGTGGTACCGGTTATTCCATTTTATGCTACTACTTTCTACTCCACTACATTGATTTGACAGGTTTAGTTACTTTTCAGATGAAGATTTGACACAGTGGATAATATAACAAAAATAAAGTAAAACACAACACAACACCTTGTTAAAGATGAAACCAGTGGTTACTAAAATGTTTAGCTTTTGATGTCTTACATAAAGCAGTCATTGTCACATTTCAAATGTCTATGAGTTGTTAACAGCTCCATCAAATAGTGATTTTTTCCCTCTAAACTTCTCACATGGATTTATTTTAGTAAATGTTCAAATGATGCAATACTTGATCAAAAATCAAAGATTGGAGAAAAATTCAAAAAATTGAAAACAGATTTGTGTATCAGAACTTTGTTTTTTCTTCTTTCCTCTCCCATTAATCATCTCACATTTATCTAGTGACCCTTTGGATGGGGCCAAAATTCTAGGTTGGGAACCATTGGACTAAACTATCTAACTGTATATAAAGTAGTAGAAATTAGCTCCACCTCCAGCAGCTTTAACAGTAACATGCTGCTCTAACACTGATGCTTCAGTATTAATAATCTAATGATGTCATTTTTAATATTATATCAGCCAGAGGGACCAAACCACTGCTTTTACTGTAATACTGCATACTACATCACTCATAATACTCATGTACTTTTACTGTAATACTTTATGTTTTGCAGCTAATATTTATGCACTTTTACTTAAGTAGATTTTTTTTCCCCCCCCCACTTGTAAGAATGTTTTTACAATACTGTTTTGGTACTTTCACTTAGTAAAAGAATCTGAATACTTCTTTCCCCACTGGATATACATACTTTGGCCTTAGCAAACCACACAGGAAGATCAAATGAACTGAGTGCTGATTAATAGTCTAATCAGTGACCTCATTGTGTCCAGTAGATGTTGTCTGTCTTGAGCTGAGCCATTCCAGGAAATACACAGAGGACTCAGTTGGTAGAAACAACTTCTGTGTTTAGAGCTGTTATCATACCGACACAGACACACAAACAAATTGTGTTTAGACAGTTAAATGAGTGCCAAAAGTTAAACCTCATTGAATCTCTGTTTCCACTTCATACCTGATTGACATGTCATGTGTATTATGCATTGAGCTTATTGGATGCACTTCTGAATCTGACAATCTTTGAGTGGAATTTCACAACATCAGTGTGTGATAGTGGCGTCCACAAAGTTCGAGACCCAATGTAAAATCTGGACCACACAGACTGTGTCTCCTAATATCTTTTTGAGAAGGCGAATAGAAGGAAAACAGTGAAAAAGGGAAATAATTTCCATTTCAGCCCAACTCAAATAAAAAGACATTTAAATGTAATGCAATAAGATGAGAACTCTTGGAAAAAGATCTGATTGACTCACTACAATTTATATAACTTAAACACAGTTTAAAACACACAATTGTATTAATATGCAGAACCACATAACACATTTTAAAATGCTATGTTTTTCTCCAGATCCTATAAATACTACTGCAGAACTATTGCAGCCCATTTCTACACAAACCCTACAAATACAGCTGAACCTCATGTGATATAAATGCCAGGGTCATCCTACAAGGAATCCACAGATGAGCTTAAAATAAAAGGAAGCCAATGTTACAGTTTGCAGAGATGTGGATGATCAAATTAATGATTACAATATATATATATATATGTATATATATATATATATATATATATATATATATATATATATATATATATATATATATATATATATATATATATATATATATATATATATATATATATATATATATATATGTATATATATTACTGCCTAATTAGTCTTCTGTGTACATACAGTCATTATTACTTGAATGACTATGCTGTAATTGGTATGCATGTTTTTTAATAGTTTTTTTGTAGTTTATCTAAGCGGAACATTTTAGGGGCATGCTGTTCAAAGTCACATATTTTAACCTTTGGATTGACAATGCTAATAAAACATCTTAAACCTACATTAATACATTTGTTGGCCACTTGGGGTCAACGCAACAGGTGGTAAACACAACACGGCATATCACCATATAAAGTTGTTATGGTGAGTGTGGCACGTAGCAACATTGACATTCACTCAAGTCCAATAATCCCCCTCTTTTTAGCTCTGTTTTTGTCTCTTTTGCTGCTAAATGCTGCACGATGTTCACCAGCTGTTTGCTAAATGTGTTGTTTGCTGTTGGGACAGGTAGCGGACAGGCGATTTTTTTGAGCTTTTTTTCAACAAATGCGAGCTGTCAGTGAAACAAAACAGCAACGTTGCAGTCTTATACCAAAACAAAGAGCTAAAAGGCACTGAAACACTCAGTAGAGCTGTGGGAAACTGCAGAGTTGGGTTTTTGATTATCCGCTCTACAACTACTTTCACATTACATGTAAAATTTTGCCCCATTGGTAACATAAAAACACTGATTAGAGCAGATTTTAAGTGGTAATCTTCAGATCTGCGGTTTCGATATGAATAGAAATCTTAAGTGTTCACTGCTGTTATGTTTCTGCACTTCAGCTGAATCACTTCAACCAAACAGTGTGTTTGGAACTGTTGCTTCTCTCCTTTGAGTTTCTGTTGATGATGTTTGACTTTTTCTAGATTAAAACTTAGCTCAGGGGAGCTATCAATGTTAAATGAGATTTTAATGAGTGTTTAATCAGTTCCTCTCTGTATTTCAAACAAATTGCGCTCTCGTTTCCTGTGTCGCACCAGCATTCATTAGAAAACTTTCTCACTTTCTAGGAGCAAAACTAAATGTAGTATGATTAATGTTTCCACTAAGCATAATTGTCAAACCGCTGTACGATCGTGTTTTCGCTTTGTTTCACTAACCGGGAAAGAGCGATATCATATAATTGTGAAATTAAAGCACAGAACAGCAGCCACAGAAAATGAATGAGCTTTAATTCTTGTACTGAACTTTGGACATTCCTTTTAACTGTGTCACTGATATTTTAATCTATCGGAGGGTTGGGGAAGAAGCTGAAACTTGAAAATACATAGTTAATAGAAGCCAACTCCACTATTGATATAACTGACACAAATAAACACAACACTTTTAAAAAGGTTTTTTATGTCCCCCTATCCTGTTTAGTGGTGTGAACCATTGTGCATACTAAACTGGGAGTGGGAATTTGGGAAATAAAGTTAACAGTTTACTTCATCCCTGAGATTCTATGTCTGCAGCACTTGAATTGTGTCTATCAGTGAGTCTAGAGATTGGTGACTGCTAAACCCAGCTGCTGGAGAGTAAACAAGCAAATCCTGGGCCAGCGGCTCTGTAAAATATAATGATTTATTAATGTATATTTTAAGGTGCGATTATTGGCACAAAAAGACAGCAATAAATAATGTGGCCCTAAAGTTAGCGACAACTCGACCAGGCTCACTCCCTCAGCTTGTGGAGGGATAACCAATCATTTTTGTGTGACAGGAAACCCACATTTCCTGCTGATGTGGTTTTACATTTAAGAATGCCACAAGAACACGCACACATGTCAAGATTAAGGGTGGACAATGACTGAAGATTCCACATAGCTGTCTCAATGTTTTGCCTGCCTTTGATGGGTGTTGCCAATTCCTTTTCCTGGTTTTGACTTTTATGTGCAACTGTGTTTAGTGTTAATTGTATTCCGGCAGCTGTGAAACATTGATTGTGGTGATAAAGTGTCAGGAAGAAAAACAAGAGTGACCGTGCCAAAAACAATCAAATTATATCTGGTCAACAGCTTTTCCTATTAAATGAGCTATATAACCGGTGTGAAGCATGTTCTCGGATCTCATAACAAGTACGCACACACACCCACACAGACATAAACACACACACATATTCAAACAATTCACACCCATAAAACTGGGTCAAAGAAAATGAACCAAAAAATTCAACAACAAGGAAACTGACTGAGATAGACCTCTGGTTTTGGTCATAATAAGGAAATCAGTGTTGGTTCAGATAAAAAAAAAAGAAAGAAAAAAAATCATCTGAGTGTGAAGTGAATGTACTTTATTCTGTGGCCAGACAATGTCAAGGTGGTGGAAACGTGACAAAGCTTCATTTTGTTTTTCTTTGACCAAAAATAGCTAAGTTATGCTCACTGTAAGATTATTCTGTCATCAACAAAAGGTTAACTCTTGAGTCTAAACACCTTCTTTATTCCTACTTTAAACTATCTGAAAAACAACTCCAGTCTCACAAAATACTTGGTCTGTGATGGTGATTCCCTATGGGTCACTATGGTAACGTGTGTTTACTCAGATGACGGAGTCCTGCACAATCTAATCATCCCTTCATAAAGATAGAGTTCCCTGCATTTACTCAGAAAGCGGGGGGGGGGGGGGGGGGGGGGTCTGCACCTCTTTCTCCTTGTGTCTTTGGTGTCTCTCTTCTCTGGGTTAAGGGAAGACTGTTTTGGTAGCAGCTGTCAGACGGCCTCCTCCATCCCCTGTGAGGGAAATGACCGGTCCCCCTTGAATACATCACATCAATAGAGGAAATTCTGCTGACAGTAAGTGGAGCCAGGTTTTGGACCAGAGATGCTTGAAACGGGTGATATAGCCCTGAAATAATATCACAGGGTATTTTTGATGATATAAGGAAATACTGAAAAATATTTTGCCATTAATTTAATCAAAAACACTCTCGAACACCTGAGTAGTCTTTGTGACAGGTGTATTGGTTAAGTAGCCACGTACTAAAACGGACACCTGCACATTGTCTTCACTTGCTCAATAAAGATACTTTAACAATATATAACATTTTGGTCAGGTTTATGATGACAAATGGAAATAAACATCTTTATATACAAAAAGGCAGAGATCACAGTGACCAATCATCACAAAAGTTTCATTAGTGGCAATAGGCTGCACCTTGTGGCTCAGAGAGAACTCCTACAATTGGTAACAACAACAATTGGTTATTTGACCTCAATCAGACACAAATCTGTATGATACATCATGAATATATTAAAAGTAACATTAAATATCACATTTATCAGCTCATGAGAAATCTAACTATGTCAATCATATTAACAAACAAGAAGAAATGCAGAAAAAAATAAGTAAGTAAGACTAAATAACATGAATTCATGACACCACAGCAAAGTCACAAGGATTGACTCTTCTGTATTAGGTAATGTAGGAATTAATTTAATTAAGTTTAATTACAAGAAAGTACAATTGCAACAAACATAAACATAACAATTTGCCTTCAAATGTTCAAACGAAACATAAATGATCTCTCAGTTCTTTAGTTTGTGAGCAACAACAGTAACCAAGACTGAGATTCTGTGTAAAATAGAAATAGTACAACAAAAGAACATAAACCACAAATCTGAAGTGCTCATCGAAACAGTGGTGGATACGAAAGAAAATGTAAATTGTAAATATCGGTGATAAAAAACAGATTGCCTTCATGTAAGGTATGATGTGCAAAACCTAATGGTAACTTCAGTTCTGAAATGCTGCATGAAAGTACTGCCAGTTACAAGCAGAAAGTAGCGATCCAGCTAGCTTTGCAGGCACAAACATCACAGCCTCAGATGCTTTGTCAAGAACACAAGCATGCTCAATGACGCAGGCTTCAGTGGTGACCTTTGGCAGGTCACGATATTGCCTCCTGTGCTAAACAGCCCGTCAGAGGCTGTACTGATGGCTGGGATACACAGTTTTTTGTTGTGTGTTTTTGCTAAACATCTAATCTGAGTAAATTTAACCTTGTGCAGCTTCCACCGTGTCAGAAGAAGACTCTCACCTGTGCTGTTTAGCTCAGCTTCAAGTGTCTCTCTTTCAGACAATCCTGCCTCTCAGTTGATGCCCTCTGGAAAAAGCTTTGGTCTCTTGGCATCACTTACTCATCTGTAAACTTGTAAAAGTGTTTCAGAGGCAGATGTGCCACTCTGCTCTGGCAGAAACAATTCCATCTCTTGAACTACTTTGGCTTTGATGACCTGATCTCTTCTAGGCCTATGAACTGAGTTTGGAACCACGGGTCAAACACTAAACATATCAGTTTCTCAACCTCACAGTCTTTATACTTGCTTTTCAAGTACTTCAGTATTGAGTTTTAATTGTTCTCCTTCACTTGTAGTATGGCACTGTTACACAACTCAATGGCAGGCTTCAAGCATGTGACAATCGTCAGCAGACAGAGCATCTGTGAATTCCAGAAGAGGACCAAAGGCCTTGCTCACAAAGCCAGGAACCTCTGTGTCTTGCCAAGTCAGGGTGCCTTGTTGACCTGTCAGCAGCCAAGACCTGTGTGATGGCCTTTTCGTGTTCCAACAGAGAGAGAGGGACGTTAGGCAGAAAGCACTAAAACATTTTAAGTGCATTTCATGGACCTCCATAATGAAAATAAACTAATATTACTATAGTGATTTGTAAATATTGAGTTTATAGTTACCTAGGCTAGACTAGTAGGCTATGTCATGGTATTGTTTGATCTTATAAGCATATCTTATATATTCCCATACATTTCCAGTATGATATTGTATAGCTGTGATATTTGTATAAAATCCTTGTTAAAGCAATCATGGAATTACATAGTTCAAGGCTGTTATGTAACTCACTCGCAATTGATAGGCTTAAGATAATCTACATGAAGGGTTAGGGTTATGGTTAGGGATGTTATGCGCTATTTCAACATCTAAATTTATATTTAATAAGAAGGAATAAAGAAAACTCACCAATTGCAACGTGAAAAACAGTGGCCAAAGCATGACAGACTCATCCAGTTATTCAGTGTGATAGCTTTGACCACATTGGCCCATTATCCGTTGCCACACACACACACACCCGTTTCTTTTCTTTGAAATGCCATGACTGGAGAAACTCCCTCAAACCATCTGCTTTAATTTACTCTGTGTGGTCCTTTAGAGAGTAGCTTGTCTCAAAGCAGGAGCTGTACAGCTTCCATCCGCTGTTCTTGTAGTGCACAGTCTGACTTAGATGGCGCTCTGCAGTTCTGTTTGACCATATATCCATGGTTGAGGTGTAGCAGTCTGCAGAAGACAGTGAGGCTGCCTTAGCACGGTATTCTTCGTTCGTATCTGGGAGAGCTGTTTTTGAACAATATTTCCTATTAGGAATGTTATATCTAGGCTCCAGGGTTGTGGCTGTGGAAGCCATTTTATGTGAGATTGCAATGTCATCTTCCTTCATACCTAGCTATGAAGCTAGATAGGCATGTAGATACCTGGCTACATTCATAGGAATTAGAGACAGGAAAATGGCAACACTGTGACACCAGGTCCTTCCTTGCACTTGAGTTCTGCCTTTGTCATTCAGTCAGCATCATGTTATTAACTAACATTTTGAAAATCGATTTATGATGTTAGGAAATCAATTCAGAATTGCCCACACCGCAATGTATCTTAGAATCAAGGAATTTTCACACCTCTACTGGGTAAACAGCAGATAAATGGATTATGAGGCAGGAGTGGTTTAAAGGGTTTCTATGTTTTTTGTTTATCTATGTTTATTTTTTTACCTTGAGTTGCCAATAGAATCCATCGTAACTCCATTGTAACTGCTGTTTTTTGCAGCCATTTGAACAGTGCATGAGTGATTGGCAATATATTAAGGGGAAGTGTAGCCCTGCTGACTTATCCAACATACACAGCCACACATAGATAATCTGTAATGTGCCCAAAAATGTCGTACATAGGATGTTTAATGACTCTGTGTGAACTCACACTGTTTGTCTGGATATACACTCTTATCTCCTGTATTGCTTGGCAATGCTCTCATCCGCACACATGCTTCAGAGTTAAGCCCACTTTGTCTGGTCCTCCATCGTGACCTGCACAGGCCACCCACTTCACCGCCAAACAAACCCAACTCTGTCAGCTGGAGGTAGCAGAGTGCCTGTTTCCTGCTTTGAGCTCTGTACAGCAAACCCACAGCCAATTATCTCAGCATGAGGAAATAAATGTGTTTGCCTGGTTTTAAAACAGTCATGAAGACTGTGTTCTCATTGAGGGAAAGAAAAATGTACTAGTTTGCTTTTGGATGAAAAGGAAAGGAAGCCAATTGAGGAACTGCCAATGGCATTTTGGAAGTTCGATCTATTGTCCAATATGTGACTGGAACTTTGTACAAAAGTGTTTTTAAAGTCTTTTAAAGTTTAGACTTTACAGTTTATGTCAAAACAGCTAGTACAGTGCTAAAGGTGCATTATTTGATTATTTTGGCCACTTTGGAGCAGACAAATGTAGCAGTAACCTAAAAAATACAGATATGAACAGATTTATGAATTTGTATTATGGTGAAAGGGTTTTTTGATGAGCATCATCATTTGTCTCCATTTCAGGTTGTATTTGTCCACTAAGTCTAATGGTCCTTGAACTCTGTTTTGGTCTCCACCAGTAGTTGATAAAAAAAAATCTGTGTAATGGAAGAGTGGAGCAGGTTGAACCAAATGCAAAAGACTCAAGGAGAGAGCAGAGCTGCCAGAAAACATCTTTATTCCCGTTATGTACAACAAAAACCAAAGCACAGAGCTGAACTTGAAAACTTGGCAAAAAACTGACAACAGATCCAAGAAAGACTGAACAGAAAACCAAGACTTAAATACAGACAGAACTAATACGTTGATAGGGAACAGGTGAAGGGCAGGCTGAGAGTTGATTAGCTTGGAGGACAATGGAGACAGGGCAAGGCTGACGAGACTGATACACGACATGTGTGAAGGATGGGGAAAAACACTGAGGGCAAGGCAGGGCTAATGACCCTGACACAGGGCAGGCATGGAGAGAAAAATGGGCTAGGGAGGAGTGCAGGAACACGGAAGCAAACTGAAAATCAAAACTCAGATAACACTTACACAACCTAAATATAAATAAGCAAATCCAAATGATCAAAATGACTGAACAGAAATATAACACTGGAAACCAGGACAACTACTGGACACCAAGACAACCACTGGAAACCAAGACAACAAACACAAAAAGCCCAAAACCCATGAGGCCATGACAATATGACTCTTTAGCTTCATTGTAAGAAAACAACAATCATCAAAAATGACAGTAAACTACTGGACTTATACTGGTATTTTACTGTTCCTACTGTAACCTCCTTGAACAGGTTATTACTGTAATATTTATTAAAACCGTTAAATGTGATCTTTACAGTATAACACTGCCAAAAGCTAATGATTTAAACATTTTACATTTCAAAATAAAACCCCTGAAAATAGCTAGCATAGAAATAGCTCAGACAAGATATGGCCTTACAACACTAAGGCCATATCTGCTTGACTGAGACATGGCAGCAACCTAATGACTTCTCACACCTTAACCAAACTATTCCTCCTGGGTTTGTCTACACATCACAACCCCGTACCTCTGGCAGAGGGGATGGCTTGGCAATACTATATAGTGAAAAGTGGAAAGTGTCCGCTATCACTGTGCCTGTGTACCCTTCATTTGAGTCCATTGCTCTCCTAATCAAGGGCCCAACTCCTACTATCCTCGCCACTATCCACCGACCACCCAAGCTAAATAATGCCTTCCTACAGGAATTCTCTGCCTTCTTAACAACCTTATGTTCTGTGTCCCCAAATCTACTACTACTGGGAGATTTCAATATCCACTTGGATAACATCAACAATGCTTTTACAAGGGACTTTACTTCATGCCTTGATAGCTTTGGAATACAGCAATATATTGACTTTCCGACACACTCCAAAGGTCACATTCTTGACCTAATCTGCTGTTCTGGTGCAACCCTCATAACTGTTGTGCCTCAGACCTGCCTATCTCAGACCACAAGTTAATATCCTGCAATATCAATATAAGATTATCCAAGACTAACATCAATCGCTCTATCACATTCCGAAATATTAAGAATATTGACTTGCCGGCCCTCTCCAATGGAATTGATGACTTCCCTAGCAGAGAAAACGGAGCCACCACAGATGAAGTAGAATCTCACTACAATGATGGACTTCATGGACTGCTAAATACTCTTGCACCTCTGAAAATCAGATCTGTTTCTTTTACCCACTCTGCTCCTTGGTTCACACCAGCACTACGCCAGCTCAAAACCAAAGGCCGTCGATTGGAGCGCCTCTATGCAAAAACCGGCCTTGCAGTTCACAAAGAAATGTATTATAATCACATACTTCAATACAAGGATGCTCTTTCTTCAGCCAAGACCACATACTACTCAACCTTAATCAGGACAGCTGATGGGAACACCAGAGCCTTATTTTCAACTATCAACAATATTCTGAAACCTCCTGACGCTCTGCCATCTCACTTACTCACAGTCGCAAAGTGTGATGCCTTCATGACCTTCTTCAATGCCAAAATTGAAAATATCCACCAGACACTGACTGCTTCAAATAACTCTGCATCCTCTCCGCACTCTTGGCCTACATCGTCCTTCAGCTCTCCGCTCGCCAGCTTTACACTGCCAACTGTCTCTGAAATAACTGGTCTCATTCATAAATCCAAGCCATCTACCTGCCAGTTAGACCCTCTACCTACCCACCTGGTAAAAATCTGCCTACCTGCCCTATCCGCGTTAATAACCGACATCATTCATTCCTCACTGACCTCTGGTGTTGTCCCAGCATCACTAAAGACTGCTGCAATAACACCAACACTCAAGAAACCTGGCACTGATCCGAATGATATGAACAACTTCCGACCCATCTCAAACCTGCCATTTCTCTCCAAAATTCTGGAAAGAACTGTTGCAGCCCAGCTCCACACCCACCTATCCGACAATAAACTCTATGAACAATTTCAGTCTGGCTTCCGTCCCCTTCACAGCACCAGTGAAAATCACCAATGACCTCCTGATGGCATCTGACTCTGGACTTCTCTCCATTCTGGTTCTCCTCGACCTGAGCGCAGCTTTTGACACTGTCTCCCACGACATCCTCCTGGACAGGTTATCCTCCATTGGAATCACTGACATCCCTCTGGCCTGGTTCCGATCGTATCTCTCTGGCCGCACACAGTTTGTTCAACTTAAGAACCTGAGATCCGGCTCCTCCCCAGTCTCTAGTGGTGTTCCCCAGGGCTCTGTCCTTGCCCCCCTCCTGTTCATTATTTATCTTCTACCTCTTGGTCATATTCTCAGGAAATTTGACATTCAATTCCATTGTTACGCTGATGATACCCAACTCTATCTTTCCACTAAACCTTCTTCCACTCTGCCACCCATCGCCCTATCGGATTGCTTACTGGAAATTAAATCATGGCTCTCACTCAACTTTCTTAAACTCAACGGCGGAAAAACTGAGGTCCTCCTCATTGGCACCAGATCTACCCTAGCAACACTCAACACTTTCTCCATGTCCATTGACAATTCCACTGTTCCTACATCGCATCAGGTAAAGAGCCTGGGTGTTATCCTGGACAGCACATTATCTTTCGAAGCCCACATCAATAACGTTACTCGGACTGCCTACTTCCATCTACGGAACATCAACCGTCTCCGTCCCTCACTTTCACCAACCTGCACCGCTATCCTGGTAAACACCCTGATCACATCCCGTCTGGACTACTGTAACGCTCTCCTCTTTGGTCTTCCGCGGAAATCTCTTCACAAACTCCAGCTGGTACAGAATGCGGCCGCCCGTATCATTACCAGGACCGCCTCTATTGAACACATCACTGCTGCCCTGCAGCAACTTCATTGGCTTCCTATCAAATCCCGCATTGACTTTAAGATTCTACTCCTCACTTACAAGATCCTTCATAACCTGGCACCATTATATCTCTCGGAACTTATTCACATCTACACACCCTCCCGAACTCTCCGATCCTCCTCCGCCAACCAGCTCTTTGCCCAATCTGCCAACTTAACTACCATGGGGTCAAGAGCTTTCAGCCGATCTGCCCCCCGCCTTTGGAACTCTCTCCCACCAGACATTTGCACTTCGGACTCTGTTTCCACCTTTAAATCCCGCCTGAAAACGCACTTATTCAGAGTGGCATACTCTGTCTCACACTAACTATGCAATCATGTTCTTGCTTATTTGTTGCACTGATGCACTTTAGTCACATTCATATTTATTTCTTTATCTTTGCACTAAAATTTACCTGATTTTTATTGTTTGATGTACTGTTGTCGTGCTTTTGTGCCTTGTAAGGTGTCCTTGAGTGCTTTGAAAGGCGCCTTTTAAATAAAATGCATTATTATTATTATTATTAACACTAGGCACTGTTCAGAAAAAAGGTCAATACAATGTAAATTCAACACAAAGTGACAGAACACATGAATGCTGACTTTGATAAGATTGCATTTACTTTATTAAGTAAGTCCCAAGAGCAAGTTGAAATACAATGTGCAGTGTTTGTAGGCAAGGAGGAAAGCAACAGGTGGTTGTCTGCTCCATCCACTCCCAGTGCTGGCAGGCTTGGAGTCCGGTGGAAATCACCTTCATGAATTCTTCTTTTTCTTCTTCGTCTGCCTTGACTGAAAAAACTGACTGATAATATGTTGAGCCTATTTTATAACTTTTTGATGTTGACTATGTGCTAAATGAGTTGAGGGGATCTGATGCAAGACTTGGCTCAGATTAGTTATGGGGCAGGCTAAAAAATCAAAGCAGAAAATACTGTATAACACCGTAAAATTGTATGGTAGCTTGCTGTTTCTATTTTGTCCTACAAAGGTATCAACATTTACAGTATTCAGCTGCATTTATGAAGAACAGTACATTGCTGTACACAATTTCCTGTATTTTTACAGCAATTTGTTACAGTGTTGTATGTCACTAACTTTGTGTGCCTGCTGTTGGAAAGCTAGTGGGCAGTAAGTTATTTGCTTGCTGCTGCTGGGAACAAGATCAATGACAGAATCTGCTGTCTGTAAAACCAAAACATGAGCTCAAAGAGGTTCAAAAGCTCCACAGAGCTGTTCTGGACTACAGGTGGTAATTCTCTTGAGTATTATCATTTGATCTATTGTTTATAACATTTAAAACACAGTTGAACAGTATGTCCACATAACAAAATACATGGTCAGATTATGCCTGAAATTAACATTTGACTGCTGCAACATTTCTAAGCAATATGCCTGTTACAAAAGGGGATTTATGCTGTTACTTTATATGTCCTTTGTTTTCCCCCTCCTCCTACCCTGTGCTCCGTCCAGATCAGACATTCAGTAGACTTTCACGCAGCAGCTGTCTGTAATCCAAGGCATCCTTGTCTGGCACATAAGCTGGGAGCCATTTTACCTGAGGCTGTTTTTCAGAAGAGGGAATCTACCAGATGGAGAATGATGACACAAAGGAATGGCCACGGAAGAGAGGAAGCACTGTTACGCAGGGCTCCAGACTACCTTTTTTCACTACCGTACCGGAACTGTCTTGAAAAATAATTTTAACCATCCCAAAGTGAGTGTAACCTGTCCCGAAATCGTTATTTTTCAATGTCTCTATAGTATTACCTGTTGTTAGTTTGCTTAGTTGTGAGTCAGCTATGTTCACATTTCAGTCATTTATATTCTCCATTTATGATGTGCTGTTAATCAGAATCTGTAAATTTTTGCGACCCAACCCGTCCGAACCGTGGATCAACTACGTTGCCCGCGGATATAACTGCAATCCACACAATGGAGTGCATCACTACTGTCCATGTAGGCTACAAGTTATATTTGATACGTGTTTAAGGCTAAAATTATACCAAAAGAGACAACAATAATACAATGAAATTGTCTAAATGTATGCCTGAGCTCATATGCTCACACACAGCCAGTGCAACATATTTGGTCCTTGCAGCAAGTTTGTGACTGAGAGGATACATGGACCAGTACCATGGGAACATTTCAGGTCTCGTGCTGAGTAGTCAGCCAGTGATAGTAACTATAATAACAGCATGAGAAGATGTCATCTGTTATAGTGAGTGCTCAGTTCATGTTTCATTTAAAAAATGTCATGTCTAAAATACCTTTTGTTATGGAGACGTCTCAGTGAA
The DNA here is from genome assembly GCF_963691925.1 of Scomber scombrus. Classification (NCBI taxonomy): domain Eukaryota; kingdom Metazoa; phylum Chordata; class Actinopteri; order Scombriformes; family Scombridae; genus Scomber; species Scomber scombrus. The sequence goes on along the minus strand of NC_084986.1, from coordinate 21,089,989 downwards.
GAGCTCTGTTCATCCTTAACACACTATCTGCCATCGTCAGGAAACTGTTAGTCTTGAGCCCTGCCGTGGTATGAAGGGCCCAATCAGGTGAAATGGTAACTGGAATGTTTAATTGTTAGTTCATGTTGGGATGAGACCCTGGACCACCATGTATTTATATCTATCTGTTAATGGTGTGTGTTCAGATTTGTCAACTGTTGCATATTGAAAAAGAGTACCCACTACAGCACACTGATAACTTGACAAGCTTAGCAACAAGTTGTGTGTCAGATTTATGAAATCAGGACATAATTACAACAGGTATTAACCCCAATCTCAAAATATTCACCATCTCATTATCACTTAATATAATGGCAGAGCTACAAAGCATGCTGGTTTGGTCAAAAAGCACAACCCCAGAAAGCAAAAGCTCCAGTCATGCGACCATCGCCAAAAGGCAGCTGAACAGTGGCACACACAAGAGCCAGATGTGCAAGCACATCGCGTGGGATCAGCTCAAACAACAAACACTTTGGGAAACAAAGGCTAAATAATACATGGTATGTGAGTCTTAAACTAAAATAAGATTGCTCCTTTTTCCTAAGACTGTTTATGACATCTGTGACAGACCATCCGTACACGACAGCTGTACTTTTGTCAAATAAAATGTAAATAAAATCCCAAATAAAAACATTTTACTTCTTGGTACTTAATAATAGACGCAATGAAGTGCTTTCAACAGAATGTCATGTCATCCTTGGGGTATTTACAGCATTGGCATAGCAACAATAAACACATAAATCTATTTTATTACAGCTTAACTCGATTTGACAAAACATCTTTAAAATTCAAGCCAGGTACAATTTTGTCAATTTGTTTTTGCATACTGAATTAAGCAAGCAATTTTTAGTCTTTAAATATTAATGCCAGGCTCTGATCTCCAGGGATTTATCCAAAGTCCAGAGAAAAGTGACTTTGACCATATATCATAAACAGTATTAACAGTGCACAGAGTGGGAACAGGAGGTGCTAGTAACCATTGAATTAGAAGCAAATGGACCAGAACCTTAGAGGGGAAAATCACATTAAAGCTGTCCAACCTTTGGATACAGGGGGAAGTGGATTTTCTTTGAAAAGCTGACGATCTGCAAATTTGCCAAAAAGAAGTTTCCGTATGGAAAAAATTATGTAACGTGTCCACCGTATGTTTTCTCTCTGTAAAGCAAAGTGAAAATGAGAGGGGCCCAGTGTGCTGCCGTGTGTTGCTACACATCCCCTCGTCTGGTTAGAGACGGGGGTGTTTAAGAGAAGTGGATGATCCAACCTGGCTCTGGAGCTAAGGTGCTGAGAAAAAAAGGTTGCCAGGAGGGACAAATCCATCAAAGAGTTACAAATATGTTACTTTAGTTTCCTAACCCTAACCTTAAGCCTCTAGGGAATGACATTGGTCTGTCCATCACCCTTAAATAACAACATGATTAAAACAGGACAGAACTAAGGAGAAAATCTTGCTCGAGTCAAAATGAGATTGTTCAGGGTGAAAATTAATAAAAGATCTAATAACCTTCCCCATGTGAATATGCTATGGTGCTACATACTGTATACCTGTCCATACCCGAGTTATGTGTCACACACAAAATGTATGGTCACAATTTATGTAATTGTGGAATGTTTATATGAGCCAAATGGTCAAATATTGTCCCTTGTTAAACCTATAAGGCTTCCTTACAATATACACTGCAAATGTCAGTGTTGCCAGCAGGGGGCAGTGTGGCGTGTTACTTCGTTGTTGGACCCTCTTCTGAGCGGACTTTCATTTCCTCGTTCATTTGCTGAGCGAGGCTGAACTGGACAGAAGTAACGCCAACTGTCTCATCTTTTCTCCTGTTTATTTAGGTTTGTGAAGTATTAACAACTTATATAAGAACATGTACATGTTACTGAATGCTTAATGAACAGGTTAAACTGGTTTTGGAAGAGTGAAATATGTATTTATGTGCTTTTCTGAACAAGTAGAGAAATGTCCTTTCTTTTCTTAAGATGGCGCAAGCCATTAAATTTCTCTGTTGATACCAGGCGGGGAGTTCCGGTTCTCTGAAATGAGGCCAACGCGGAAGTAACTTAAAACTGCATTCTATCAAAAGGCCACCAGGGGCGACCGTTTTGGTGTCAAAAGGATTTCCGTGTCTATACAAGTCAATGGAGAATTCACTAACAGTAAAACGTTCCAGTAAACGTTTTTAAAATGTGTTTATGGTCTCAACCGCTAGTTTAAAGCCTTCTTCAATGCAGTATGATGTTCATTTGTGAAATGTTGGCCTATATTTGGTCTATATTTGAGGATAAAGCAGGGTATGCATTAGGGCGTGGCTACGTCGTGATTGACAGGTTGATTGATTCACAGGTTCAGGAGCGCGGACAGATAGACTGCAAGAAATAGCTGTGAACTTTTTTCACACCGACAGTTTTCTCCGGAGTTTTGTGGTTATAGTTAGTCGTAACAGCTAATTTGGTTAGCATCACCAGGTTGCCGGTGTTGACTGTGGTAGATCCAGCCCTCGCAACCTCCCCCACTCTGTCCTCATGCCCCTCCTGATGCCCATATAAGTAGAATCTGTGTTTTTATTTTTCCCGGCATGCACCTCAAATTTTCAAGATGGCACTGCTCAAATCCGATACTATTGGCCTCCGAGCAGCAGTCCACAAACCAATGGGTGACGTCACGGATGTTACGTCCATTTCTTATATACAGTCTATGGTCTAAACGGACCAAGTTGGCTATGGGAATACTTCGGCTACCGTAAAAAGACAGACGGCCCGGTCTGAGTTTGACATACCACAGAAAAGTGTGTTGTTAACCACCCTGCCAAATTTGAATGATTAAAAAAATTGCCAAATATATGAAATTAGGCTTCAAAGTTGTGTAAAAATCAACCTCTTTCTCAGCTCCCAAACGCTGTGGGAGTGCCCGCCGAGTTCGCTGAAACCCCGCCCCCTACTAAGTGTCACCTGTCAATCAAAGTCACCACCTCTACCAGAAACATGGACGCTACTTCTGAGAGCTTTCTGCTGCTAACTCAGCTGCTAGCTCGGAGGCTAACTTGGCGGCTAACTCGGCAGCTAACTGGCTAACTGTAGACTGTTGTAGTAGTAGTGTGCGCTGAATGTATTTATACCTCTACAGCAGCAGGGGCGGGTTTATGCCAATCACCACCGCGTTACGTAACATGGCGGTGATTTTCAGACCCGCCCACTAAATCCTGAACACAGAAATCTTGAAACACGGTTTGTGAAGCCTAGCTTCACAATTCAAATCTAAATGGTTGAAATGCTTTTTAGACCTTTTTTAGAAATACATTTATGACCTCTTTAATGTGTTTAGAAGAAAATGTCTGAATTCACTTTACACAGTCTTTAAGCAAGACATCAACTCTGCAGCAGCTCCAGGCTTGCCGACTTGCTCTACAGTATCAGATTGTGACCTCTGACCTCCTGCCGAAGGGGGATTTATAATGTACCAAAGAAGCCTTCTATCTGCTGACTGGCAGTCCTGGCCTTCTGTGTCATGGTTTTCACAGATGTTAGCTGTTGGGTCTGGCTGTTCTGACAATAATTGAATGCAAAATGATGGTCATGTTTCCACTTGTGTGGCTCGCTTCTGGAGATGGACACTTAGGTTTGTAGTGGCCCCCATCTAAGAGAGTGGTGACCCTGACATTTTGGAGCCATATGGTTGCGGAAAAAATTACTCCAGGGATATGATCAGTTTATGCCATGTGGCAGCAAGGAAACATATGTAGTGACTATTCTGTGGTTTGGTTTGATACTATCATTAAACAATAACAGGCAGCATACCATTCAGCTTGCAGAAACAAACACATTAAGCAATACCAAAAATGAATATGATCAAAACAAAGATTAAACAAAGTATGGGTTATCTAAAAGCAAAGAAAAAAACGAAAAAAGAAAAATAAATAGTATGAAATACAACCAAGATGGATTCTCTTAAATTGCTAGATCATTTTCTTTGTATATTTATACCCAGGTGTAACATTCTTGTTTAAATTACCTTTATGTAACCCAGTATGATATCACTGAGATTCCAAGTCTTATTTATGAGGGAGATCTGTCCACAACAGCTGTATCAAGTTTACTTCTTCCTTCCTTCGGTTAGGGAGAGCACTACAACAGCTCAGCCTGTTATTGAAGTAGAGTAGCTTTTCATCAGCCAGACTGACTTCCCAGCATGTACAAGCAGAGAGGTCTATGGATTACTTTCCTTTTGAGTCAACTGGTGGGGAAATCCAAAACCAATGAGGCAGAAGTTTAGTTTGCAGGTGTGCTTGCAGGGAAACTGAACAACAGGAACCGACTGGTATGTTTTGTTCCATTCGCTCACCAGTGACAAACATCCGAAATACCGCACCTAGCGATCTGCGTCCAATGCCAACATTCAGTACCAATGCAGGAGAACTGCAAGTGGAGGTGGGGTTATGCAAACACTGGTACAGATTTATGTAAAAAAATGGGCTATGTATTTCAACACAACATCAAACTATATTGATACTAATGGTATTGTCTCATTCTATTGTTCAGAGGTATGAGGTATCCTATTGTGGCGGAGGGCCGCCTCTTCAAGGCAATGGTAGGGGAAACATTGAAGTTCTATTTCTGTACCCCTCCCGTAGTGAGACGGAAAATAGGGTGGAGGTTAGCCAAAAAATCTGTGTTTTAGTCGCTTAACCATAACCCTACCTTATTTGTCGTATCTACAATAATTATCTCGACCCAAACCATACTTTAGTCACCATTCAAAGATATAGTGGAAAGCATTTGAAAAACGTTTGCACTGAAGAAAACATTGTGAAAGAACACAATCCAGCCAACATCAATGTTCTTGTCTGGCAACAGAGGCAGATAAACAATACTGAGTGTTCATGCTGTTATGTGATTCAGTACTGGAGCCAGTGTCACCACATGGGGAAGAATGCAAATTCAGGTGGGTGAAATTAAACCAAGTGCACAATAAGTGCAATAAGTGGTTTGGCTTGGTTTGTCCCTGTTATTGTTGTGCACATTTGTCAGGCAGGAATGCAGAAATGCGTGTATAATCCAACAAAATATGCCCCATTCTCAAACTGGGATGATCTGAAGATTCACTGTTTGTAGTTGTGGTACAGGCTAAGATTTAAAATAGACATACAATGCCTGTTTCCAGCTTCATCTATAGCCTATGTATTTGTTTCTTTATATTTTTATTTAGAGTGGCTTTGCATGATTCGCAATAAAAAATAAAAAAAACATTTATTGTACACTGGTCCTTTAGCCAGACCCCAAGTTCAGCCTCTGTCTATTAATAGGTAGTCTTAGCTGCGATCTCTTTAAGGCTTCCCCCTGATGAGCCCACTCTCTTCTGATTGGCCAGCTTCAGGAACCCTGAAAATCCTGCTTTGCTGCTTCATATCAAAGGCTTTTAAATGACTAAATAACGTGAGACTTTTATTGTGAAGAATTTACAGGAAATTAAACTGAATGAAACTGTTCTTCACCGAATAAGAAGACCTTCATTAGCAGCACTGAAAACCTTTTTACTCTCTTTGGTCAGCAGATCAGTAAAAAATAATGCAGGGAGGAATAGTACAAGTAGAAACAGCCACAGTGATGATTATATTTGATGAAGAACTGCAGATGACCAGCACACCTCTAAAAGGTAAACAAACTTATTTTACTTTGTCGTGCTGTGTAATGAAAAACACTCACAGCTCGACTCGAGCCAAGGCTTGGGGTGACTACTCCCAAAACAATGGAAAAATGTAATAATGCCAAAGTCAGTTCAGACTAAAAGTAGAAAGAAACTTGTAAACTGAGCGTTCAAAGCATTGTTAACTCAGTGTTTTTTGCTCACAGAGATAACTTCTACATACATTTACCTCATTATTTGACACTTTGACCACGGTTAATATGAACATCTGAGAAGGAAACATCAAATATATGATTGAAAATAAAACAAAAAAATAGTTGCCCTTTAATGTCTTTTAGTGTTTTAAGGAACCAAACAGACCACAAGTACATACTGTCATGCCACAAATAAATGTAGAGGCTCAATCAAAGTATAATAAGGATCTCATATGGTCTTAATTACACGTCTTGTAGGTTTTCAGGTCACGAATATTTCATGGTTTTATACCAAAAAGGCTAAATCCCTTTGGAACAAGAGTAGACTGCTCTGGATTGATATTACACAGCTCTTACTGCTGGGTCACTTCACATTTTTAATCTTGTTATGTAATTAGAAATTCAACAATATATTAAATATTTTGATTTATCAACTACCCTCATATAAAGGTATTATGAAAAAGTAAGTAGATATCTCTGCTGAGGAAGTCTCAAGTGTTTTATAATAGTAAGTGGATTGGTTAAATTTCTGACTGAAGCCTCTGTTTTTGTCAGAGGCGGCCTCCCTGGATCAAAGGCATACTTGTCCAATCTGTGCAGTAATACAGTGATTTTCTCCAGCTCCTGTGATACATTAGGCCCATTATGTAACAACACTTTAGACTGCTAAAAGGAATTTCACCCTGTTTTTTTGGTATAGCATCTTTATTTCCTTGGGAACCGTTCCATAAAATTTTAATCCTAATTGACAGAACCAGGCCAAGGTGGATTTAGACATGTGAAACAATGAATATTACAATCATGGAAACCGCACCTTGAAATTAACTTTTTCTCCCAGTGTACCAATACTGTCCTGAATTTTGCTTTCAACTATTCCAGACTTAAACATTGTCTCACATTTAAGATCTTTTTTTTCATTCTGCATAATAAATATAGTTGAATAACTTTGTTCAAGCAACTTGCATCACTTCATTGACTCACTCTGGTCCACTGTGGAAATTCTGAATACTTAATTTTATTTTAAATACCATGCAGCTTCATACTTTAAATAACATCCAGTTCAATTAGTCTTGAGTTCATATGTACATCAATCTCACCATTATCTCCTTATTGTGTCTGCCCCAAAAGGAGTCAAAGTTGTTTGCGTTATTCTTCTTGCAGCCTCTACTGCATTCTGGTAAAATGTCAATCAGTGATGCTTTATAAACTCCTAAATTATTTATTAAGTGATTAATTTTTACCATTCTGTTTTTACACTTGAGTCGTTATTTCCCCGTATCAATAAGCTTATTCAACTTGAATTACTGTCTGTGTTTTTCAGCCACTTAAGCATGTTTTTGACTGTAGGCATTTTGCTATATTGAAAGCTAAATGGATATCCCAGAGTGCATTTGTACCAACAGCTGATACATCATATATGGTGACCCATTAGATTGTGTAACCTTCAGTGTTGGTTTAGTTTTGAGGAGTGAGATAAAAATCAGTGCAATTGTAATTAAATTGTGTCAGGCTAAAAGCTGTTGTATTTAAGTTGTTAATGTGTCACTTTGGTAATATCTGACATGTTTTCAGGTGAGAAAGTAATCGTTTAAATTCCCATATGTGCTCAGTCTATCCAAATAGCATCTATTTTGAAGTTTGCTTTGACTTTCTCTCTACTGTCACACAAATGTCCCAGACATATTTCATTTTGTCGCGGGTGCTATTTTTACTGTCCCTGGGACATCCTTAAGAATGAGCACTGATGGAAAGAATATTATGGTAAAAGAATGTGAGATTTAGCCATTTTTTAATTGTTATTATATGGTTATAACAATTGTACTTCCATTGTAAAACAGACCTTGAAAATGTTCAATTTGAGGATATTTGGCAAAATATTTATCCTGTTTACGTCATCACAGTCCTGGGACAAAATCTTCTGACCAAATATCAGAGGCAAAGCTGGTTGGGTAATTCAGCACTGGTATGCCTTGACCAAGCAGTTATCCTTCAGACACAATAATAACCTCAGAGCAATTAGGCTGCATCTGATAGTGAGCAAGTACGTCTTATCACTCTGTAAGTACTTTGAACCCTGGCCATGATCAAGGAAGAGTGCTTCCGTCTCGTAAACAACTGAACTGTGCCCTATGGAAAAAATGCATGGAAGCCATGTACATCTAAGATAACACATCACCAATGTACCCCCTGTTTTCCTGCTGCTGACCTCAAACACTGATGGTGTAAGACTATGATTGTGTCAGCTTGTAACTCATGCAGAAACCACATGTACAAATAAAGTAACTGTGTGATGTGTTTGCTGAAAAAAAAACTTGTTTTCCAATAGTGTGTTCACTTTCCTACTCAAGAAACTTGTGAATATTTACATGCCATTATCAACACTAGCTAAAATTAAACTTGAGTGTCCTGCACTGTAAATTCATCCTTCAATTCACTCATAACAAAAAATACCCAGAAATCCAAATTTAGATCATCTGAAGGCCACTATGTGTAGAATTAAAAAATTGAAAACGTATGTGGTACTATTAAAAAGACAGTATAGTAGGTAGCACTGCCTGCCTCTGACATCTTGGGAACACTAAGATTAATATGCTGACAGCATCACATTGACCACATTTTCAGCAGGATTTTCAAATTTTTCTACAGCCCCCAATCTTCATATTCATGATTATCAATCAATCAATCAATCTTTATTTGTATAGCGCCAAATCACAACAAAGTTATCTCAAGGCACTTTACACATAGAGCAGGTTCTAAACCGTACTCTTCAAGTTTTAATTTATAAAGAGACCCAACATTCCCACATGAGCAAGCATTTAGCGACAATGGCAAGAAAAAACTCCCTTTTAACAGGAAGATTATACAGATTATACAAAAGATGTTATAATCACCTTAAACCGCTACACATTATGTTAATTCAATTTGAATGAGGTGCGAATTTTCACCTAACCATAATTATGCAAATGTGACTGCCTTTGTTTACACTCAACTTATTTTAGCTAGCTAGCATTATACCCTGCATCTCTGTATGTGTTGAGCTTTTGTATGTGCTTTGTGATTTTAAACTTATGACTATTTCCATTATCGATTAATCTGTCAATTATTTTCTTGATTAATAAAGTGGACATTTTTTTTGTTTTGTTTTTTTAATGTATTTATATCAGAGACCATGTACAAAATACATTAATCTCATAAAAGAGAAAAGATGCTTTGTACCAGATTTAGCTACTAGTTAATTTCCATCTGCAGTCCCTGGGCAGGTAAAGGAATAAAACAGAGTGAAAGCTAACATCACTACTACAAATAAGCCATACTATTCATACCCATTGGGTATATAAAATGTCAGAAAAGGGTGAAAATGTTAATTGCCATTACCTAAAGCCCAAGATGCAACCTAACATCTAGTTTTGTCTTGAACGACAGTTGACAATCCAAAAGATTACATTTACTGTCGTATTTTTAAAAAAAAACTTACTAAAAACATTTAATCGATTATAAAATTAGTTTGCGATCATTTTCTGTTGACCAACTGATTAACTGAATAACCATTGCAGTTCCAATATGTTCATAATTCACATGAGTTGAAACTCATTTAACTTATGTTAACCTGTCTTTGCCTCAATTAGCGAGTTTTGTTCAGATCCATCTCTTCACATCCATCTAAAATTAGACTTAAGTGAGAACAGTTATTTTGTGTATTGCAGAAACCTTCTGATTGCAGGCTTGTCTCCATCCACCCAACATCCCTGCCTTGTTCTGAGGAAGTCCTTTTCTTGTCTTTCTTCCAAACAGTTCATGAATGTTGGAAGTTTGTGGCAGAGCATCTGAAACAACAATCTAAACCTTTAACATTTTATCTGTCACTTCTATTAGAATTGCACTTGATGGTTTAAAGGGCCGGATCAGATGTAAATTACTTCAGTAATCTCTGTTTTTATGTCCCCCTTCTTAAATGAATACATCGAATAACTGAACTAAAAAAAGTGTCGGTCAGAGGAAACAGTACACTTGGAAATTGATCCTCTTCAACTGGAGGAGGGAATAGATAGTTTTTTCTTCATCCTTAATTTTCTTTTGTTGTCACCTGCTCTTCTCTTCCATACCCAGACTGACTTTATAGCTTGTGCCAACCTGGAGATGCATTTTACAGGGCACCAGCATACAAGACTCTTTGTCTGTGTTAACTGGCAACACAGATCAACTCTCATTCACTTCATAGCGGTCGTCAAAGGACAAAATGAGCGTAAAGAATGGAAGGACAAGAAACGCAGACACCCAGCAAAGCAGTGGCCAAATTATAAATCATCTAATTGTGACCAGAATGTAGACGGTCCTCCTGTAGCAGCATCACTGCTTTTCCACTGCTGCTTCAGCCTTCGGTATGTTAGTTCCACATTACGGCAAGATGATGGATAAGGACTGTGTCTTCATGGAAAATTTTAGGGAAAAGTCAAAATTTCACTTACGCTTCCATGAACCATGACATCCAAGATTTTACACTGTCTACACTTCATGTTTCCCGTGGATTATCTGGGCACTGGCTTGAAAACTGATGCATCAAAGAATATAAACTTCAGAATATTACGTATCATGTTCCAGTTTAAGTGAAGTTCTGGCTACATCTGCAAAACTCTCGATTATGTTGTTGTTTGTTTATTGGCTCATGTAGTGGGAACATTTTTGAGGACTGTTAGCTGGAAATCATCGCCCAGATTCCAGTGTATTCCACTTTGGTCAGCGGTGACAGCCCGATGTAGTTGAACCCAAGTAAGGCTTAGCCGTGCATGGCTCCAGACAGAAGCTTGGAGTTGGACAGTAGATCAGGGAAGGCTCTATGACTGTGATGACAGTGCTGACAGTGAGTCAGAGGGACAAAGACAGAGCCAGACAGTCTGAGCATTGCTGCAGGGGTATGACGCTTTTCATCTACTGAAGATCCTCCGCTCTCCCATGGGTATCAGTCTCAGAGGCGTTGAAGCAGAAACAGTCACAATGACGGATAATCCCTGAAACTATTCAAACTGTGAAAAAGATCAGAACATGAGAAGCCTAAAAAACACAAATACTGTACATGGACTGATATAAAAGATCCACAAGTGAACCACATATTTAGGGGCATGTCAGGCTTTCTAGACAGTGGGCAGCAAAAGTCTGCAGAGGGTAACAGCTGTTCTGTCTGTGTTGTCTTTTTTTACTGTTTAATAAAATAAGGGTGCATGATGTGTGTATGTGTAGTTCAGGATTCAAAACAAAACCTTGAAACATGGAGGTGGATCATAACATCTGTGTTTTGGCTCATTTGTAAGCAGAAGATTCCCAATTATAAATAAGTTTTAAAGGGTCGAGTAAAAAACAAGTTGTTATGCAAGAATATTTTCCATCTTCTGTTGGCATGCTCTCAACGCTGTTCATTCATGGACCTCCGCTGTGAGATGTTGGAAATGTCTGAGGAATGCCAAGGACATTGTAATGATAAAAGTGAACCAAGGCGGAACGGGCTTCTTTAACTTCTAAGAATCGCACTCCTGATGTCGAATCAATCAATCTACAGACGACATGATTGTATAACCATCAGCATGATTTCGGGGGAAAACTAGTCTTAGACTTTTCATAATCTGTGGAGTTAAAATGCTGTAGCCACATATAGACGGGATTTAGCCTTTACAACTTAGTATCACAGCAGAGACATGCTTGACTTTTTTTTTTTTTTTTTTTTTGATACAGCTGGTGAGGGAAAGGATGTTCTTCAGGTTGTTTACATTTTTCCCCCCAAGAATTCTAGATGATATCTCGGCACTCATGGCGCAGGTGTTTGCCTGTTGAATTTAATGGGAATGTTTACTGGATTTTAAGGCTGGGAGATAAAGCAATGATTATCGCTATATAAATTTCCGCATAAAAAATACAACAAATGTTTGATAAATGTTCAACATAATTAAATTGCTAAGCTAAGAAACAAGCACATCTAGGCTGGGTTGGGCTTGCGCCGGCTCCTGGGGGCATGCTAACTGCAGCAGCTAACGACTGAGTTTCCATGATATGGAGCTTCTAATTCACTGAGCCTCGCCAACAATACTGCATATAAACTACATTTATTACATGTACCATTATCACTAAAAGATTTAGGAGATTAGCTAAACATAAGACACATTAAAGAGAATGAGCGGGATGGAGAACTTTAGCTTAGTTAACTGCTAAACTACAAGTTTAGTTACCTTCTAAGCTAAAGTAGCGAGCACATCTGAATAATGTGTAAACAATGGTGGGATTAGCAATAGTCAGTAATAGAACTTGAGTACATTACAGTAGGTTTTTATCCACTTTAATGAAAAATATAGCAAAATTAGCTGTCAGTAACAGAATTGAGACAGTACGCTCACAGCAGTATGTCAAGGAATTCATATATCATGTGTTACTGGACATGTTACTAACTTTGGAGTCTGAGCCATTTTACATGTGTGATGTTTCACACTACACCTCCACCATTACTACAGCTGCTTGACCTACAACTCTTTACTTGACTCACTGCTTGATTCCAAAACCAGCAGTGAAGAAGAGAATACAGAGGGAGAAGCTGAGGATTTTAGCAGCCAAGTGAGGAGCAAAAATCCTCACTTACTTTGGAGAGAAGCCAAGAAAATCCATTCCATTGGTAGGAAGGCTAATGAGAATAGATATCCCACCATGGCCTGGTTAGCAAAGTTCTACTTATGCATCCCTGCCACCTCAGCACCGTCTGAGCACTTCTTCTCTGCAGCACGCAACATAGCTTCCAAGAAGAGAGCCAGCCTTAGCCTGGAGCATATGGACATTTTTGCATTGCAATGCAAAGTTCCTTTAGAGAGAGTGAGTGTCTTCCTGCAGAACCATTCCTCCATAGTCCAGTTTTACCTCCATGGCCCGTTGTTTAAGAGCCATTTTAAATTATAGCAAACCCTGTTAAACATTTGGTTTGAGTGTTATGTTTTTCATTATTATTCAATCCATCATTCAGCTTTCAAACTTTATACTTAAACAAGTTTTATGAGGGTTATCTTTTTTTAGAACAAATGTTAAGACTTGCTATGCTTTGCTTGTTTTTTGATTTACAAGTTGTTTGAAAGATCACTGTACAAGAAGATTAAGGAATACGTTTGTTGTTAAAGAGACAGGAACTAGACTGCCTCTTGCAGACAGAGGCTGAGACAGAGACAGAAGATTTGCATAAAGATATGACATTATTTTTTTGAACTGTAAATCTTGCAATTATGTAAATATGTTCCAATTTTTCAGCAAAAAATCTCTAATAAACCCTCTGTATGCAATTTCCCCAGCACCAAACAACAGACAATCAAAGTTAGCATTTAGCAACTAAAGGAGAGTGAATATTTGACTTACAAGCACCAAGTGGCCATAAACACAACTCCAAATGAATGTTAATTTTGCTCTGTGTCTGCTGCATGTATAAAAAGGCAACGCGTTCACCATAAACAACTTTATGTGGTGATAATTTTAATGTTGTGTTTACAACTATGTCCACTAAAAAAGTAGCCATAAAATTGTAAAAATGAGAATAGTGCTTTAATCAGAGCAGCAGTCATTAAACCAAGAGTAAAGAAAAGCTTTTCAGTTGTTACACGTTGGGAAAATTACAGGCCTATCAGAACTTAGCACCATAAGCTATTTCCTGTGAGAAAACCTGATTAAACATCCCTACACTTAATAAAGAGATAATAAAAGTTGTTGCCCTTCGGAGACACTAATGTAATGAACAAAGTTGCTAAGTAACAGTAGTAATTACACAAAAAGCCTGACTGGGTGAGCGTTTGCATGCTAATTTGTACGGCATGTTCAGTGACAGCCAAGCTGTGATGCCCTGAGCGATAAACAGCGTGCGAAGAGATGGTGTAAGAGATTATCTCCCAGCTGCTTCACCCCTCATTATAGCCTTTTATCTTGCAGATGCTGGAGGAGATATTAAATTTAAGAAATATGTTAACCCCAGAGGCGCAGATGCTTCTCTAGTCTCCAGCACCGAACATCATAGTTTGACACGCTTCGCAAACGCCCAAATCAGGAGGAAACCCGAGACAAGCAAAGACAGAGAGAGTCTGCTAATGATTTTTGGGAATACTGTTCTAAGGATATGTTTGTTATGTTGTACATCATCTGAGAGAGAGCACAGCTGTGAATGGACATGATCTGACAAGCTGTAATTTCTACTCTGTGACTATCTGAGCACACACATGGATTTGTCAGACTCTGTGTGGCTGTTTTGTCTTTCTCATCTTGCCAATGCAAATGCTTTAATCAGTTCAGAGAAATAAGACATAATGATGTGCTGACAGCCAAGGTAACTGCTTTAAAATACAACATTAAAAAATCTATTTTGCTGTATTTTGGATACAGACCTACCACAGTGACAAAGTCTTGAGGAATTTAAACAGGCATCACACCTACAGTTGTTATGATTTGGTCCGACATTTTTTTCTCCAAGCATTTTTTGTATTGTGTCAGTTTAAGGTCACGTCACTGAGTCACGAGGTGTGTTTCCATCCACCTATCTTTACTCAATTTAAGCATAAAATAAATCATGAGTGGAAATGGCAAAAGTGTGAAAAGAATTGGCTATAGAGGAAAAAGTTTTTATGCTGGGCAGAGGCGAAAAACTGGTGGTGTATCGATAAAAGCAAAATGTGACAAAGTGAAATGTAAACAGGTTAAGCGGATAAATCATGACGTCCATGAAGCATGAGACTGAAGTATCCACTTACATTTACGCTTTACTGAAGAGATGAAAAATAGTGGTAGACAAAAACGTCAGATCTTTGTGGAATGATGAGCAAATTGTAACACTGCCAAAATAATACATGAAACAAGCAGAACATTCATACATATCATGTTTTCCACATTATTTGTTTGACTGACACACTTGTAATTAAATCGTCTCATTGTACTCCCTTCTTCTGCAATGGTTTAATGGGTCAGAAAGAAAAAGAACAGCGCCACCAGCTGTTTATCTTGATGAACCCACTCCAAATATTCGCAAAATGGTAGTGACTGGAAATGTGAATTAATTTAAAAGGATTTCTTGCTGATACTCTGAAAATTCAGATAAAATTTGCACTAAATTTGGGTGAACACCAAAATTCGCTTTATAACTGGTTGCAGTTGGACGATATATTGTTTCAGAGATAATCGCGATAAACGATATTATTGTCATTTGAAGATCATTTTATATCACTGATATAATGATAATATGGGCGGCGGTGGGTGGGATTGGAGAGTGGGCGCTACGCTTCTATAAACACAGAGACCACCATTATGGGCCAGGACATTTTTATTTACCTATAATTCCACATAAGCAGTGCCACTGGCTTCTGCAGTCTCCTCTACTTGCTTAGCCTATGTGACATGAATAGCCTCTTAGCTACAAATGTTAAATGTGGCAATATTGAGGTAAAAAAATGATCAAGGTCATTACCATGTATCATACAATAAGTCAATATATAGACGTGATGTCGATAATACGTTATTTTAAGATAACTAGATAACATAAATATTGTGAAAGGCCTACCTGAAGGATTCAACCTGTCTGCTTGCAGTAAAAACATCACCAATTTAAGTGTTGATATTTTTTGCAAGTTTACAGCATTTTCAAAATATTTTAGCAATATTGTTTTGTCAGGACTAACTGTTTAGAAAATCTGTATTTCATTTGCTCAGTCCTGGCCATGTGACTGGAAGATTGTGTTCGTTTTGCCACTGAATTAACTGTTGTGCATCATGTTTTCCTGGAATGCTGCTTTCAACACAATAACAGCCACAATTAGCACTGGTTATGCGGGCAATGCTCAATATTCAGTGCTAATTAGTACAACATTCAAGTTCTTTAGTATTTATGAACTTACAAGAACTACAGTTGTTATTTCTCATTTTTATAAGGACATTTGATTATAGTGTGGATAAACTGTCACTGTGATGCGCTCCAAAGAATTTGGGGATTTTGGAGTTCAGTTACTGTAGGCCCTAAAGCAAAACCAGGCAGTGTAACTTTGATACCTTGGACTGCCGACACTGGTGGATTTGCTTCAGTGTTAACAAGTTTTGTTGACAGAGTTGTGAAACTAGGTTGGAGATTTTAAAGCCTGTAAAAAAATCCCACATAATCAGAATGGGATTTCCCCCTTAGTAAATTATTCTTATATAACTTTAAATGACAGCAAAAATGTTCTTTAGCAGTCTTCTTGTTACATAAAATGTCCAGTGTCGTGGCACATGCAGAAAATGTGGATAACATCTAAACACATAAAAAAAAAAAGTTTAAATGCCAGCAAATATGCCAGCTTTTCTGAATGTTTATTTTAACCAAACACTTACTAACAATTAGGTTTTTCTTTCGAAATGGTTAATGAGTATCCAGTAATGTTAATATTTGTGTCACAAGAAAACACACAGTATGCGTGTCCAACTCTACAAACACACACACACATTCACACTCACAAAGCACTGATAAGGTGCTTCACTTTCAATACACAGTCACTACACTGTTTTGTCTAGCTCGTGTGTCTCAGGAGGGAGACAGGAATGCAGTCGTGGGTTATTTTGGGTTTTTAAAAGAGCACTGAGGTTTTGTGAGGTCTGACCCTGGATGGGAATTCTGACGTAACAGTTCGTCAATATTTGGAGGCCCGCTCATCTGCAGTCAATGGTCACGTCTAACTGCCCACGCAGTGCTCATCTTGAGGAGATCCTATCACGCACATAAACACACTGCACATACATACAGGCATGGGGACACACATTTTATAACAGAACTTGTGAGTCATTGGACACTCTTATTATCCCAATCTAAACCAAATCTGGTCAAGTAAGTTTTATTTATACAGCGTCAATTCACAACTGAGGTTATCTCAGGGCACTTTTCATGTAGATCATAGTCTTTAATTTACAGAGACCCAACATTCCCCCAGGAGGAAGCACTTGGCGTAAGCGGCAAGGAAAAACTCCCCTTTAATGGGAAGAAACCTCGAGTAGCACTGAGCTTTAGGTGGGCGGCAAGGCCTTGACCGCCCTGACTTGAGCTAAAGTATTTTCCCAGAGAAACATAGGACTGAAAGAAAAGATGGAATAGGAGTTATAGTCAAGTTGGTAGAGAAAATTGTTAAAACTTTCTCACGCTTAAAAAAAATTGTGTGTGTGTATGTGTGCATAGAGAGCAAACTAAGCCCTTATTCATCTGTTTTACAGCCACCTCAGGAGAAAGTCACTCTGGCTTTTCCTTGTATCACGTCACTTTTTGGCTTTGTTTAATTAAAACAGCCAGTGTAGTAACATTATCAAATGTGCAGACAGTCACTGGAAAATGATCACTAATGAGCTACCATGGGACAGCAGGGTTTTGGCCACCCAGCATCGCATTACCCTGGCACACTGCAGTCATCATCATGCTGTCAAAAACTGCTCTGCACTCATCAGTCATGAAACACAAAAGTAAGTAAGAAAATGATATCCTATTATGATGCACAAGTTAGTTTTAGCTTCTGTGCCTGCCCGGAGGAAGTCCTGTGATTTATGTCGGGAAACGCATAATAATGAGGTGTTATTGTAGAATTTATGATAATTGGATTTCAGCTAGGACCCAACAAATACTGACCCTTGGCCTTTTAAAGTTCAAGCTATGAACGGAAAGGTCTGAGCAGTCAGTCACATACACTCAAAACAGTTCGTGCTTGAATGTCTCCATTCAGCTGTCTAACCAGAGTAGTAAAACAGGACGTGACTCAAGTGCTGAAGTAGATGAGTGAAAAGTTGAACAACATTTCCAAATCGGTACATCTTCACAACGTTGCCAAAAAATATCACACTTAGGCCTCAATAAGATGTTTTTTAAACATGGTTACAGCTGTTTAGTCAGTTATTTTCACTGGTTCCCGCTGGCTCCTTCAAGCTGGTTACCTCAGCTGCACTTTGAATGTGGGACAGATTGGGCTACTCTAAATTGTCACTCCCCTATTTCTTTATAACAAACTAAATAATGCTTGAAGTTTGTACTTTCACTTTGAATAAAGTTTGTACTTTATGCTTTAATGTCAATATATTGCACAAGACACAGAGTTTTTTATTGCCTCACATTGTGAATAGTAGATGCTCATACTTTGTATTTTAGTGTTTTAGCCATGCTAGTAGTAGGGCTCTATTGATGGCAATGTTGTTCATACGTTCATGAAATTTGCTTCAATATCCATGATACCCAAAAGATGACTTTGATGATTGCCTGACCTTTAATCTGGTCATTAATTAAGTTAAAATGTCACTTCGTCCAGCTTTTTTTTTTTAAACAATTCTACCACCAGTCTCAATTGTACTTCTGTTTAGTGCTTATTTGCAAATGTTTGCATATTAACATCCTAAACTAGGATGATAAACATGGCGAGTATTAAACCGGCTAAACATCATACATGTTAACATTTAGAGTGCCTTAGTACAGCCTTAAACAGCTGCTATCATGGCTGTTGACTTTTATTCTTGTTTAAAGTTAATTATGCAGCTGATCTTCTACTTTTCCTGCTGTTACACTTAGTTTTTTTTCCACTGGGGATCAATGAAGCATATCTTATTGTTCTTTCCATACAAAGCTCTTGGAAGTGATAACAAAAAAACACCTGCTCTTCTATTCTGATTCACAAAAGGCTAATTTGCTCTTGTCCAGATTTGTTTTGAGTAATGTTGCACATGTTTCTTTGGGTTATCGTATCTGCTAATTTACTAGCTTGTAAATTTGTCCCAACTCTTAAATTGTGTAACAAACAGAATGATGTAATTCTCCTCGCATCTTATAAAGTGCTTGTTTCCTGCTAATAAAGCAGCTGCACTTTGAAGAAGTGTAATACCAGATAACATCCTTGTATAACACATAGTGAAGGATAAGACTACAAGATGAGACCTCAGACTTCTACTTTGGTTTGCTTTAGACATGTTTTTGGTTTGACTGAGCCACAGAGGATGGATGTTGAATGAATTTGCCCTTTGGCAGTTCTGCAGGTTTAATAATGACCTCACTTCTCTCTTTCCTCTGGGTCCAGATCACACAATCACTGAAGCCCCAGTGGCTTATCATAGTACCTCAGCAATCAGCACTCCATTGAAAACACTCCAGGGTGAAAAATAAAGCAAGATTTATCTGTTTTTCTTTCAATCAGTGTCTAAATCGACTCATTTCACTCCATGCAGTCATACTGCAGGTGTCTGTCATGATGCATATTCCTTTCTGTTTTAATGGAATATTTTAGTAAGCCTTTCAAGTGTGTCAATCTCTACAGGAAAGCAATTGTATAACATCTTGGCGTACCAGGCAGGAAAAACTGCAGACAAGCACAGATTTGAGTGTATCTAATCTCAAATACTTAAAAAACACACTGCCATAAAAATATTTGGATAGCTGCTTTGAATAGAAGAAACGCCACAAACCCCTTTTTGGCAACAACGCCAAAAAAAAAGGACTGTATCACTCAATTGTTGAGAGCTCCGGCACCTAAAACACTAAATCTCCATCCACCTGCGCTGCATTCGGATACAGATCAAACACAGGAAGTCAGCTGCCTCATAACAGACCGGGTTAGAGTACAATATGACTTGTGTGAAAGTCAGCTGTAGAAACAAACACAGGTGAGGGTCAAAGACAAATGTCAACAATGCATAACACAAACATAGATTATGTTAAGTGAAGTAGCTTAAAATGACTCTCACTGCTACATTTTGCTTGTAAAATAACATTTTTGAAGACTTGGTGGGGGATGGAGAAAATTGTTGAAAAATGATAACTATGACTTAACAAAGTTCAAATAGCTTAAGCATTGTAAGAAAGATTAATTAGTAACATTACATATCTGCTGTTTGGTGCTGTGGGTACAGTTGGTTCATTGCTTGCCTAGGCTGATGAGACCAATGAGGCTGAGTTTTTAAAACCTATAAATCTGTGGACAGTAAAACAATAAACTGAGCTAAATGTGGCTAAAATGTCCCATAGATGGTTTATAATTCTCTGTGGGATCATCACTGCTACGAGTTTAAATTTCACAGTCATTTCCATTATTGTAACTCAGCTGCATACAGAATAATGACCAACATA
Organism: Scomber scombrus; assembly: GCF_963691925.1. Taxonomy (NCBI): domain Eukaryota; kingdom Metazoa; phylum Chordata; class Actinopteri; order Scombriformes; family Scombridae; genus Scomber; species Scomber scombrus. Next base: position 21,070,005 of record NC_084986.1, on the reverse strand, counting down.
AGTGTTTGTCACTCAACGGAGGGAAGCAGACAGGCTGTGGACTTGAGGAAGTGTTGTCTGTCTGAGGGCTGTGAGGAGACATCCTCTCCCGCGCCTTCAGGTTGTCCAGTACCTGATGTTCCCTCCAGCATCTGCTCCCCATTCCCAAGAGCCCAAAGCGCAGGGCCTCTCAGTGGGAGGGAAAGACACATTATATGTGAGCCTGTCTCGGAGCAAGAAGCTTTACAGAGATATGACTTTAAAAAAGGGAAGAGAACAAAACTAAGGGAAGCTTGGTAGATTTATGGTCATCATTGATGTTGGTCTTTCAGCAGATTGAAACAGATGACATTCTGCCCAAAGGGAAAAGATTTGAAAGCTTCTAGTTTGAAACTGGATTTTTGCCAGACTAGGCACGGATCGTGAAGGAGGAGAGGGATTTACGGAGAGGTAGATTGTAGTATTACTCTTGTTGTTTGCTTTGTTCTGTCTCATTCTAATGCTGTGGTGCACTACCTGCATCTCATTGTATGTACTGCGTTTAGAGTTCAACATGACAATCAGATCAGGCAGTTAATATTGTGACAGTAAAGTTGGAGATCATTTTTCAAACAATATATCATTTACGAATACACCAGAGGCCTTCTTCCACATTGCTCAGAGAGTGTCTCCATGTGTTAGCCATCACCATCAGCTGACTTCTGTTTATACCTGCAATTAACTCTCCTCATAGGCTGGCTGGCCTGCATGTGCACCAGAGGCTGATGGGAAACAACTTGGGGGGATTGTCTACTTTTCCTAAATACGTAATACAAGGGAAACTAACAATTTGTTCTTAATTGTTATTATTGATTAATCTGTTGATTATTTCCTTGATTCAATGTTTCATTATAAACCAGAAAATATTCACATTAAAGGAGCTGGACTGACAATTTTAGCTTTTTTTCTGACTCAGAATAACTAATAGTAAATCCACATTCATCACTTTTCATTGTGTAGTCAGCTGTGTGGCAACTACCACACTTTGAGGCTGAAGCCAAAGTACCTTTCAGTTCAATGCCGATAGCTGCTAGACGCTGTCCCCAATTGACTCTCATTCAAAAAGCCTCAACTTCTCTCTAGGAATACTAAGTCAATAACTTTTTTCAGTGAGTCATTATGGTCTCAATAACTAAATTCACACCCTCTAATGAGTGCACTGGTGGTCATTTAAGAAATTATTGCTCCATTAATCAGATCTGAAGGTTTATATAGTAGCTTTGATGTCTGCCGTGTGGGTGATGATTGACAGCTGAGATTGAAATTTGGCTCACCAGCTGTTCTACCCGGCTCCGGGACTCGCATTGAGTTGGACTATTGTTGCAATATTTCAATAAGTTTTGTGTTTCTTGGATACCTACAACAGCCCACACTCAGTAGTTTATTCTATACAGAAAAGATGGAACCCACCGTAAGCAGAAACTCTGGGCTTCAGCAAATTTCCAACCACATTCAGCCTGAAGACACTGACCTGTCAACCTGTCACACCACCACACCTGAAAATGTGATGCTTTAATCTTTTAGTTATTCTTTGTGGTTTATGCAATGAAAGAAGAGCCTTTACACCATTCATCTAAACATAACTGCATCTTGTTTATGCTGGATATGTTGCAGGAGAGAGAAATTATCATCAAGGCTGGAAACACATTATTGATTCCAAAACACACCATGGTAGGATAATCACAGAGAGCCACACTACAAAGTGTACTCAGTTGGTAGATTTTGCGAAATCTCTTTGGCACTCTGCAAAGATGTAAACCACACAAACACAGCGCCTGTAGACAGGATATGTGGAACCTCCTTGGTACTAAATGAATACAGTGTGTTCCCGAACTAAATGAGCCGGCATCTGGTTCATCTCAGAAGTGTGTCCACCAAACCTCAACCCATTCCTCGTTATGTAATATCTACGCATGCTGATAAATTCCATAACAATTATCTTCTAACCACAAATGAATGAATGTTTTTTAGCTTAACTGTCTCTTTATTGTGGTAGATGATCATTGAATGTGCATACGGTTGCATGTGAACACTATGTACCTTTGTTTAAATCATTTGATTTATGCAACACTGTGGTGCTTTGAATTGCTGGCAGAAGATTAAATGAAATATACTGAATTTAATGGATGAGTTGGCTGAGTTGTTTCACCTGGCGTTGGATCATTCTTTATAGATGTTGGACAAATCAATCATTCTCACTGAGAGGGGTTTCAGGGCCCTGTTTAGATTATGAATCAATGCATTGCCCGATTCTCCGACATCAGGATTCGAGCAATTACTAGCTCAGTTTGGAAATTACTTGTAGCATGTCGACAGATATGGAAGAAGGGATTTAATGACAATATAAGATGGCATATCTGCCACTGTAAGGTCAGAACAGGCCAGAAGTTACACAAGTCGTGACATAGTCTTATAAAGAGCAGCTCGGGGATCACGCTTACACCAGGCGATGATATAATATGAGTTACGCAAGTTGTTCCTTAAAAAGTGAAATTAGATTTTATCTTTATCCCGCGGCTATAGAAAGTTATTGTTGGATTTGATTTCAGACAGTTATCCACAGGATAGTATGAAAGGCAAACGGCACCTCCCTACTAATTGTGAAGCTTCATGGTGTAATGATAAAACTAATTGTATGACTAATATATGGCTGCAAATCCTATGGAAACTCTGAGAGTGACAAATAAATGTGCTGATTAATTTACAGGGAAAAAAGGCTTCCTTCAAGGAATCTTCTGCCAGTTTATGAAACAGACTTTACGTCACAAAGTTTTAGTGGGTACATACAGTACAACCCAAACATACTGGGAAGACGCAAGAGGCCTCTCTCATTTAAATGTCAATGAAAGAAGAGCGGTGGAAAACTCATCAGGTCATTGAAAGTTAAAGCTGACCTTTTGGAAACTCAGTCTGCACAGACAGTACTGGCTCATACTGCACGACACTGGACACTTCTGCTGCTTTTGCTTTACTTATAAAAGACATATGTGAGGCTAAATGATCATACCATACTACTGATGCTAATGTTTAATTTTTGTCAGTCATACTTAATTTTGGTTACATATCTAAAACACGGCCTAATGTAAATATACAGTACCAAAATTTGATTAAAGCTCCTTTGTTTTAAATTGAAATAATCATGTCTTACAAGACGCCCTATTCCAGACACATGGCGTGACACTGGAGCATTAATGTTAAAAGATAGAATCACAATTTTTCAAAGTCTGTCTTAAAACAACAGTCAGGTGCCCAAACAAACATTCTCCTGTTCATACTCACCTTTAAAAGACCAGGTAAGCTTATGCAATCAACATTAGTCAACTCAAAGTCTCTTTAGTGCCGAATTCCCTCTTTTTGTTACTATAATTCCTCTGCAGCTGAACAGAGACACTGTCTGTCGAAACACTCATTTGACTGACTCACATCATCTTAGGATAAACTTTTGCACACATTTCTCAAAATGAGGACTCTAGATGTTTTAAGGTTTAAAGTGAATAATTAAGTGTGTGATACCTCATTCTTTCTCTCCGTAGCAACTTTCTCACACCTGAAATCGGAGATGCCTCAGCGATTGCCATTACATGTTTTATGATTTCGTCAAATACACCATAAATTGTCATGTGTCACTCTGTAGTTTTCTGTTACATTCCATTTTGCTCAAACATGTCATAAAATCACAAACTTCAACTTGGCATGATTGTAAAAAATATTTAGCTTCTAAGCCAGCTGCAGTACAGTAAATAGAGATTTGAAGTTGAACACATTTCTCTATTTTTAACTGCATATTTGATTAAAAGGGTATTTCAGCAGCTGCCAGTATTCACCTTCTACTGTTCATGAGGATTCTTTTCTTTTCATTCCTTTTTTTTTTTTTATACAAAATCCATTATCCTCTGACCTAAATTAACCATTAGGTTTTTTTCTTTTTAAAAAAAATGATGCCCTGAACTGCCACTCAGTAATGGCTCCAACGCGGGTAGCTGTTTGGGTTTTGATGGGATCACACTGGGAGTGTTGAAAAGCACACATTCCATCACATTTCCTCGTCTGCAGCCTCACCGGGGCTGCTGTGATTTGTTCTCTGCCCGGTGTTATTATCTTTATCTACACCGGGGCTGCCACTGAAATATGCTACTCCTCAGTGCTTCCTAGACCTCGTTTGCAGATATGATCTAGACTAACTTAACCCTACGTCTATGACTTGAACATCATACCGACAGGCTGGGGCATCTGAGGCTAATGCGCGGTTAGCTGTGACAGGGTCATTTTCACTGCTGGACAATTACGTAAGAGCAGACCGGCTGTAATAAAACCTTTTATTAGATGCCATGGATTTCTTCTACAGTAGCAGCAAAGGCGAGCACCTCAGTAAAGTGCATTATAGTGTGAAATGAAGGACTATGAATACATTTACAGTGCAATAAAGTTACAGGTGGTTGATTTAAATGTTCTAACAGCTGGATGGCTGCTGGACAGCTCTCCTCTCCGGCCTATTTAGTCCAACACACACACAAACACCAACCCTGGAGGGCTTAGACTTTTCTTTTTTTTTATTAAGCCACCAGAGCTGCCATTTAGGCCAAAGACATTGTTGCACAATATCTACAATTTTCTTAAACTGCAGCACTTTAACCTCACAATTTAGATTATCCTGTCTACCTACTTCACTGTGCATTAAGTGAAACTCGTGACACTTGTCTGGTTAACAGATGTTTATTTGGGGAAAATTATTTAATTATCTTTTGGTTTTTGACACCATGAATCACATTTCGTGCTGCACGCAAACCTCAAGACCTCAGCCTTACAGTTCTCTGGCTGTCTTTAAAGAGCCGTTGTTAAGAGGAGGATGAAAGAGTTACAAGTATGGTGGGGGAAAAGGGTTATGATGTGGCGAGTAAGTATTTGTGCTCTGCGCTGGTGCGACTCGCCGGGGAATCACGGGAGGTTATAACAGCGAAGTGCTTTCAATTACAGTAAATATGAGGCCAAGCAGATAGCGTGAGCACAAAGGCTTTAAAGTATGTGAGGTCTGTCATGGCATTCAGGGGTGTTCGGAAGATAAAAATTTGCTTGCATTTTGTTTAGTTTGCATGAAATTAAGTTACCAGTGTGCAGCCGAACAGTCCAGATAGGTTTTCTTACATTAATCCTCACAGGTGAAACACTGAAATGCTAAATTCAACAAATTGTTACCACATTAAAGCAGGCACGGGGAGAAACTTCATATCTGACGACTTTGCTGAGTAGAGTCAAGTGTTTCTCATTACCGCTGCAAAGATCATGAGTCATATTCTGCAATGTCTAATCAATGCAAGACTAAAATGATTTGGATGCCGGGTATTTAGTGAGAACAATGCTGAAAACAAAAGATCCTTTGCTTTGCTGTTGTGGAATTTATTAAGTTTGGGCAGTGATGGTGAAAGATTTTGGCTAACGGGCAGCTTTGATATGATACTGAGAGACAGCAAACCTACTGTAGCATGGCGATAAATGATCAATGTTCTACTTGACAATGTGTTTTGAATAATGTGGTCATACTTCTAATAGGATTGTAACTGCACACCTAGCAAGACTTTACAGTATCTGTATTTGTCTGTTTGTTTCAATAAAACTAAGCAGAGGTTTTCAAATTAAATAATTCGGGTTTGGTTGAGGTTCAGTCTTTATACTGCCAATCAGTCTAGCATGTTTTCTGCCACATTACTCCATAGGGACGGATGGAATAAGTGAATGGTAAACAACCCATTAAATGAATCAAGATTCAATGTGATGGATTGTCACCACGGTTATCCAAGTGCAATCATGTGAAACTAACTCCCATATATGTAGCACAAGATGCTGCTACAATGGGTGCTACAAGATGCTGCTAACACTAACCCTAAACCCTAACCCTAACTCTATTGTCAACCTATTGACAATATGATAGTTTAATTTCCTACATATGTTGAGCCACTGCTTAAGAGTTGTCTGCAGAATCACTTAACAGCATAAAATGAAATGTTTTAATGGTGCATACCAGATAATTGTTTTTCTGGTGCTAACTAGTAGCAGTGGTATCTTTAAGACTTAAAACAGTGCAGATTATAAGATATGATTATAATGTATGTTAAAACACCACTAGTGCCTTTAGTTTAAGTTTTTAAGGTCTCACAACAAGAGACTCAAACATTCATTGTTTCAGTCATATATTTGCATGAAAAGAGTCTTATAGTAACATTTGAAATTATGCTAGAAATCTGTCTGTTGGGAAAGGAGCAAATAGTGTGGTGTAGTAAGAGAGCCACAAATTTATATTTTAACCAAAACAAACATTTAAAAAAAGATCTGAATATGTGAGTGGGTAATATGAACAACTTGTGGAATGACGTTAGCAATAAATCAACAAACAGTGAGCTGTTTTTGCGGCATGTGAAAACAACCTGATGTCATCATGAGGAAGAAACTGAGGTAATATTGCTAACAAAGGATGCTTTTTATTATGGTAATGTGTCTCCTCGCTTCCCTCATTTGTGTCTTTTCATCACATCTCAGCTCCTCCCAGTGACGATGTGACTGATATGCAGACAAGAGAAACAATGATGGAGGAAATTAATTAATCATTACTTAATTAATTCATCATTAATATGAATTTCTACATAGAAATAGCTGAAGGAAAACACCTGATGAATGCTCTATTTTGTATCATTTGATTAGAATAAGACACAAATAGACAACTTAACTCCAAATTATTAATTAAATAGTGAAACTGATGTAAAAGAGCAATAAAAACAGCTGAAACCTGCAGAATATGTTTAAATTTATTGCTTATTTATTCAGACTCCGGATGATTTTATAGGAGACGCACAGCTGTGTGAGTTTAGATGTGCTTGAAACAGAAAAGAAGAGAGGAGAAGAGAAGCCTGACTTATGAGGAACAATAATAAAGTTACAAGAGTGTCTTTTTGTGATTGAGTAATGATTCAGTAATTTTTATTTTCTGAATAAATAAGATCAGCTGCTGTTAGTGTTTTCATTCCTGTTCCGCGGGTAATTTTCCTGATTTGCCGTGTTACAACAACAGCCTGACTGTTTACTGTCATGTCAGGTCAGCTGAACAATCAAAGGGGTGTTGCATTCCGGTAAAAACATCTGCATGGGATACACCTCCTCTCTCTGTGCTCCTCATCTTCTCCAAGTGCATTTAAGGGATTGTAAGATCCTCCATGACGGACAATACTTCATATCACTGTTTTCTGTTTCTGTTTAATGTGTGCTTTTTTTTAAAAATACCAATGTATCGGGGTCCTGGGGGACCCTAGTCAAAGGTACCCCATTCAGCCTAAGTAGTACACCTGTTATTCTTCGCTCTAGGTTCCTCCAGGAGCCTCTCTCCTCATCTCCTGGTGCATCTAAGTGGTTGGATGTTCTTCGATGATGGTGGAGGGAGATAGGTTGCCAGGTCACAGCTGGAGGACAGACGAGAGAAGACGAAAGGAAGCATAGTGAGAAGCATCCAATGCGTTTAGAGCAGGCTTAAAACCTGTAAGGAGCCTATGTACATGTGTTCACCTCATTTATTTTGGTAATTTGACTGTGTAATATAGACATCCAAGAAAACAGACAACAGAAAACCGCAAAAAGCATGATATGTCCCCTTAAAATAAGTTGTGACCAGAAACATCTAGCTGCTTATAGCATCACAGCGGAAAACTTGGGTGACAGCAAAAATGTAACACTAAACAGAGAAATAGCCTTTTGAGCACATATGCGTCTGCCTTTTGGAACAACGCCTGCGCTATTCCTTGTGTGATCCATCTTCATCTTCAAGTTGTGTCTGCTGTCAAAACTTTTCCATTCCCTCCAAGAGGGTCAAGCTCTGTCTGCCGGCCCTCTGCATGCCTCGGCCTCCTTGACCTCAACCTTGATCGCGGTGTCCTTCTTCTCAGACTCAGAGCATCATAACAACCATTCATCATTAGTGCGCTGTAGAATGCTGGTTAGCTGGTTGGTGGATACATTATCACCTCTAGCCGTGTCATTAGTACTGACGCACAGGCACACATTCCAAAATGTTTTTTGCAGTCGTTCGTCTTTATCAGAAGACATCATAGAACATTGAATTTAATTGTGAAGTAAATGTAAAACAATATTTCTCATTCATAGATTGAGTGAGGGAGCAGGCCAACCGAATACATTTCAATCTGAGGAAAAAGGCAGCCACTTACTCTTGGGAATGTCATTAATTTCCTGCCAGTGTTGTTGGACTCGGTCAGATTTCTGTTCTGGAGTGTATAGTTTGGCTGAAGCTCTCTGAGATGATGGAGGGCAGCCGCTCGCCACAACGTCTCTTATTTCTCATCAGAGAGCAAGAGGAGGGGGGGTGACAGATACTCTCACGTGGCTAATAAAACAGCTGGAAAGCACTTGATTTCCTGCTACTGGTTCTTCTGAATGGAGGGATCCTGCTGAGGCGTTGAGCTGTTTGGTCTGTGGTGAACCGTGTCTCAGGCTGACAGGATATATACAGTTCTATCAGCCAGCAATCAGAGAACATATTTTTATGTCTGTGAGAGTATCTGCAGTGTATGTGTATGTAGTTAAGTGTATATGTAGACACTTTCTGATGGAAAACATGCAGCACTGCTTCTTTAAACTAGATCTCATAATCACATCCTGCTGCAGAGAGAATGTTACTCCTCCTCACTTACACATTGATTATATAACAGTCTTTATAATAATGTTATAGTAGGAATCTGGGTGGGCGATTTAGACAAAATAATATTGTAATATTATCTTCATTACTATTGAACTATTATTGGTAGTTATATAATATTGCATTCGTAGTAGTTATGTTTATTGAAATAGTTAAACTCATCTTCATACTATTAAGACTTTCATTGTGTGTTTTACTTGAATTTCCTAAAATTATTTGTACACACAATCCATAATATTAATGTAAACAAGGGTTCACACTGCTACCAAAGTTGTGTGTTGTTCTCGAATTAAAAGGTCTTCAACCTAATCCTACTGACTAGGGTACCTGCAAACCCCAGAGATACACTTTTTTTTATATCTCACAGGTGCTTTATTCTATCATTCCAAATTCTTTATGACTTTGTTTATCAATTTTTTAATCAGTGTTTTGTTTTTTGTTTTTTTCCAAATACCAATGTATTGATCAAAAGTACCTAATTCCGCCTGTTCCTGCCAGTTTTAATAGATGGAACTCTTTATTAAGTTAATGTTTGCTCAGGTCATTATCTTAAAGTATCACACACTATCAGGGGAGTGGGGGTGCTCGTGTGCTCTGTTGATGACCCTCATTTTTTGTTTTACATAATAATTCTATTATACTTTTGTACTAATTTAATATTCTACCTCTACTTCAATGTTGCTGATTTGATGATGTTTGTTTTTTATGTGTGCCTTATAAGGAATCCTTGAGTGCTTTGAAAGGTGCCTACAAATAAAATGCATTATTATTAAATGCATTATTAATATACAGATTAACTAACTTGTTTCATACAGTAGTTTATTCTTGGGGTTCCCAGACTACCCAGTTGGTATAGTCTTTGTTGGCAAGATGAGGGTTAATACAGCTATAAAAGTTGCTGATGGTCACTTGACTGTATAGTTCATGTAAAAACATCAGAAAAACAGGCCTTAAGCAGCATTTAACAAGCAACATTGACCTGTGAATAAACTCTTCAGTTATGCATATTCACATTTTTTATATTTGTGTGCTTACATAAAAATATGGATTGTGTACTTAAGATTTTTCTTAACGAGATTTTGTTGCAAATTCAACTTGCTATCATTCATTTAAAAACACTGCTGTCCTCTAATGTGTGAGATGTCAGCTTGCGTTCCAACCAGTAACTTTATTTCATTTTCAGATAAAACTCCCTGTAGACAAATCATAGTATTGATCAGTCAGGTCTATTTAATGAGATGTTTTGTTGGAGCTGTACGCACAAACACTCATGGTGCATACACACACACACACACATACACACACCCTCACATATTTATTCACAGATTTTTGGCATAACTACGTCTCCCGTCATGGGTCTCCTGGGATGGCAAACACGTTCATACGGCCATCTCACAGCTGAGCGCCTGTTCCAAACACATCCTCCCGTCCCGTCACAACACGCCTTCTTCAATCAGCTCACATTTATTTCCCTCCTCTGCTCCTCAATAGGCCTTTATGGACCATTTTCATCACACAAAACCCACCTTTGTCCACCGCAGCCCCTTTCTGGAAGAGTCAATCGACATTTTTCATTTTTTTTTCAAAGAATTTCTTTGAGGTGTGGATATTTTTCCACTGGAATCGACGCGGTTCGGGGAAACCAAACAACTCTTCACGCAAGCCGGGTCACAGTTCCTCTGCTGTTTTGTATATTATGTAATTCGGCCTGTCAGCTGGGGGAAAATAAATGGGAAGGATATCTTCAAATGTAATAAATCAAACAAAAGTGAGATAACATATGTTTAAATCCATCGCTGCAACCTGCCACTGACACTTCCTCTTGGTGGAAGTAGAAAAATAATCACACACGGGCCAGTAAGAGCTTCTGTTGAGTTTCACACCACCATTTATATGCAACATGGCAAGCAAATTAGGGACAGACCAAACATGGCTTTGAAGTTGCATTTATAATCCACATGATTCCCCATTGACTGTGAATGCATACATTTGAGAGTAAAGTGTGCAGGTAAACAAAAAGCCAGCTTGCGTCTGCTTTTGGGACCTACCACAGTGAAAAAGGATAATGTTATGTGTGCTTGAAAACTAAGAGACTGTGGAGAGAAGCGCACTCAGGCAAGAGGTGGAGGTGAACATGCCCGGAGGACACTCTCAAAAATAAAACTGTCTCACAAAAAACACTGATTTGCATGACCTATGCCTTCAAAACACACCCTGTAGCCTGTCAGAAAGAAGGAGATGGAGGGAAAAAAGTGTTCTACTTAACTACTCTTAACCTAAAGGTACAGTACTTGAGCTATTTGTGTCACATTGGAATGAGAGGATGTTAAAGTTTACAGTTACTTCAGCCTACCATCATTGGCTCAATGTGTTTTTATAAGTGCCTCGCAGGTGAAGCATTTTTCAGCTTTCGTGCGTAGGCTAGAAGTTGACCTTAATAATGTTTTGGATGAAAACAGCAGGATTGAAGAGCTTTTAACTGCAGACATTAAAACAACACTACAAACTCATAGAAACAGCACTGATAACACCTACTTTAACATTTCTCATGAATAAAGCAACACAAACATCACATAGCAACTGTGTTTCTTTTCTCCTGATAAACTTTAGTCAGGTTCACTTGCTGGCTTCCAAATAAACATTCTGATAAAAAAAATTCTTTATATGTATGTAAGTGCATGTGTGTTTATTTTGTCTCTCAAAGTCACTAAATCCATTAGAATCAAGCAGCTAAAAACTAAGTTAATGGTTACTACAATTCTATCAACCATTACACTATTCAATACATACACGTGTGCTTCCCTGTATTGAAATATAGCTTTATGGATTCAAAATTCAAGATGTTTATTGTCATGTGCACAGTAGTTCAGACAATGCAATGACATTCTTAGTTTGCTGCTCTCCCTTACACACAACAATAACACATCCACTCACCAAACACATGATAAAAAGATGCACACAACAATAATAGATTAAAGTTAAAAAAAGATAAAAAGGCTAAAAAGAACAAGATTAAGGTAGATGAAAAAATAAAATAAATAAATAAAATTAAATAGGCAAGATAAGTGCCAAAAACCTGAGTTAATTTGTAAAGTGACTGTGCTGTGGATGGTAAAGCTGTGAAAACTTTCAAATCTTAAGTTAATCAAGTATTCCTCTATAATATTTCATATTTATAACTAAATAAGGAACAATTAAACAAAGGTTATTATTATTAGGTAGGTAGGTTGGTAGGTAGATATTGTTTAAGAATGTAACACCCCAAAAAGTTATCTTGATCACATTCGATTGACAGTAATATAACATTACATCTGATTGGTGCATGACATTACCATATGACTGAGCTCCACCCACTTCATCCTAATGAGTACAGCCCAGACAGAAATACAGAAACCTCAACATTAAATTAGCAAAATTGTTCCAATTTAGGTAAAAGTGTGTCTTCATACAGGTTCCCATCACTCCTAGTATGAAAAACAAGACCTTTAAAGTCTTTATACTATTTGTCCATGTCCAGCAGATATCTGTAGTCAACAGTCAGAAGAAGAATACAAAGACTGAAAAGTATAAAAATGTGAAAAAGGCTCTTAACATGACGACCCTCCATGTCCCATACATTTGAGACAGTGACAGATAGAGAGAAGCAGAGGAACTGAGATAAAAAACAGAGGAAAAGTTAATTAAAAAATCCATTCCAGGCATAACTGGGTTTGGTGAGCGGGGTGGTGTCAGTGGCTTTGTCTTATGTAAGCCAGCACCTGGGATCCTTGAAGCATGCAAGCAATGTGGTACATGATCAGGTGCTGCGAGGGCACCGCCTCATCCCACGGGCCCGTATGACTCTCTCGGGGGGGGGGGGGGGGGGGGGGGGTATCTGGCCTCACTAAAATCTAGCACGGGTGACCCTGGATTATCTGTGTCACAAAAGACCGGCTCTGTTGACCCAAGGTTTGCCCCCATGTATGAGTGTGTTTATATGGAAGAGATTTACAAGCCAATCGCATAATACATCAACACATGCAGAGCTGAGTGTTTTATAGCCAATAAAATGAAACTGTTGACCCCTGAAAAGAAATTAGGTCATCAGGGCGGCATAACAGTAGAGTAAATGTTATCACTGAACTGATAAAGAATCAATAAAAAATAGTGGAAATAAAACAATAACAATATGAAAAGTAATAGGCTATTAAAAGTGTGGGAAAATTGTATTTTCAACAACTTAAGTAGTGTAGAGTTGACTAGACTCAGACACACAAAGGTCACACCAAACACATTGTCCACATAAACAGAAGTTGCAAAATTTGAAGTTAAGGTCGTGGGACAAATCCAAAATAATCACAGCAGACGGCGCTGCCATAAAAAAACACCAGAGTATTGCTGCATTGCCTCTTTCTCATAACCACAAATCATAGACGTAGATTCACACACACAAGTCACACACGCATTGTATATAGCATATGCACAATGTTAAATCTGAAGTGGGTTAAGTCCAACAATAATCAGAGCTGAGCAGACGGCGCTGCCATAATAAAAAAACACCAGTGTAATTTAATTTTGATTTTTTGTTTTTCATTAGGCGACTACTCCAAAACAAAGGGTCAGAATGGTTATTGCGGGGATCGGTTGCAGTTCTCGTCATCCTGTCTTCTTTTTTCTGCTACTTATTATTATTATCTTTTTATTTTTTAATCATACTAAAAGAGCACCCCTGGTTCAGTCATGTTATCAGAAATGTAGTATTTTTCTACTTTGAAAGATTCCAGCATTTGATTCAAGATTCAGACATTCTGTGCTAAAGCTTGAGTGAACCCAAACTGATCTGCTCAGTATCCTTTTTGGCTTTTTTTATGGAATATGATTTTCTATTTCTTATTCTGATGTATGAGAATGAAGCTGTCTCTTGTTTGTTGCCTTTGAGACAGTGATGAAGCTCACAGATAACTTGGAAGAATTGGGGGAATTTAAGTAAACATGTACGAGAATCCCACTGACAACTGTCTGAACGGTTACATTTTTTCATTGTTTTTGCATAAAATGTAATGCCCTCTCCAGACTAAATCTCGGACCACACCATGACAACAATTAAACAACAAATGTTTGTCTTCTGTCAAACTCTTCTATAAACTGAGGGAGCCGCCTTTCAATATGTGGCTTCTGTGGTGGGCTAATGTCCGTAATAACAGAGGAGGAAATGGCTGAGCAACCACAGAAAAACATGGACACACACGCACACACATAAAACACATCACTACGTCTACATGTGTCTCTCTGTGGCTCTTTCACTCTTTGTCTTTGTTTTTCAGAGTCGTTGCAGAAATCTGGATGTCTGCTCCAGTCTCATCCTTTCCAGCTTCATGATATATGATTACAGCTGTAGTGACACAGACTTCCAGGATGTCGGAGGCATTTAATTTGGTTTGAAATGTCTTTCCAGCTGCATAACGTCTGAAAAATAAAAAGTTACGTGATGGATCTATGACAATAAATTTGCAGGATAATTACGTGTCTGGGGATTTTGAGAAAACATAAAATCTGTCGATTTGCTTATGATTTTATCTTGAAACTGGATTACAGGAGAACAATGACCCTCTTTAGTCAGTTTAAACCGACAAAGCGGTGTTCTTTGTGTAACCCGGTGGACATCAAGCATAAAAGCTGGTCCTTTATAATCTTCCCTATCAAAGTCCCTGAACAACAGAGGAGCCAGCAGACCTGTGCTGCTCCCAGAGTGAGAGGTGTAGAGGGATTTTGTATGAGTGTGTGGGTGGGTATCAGTGTGGGTTTGTTAATTGATAACTTGACCCCCCACAAAGACTCTAATTCTTTAAAGACTAACGGTTACGCAACAGTGCCCCTGCTACCACAACATTTTCGTGACAAAGTTCACTGCCTGTCAAGGTTTCTTTTATACTCTAGGATCCCTGCCCATGAGCTGTTTTTCTGCTCAGTATTATCCTGAAACCGCAATGACAACTCAACAGGGAATTATCACCCACCTCTTAAGCTCTATGAAAGGTTTTAGCCCCTTTTTAGCTTGTTGTTTTTGGCTATAAAGCCTGCATATTCCACTCTTAGTGACCCTTTTAACTACTGAAAGTATGGTATATTATATCAGTCTAAAAGCTGTACTTGAAAACAGGGTTTTGCATCTGTAACCTTAGTTTTGTATACTTGTACATTTATGTTTGTGACTATAAATACACATACCTGCAGGTTGAACATTTTTAGTGTCTGCTTGCAAGCTCTGTTTTGCTAGTCTGTGCATTCAGTTACAGACCTGCAAGCCTGTATTCACATCCCATGAGGCAAAAACAAAAACAGCAGCTTTAAAGTCACAACATTGTCATAATTTATAGTGTGCTGACAGGAATATGTTGTGCCTAAGTCTGAATGTGAATGATCCCGAGATTAAAGGGGTATAATATGAGCTGCTCAGGTGCGTAACAGATTATGCTTTGGAAGTATTCATCTCCAGCTTGTGCACAGAAAGGTTGCAATAGAGGCTTTGCAAAGACAGAGCAGAGCAGTGGTGGCAGGTGGTCGGCTTGGCATTACCACAATAGTAATTATTTTATTATGTGGGTGGTCAGAGGAATTAGCAGCTGCATGGCCTGATCCCATTTAGATAATATTATACTGAGGTATTTCATTATGCGATCTGTGACGAAGTGACCTTTGTGAGTTTGGTTACTTGTGAGGTTTTTTCCCCCCCACTCCTTCTCTCTCTCTTTTCACTCTCAATTGGCTGACAGGACCTGATGGTTTCTTTTTGAAGATTCCAAGAAGTTCCAGGGTGTTGAAAGAAAGAGGAAGTCCCTCTCCATCTTCTCTCCTCTTTAACTCCTATTTTTTCCACTCCTCTGAAAAAGTGAGGGAGCCTCTGCTGTCGTCTCTAAGCGCGACCTGTCATTGTGATCCACATTTTCCCAAGGATTACTGTCACTGGCCTCTTCCTTTTGGTTAATCATGGCATCACTCACACTGTCCTTGATTACAGTGGCTGGCAGGTCAACATGGAGGTAATTGCTATTCACTTTCTAATCCCTATTCTCATATTTGAGTGAAAGAGAGCTCAGTGGATCTTCTCACCAGCCATCACTCCTCTCGCTTCTTTTTGCCTTCTTTTATTTCTGTCTGTTCTCTCTCCCATACAGGTCAGCGGCACAACAGGTCCATTCTCCATCCTGTCCCTTTCCCAGTTCAATGCTCGGACAGGCCATTAAGTGCTTTAATGAAGCACAGAGGCGTGAATGATTTCAAAGAGAAGCAATGTCACCTTTGAGACTTGTGAATGTGTTTAATCACAGATTTAAAGTATTAAAATCCCTCTGATGACAATATTAAAGTTGAATCAGAGGTAAACTGTGTTCTTACATAAAACTCTTAGTGGGATCAAAAGCGTGGGAGTAAAAATAAATGTATTATCAAAGCTCTGATCTTATTCCAGGGCTTCTGTTACTTTGACTGTAACTCCATGAGACACTGAAAACAAACATAGCAAGGAATTTTCCAATATATTACCAGCGAATAGAAGATGTGGTTTACAATATGGCAAACATATGGAGATCAGAGTGGATCAGGAGCTCCATATGTATAGTCCGACACATCAAAATGGCCCTGTAATCAATCATGTTTGCAAGTTACGTTTGACTTGACAGTTATTTAAGTCTTGAAAGCCAAAGCATTTATATACACAGGCCTCAAGTTTTCTCAGAACCATGTTAAATACTTAAGATAGCACTTGGCAGGTCTTGTACCACAACATATCTTGAATATTATGACATTAGTTTAAAATTTCCAGGTCTACTCATTGACTTTTTCTTTTGTCACTTGTTATTGGATTTTGAGACCTTGAATTGACTTGCTATTTGCTTGACTTAGGCTTTTCTGTAAAGATTTAAAGTGGACATAATAGACTTTTTGTGATTTTCCAGCGTAATTATACTTTATGATGTCTTTGTTAAATATGGTCAAAGTTCCAAAACTCAAGGTGAACTTATCAGCCTGCTCCGATTGCTCTGTTTGCAAAGTTAACCCTATTTTCTTCTCATGATGACATCAGATTGTTCGCTAGTGCCCATAGAAACTGGTCGTAACATTTGTTGCTTAAGTTGTTCCACAGGTTGTTCACGTTGTCCTGTTCTTTCTGTTCTCAGGTCATCCATGACACCTGAGCCAGGTGAGAGTAAGTGGATGGAGTTAGTTAGGTCATGTCCAGAGGTAAAACACCTTACAGTGGACCTGCTGTGGGTGTCCAGTGTGACCTGCTGCTGTCAGGGTTGACATGTTAATAAGGAAATGCAATCAGTCAGGGTTATTTATGGAAAGATGGCTGAGGGTGACTATTGCAGATTAGTTGTATAGTATACGACCATAATTTACAGAGTTGCCTCGAGATGAGATTTTTCTCATTCCTGCTGCATTCAGCCCTGTGTTTTGCCTCCCAGACACGACACATGGTACCCTGTCCTCTTTGTGAAAGTCATTGGGGCTGTATGCTGCCTGTGAGGAAGCCCACAGATACTGTAATCTGTTGACAGGAAGCTTCAGTTTGACCTGTATTGAATTAAGGCTGAAACATAACAAAATATGGAAAAAGTCAAGATGTTAAATACTTTAAGTTGTGCCTACAAGATGTTTAGTCTTGGCTGAATATAACTAAAACACTGGGTTGTCTCCTCTGAATTCATAATGGAAATATGGTGGTTTTCATCTTTTTTGGTAGGATTAAGCCTTAAAAACTAAAGTCAGCTGGATTCCCTCCCATACTCAGCTAGATTTTAGGTCAGTGTTACACTTCTACTGTCTGACAGTTGACATTTGGATTTTTTTTTGGATTTACCTTATCTTTACACTCTTAGCACAAGTACAAGCATCTAGACACACAGAGCTATCAGCGGAGCCTCTTAGACCTTTAGGAGGTCAGGAGGTGAAGAGGCAGTGATTAGCCTGTCAGCTCCCCCTCTTCTCTACAAGTACCGCCACACCAAGTGCACCCTTGAGACAGACGAGATTTAGCTGTCTCCACACACACGCTGTAATGTTGAGTACTCTACCCTGTAGCACTTGTCAAGCCTGTGACACCTGTAAATAGCTTCCTCCAGCTGCTCCCAATAACCCTACTACAGTATGCTGCAAAGACAAACACACACAGAAACACGCAAAGACACATGTGCATGTACAGGCACATATACAGCATACACAGGTAGGCAGATGGAGGTTGTTAACATGACTACATACTGTATGTGTGTGCAATAAGTATACAGATGCACATACAGACACCATTATTGTGTGTTGTTTTTACTGATTTTTATGAAGAAATACCATAAGGAGCAGATCACTCTAAACCAATTTTCACATCGATTTTATAGCCAAACAATTGTTTCCCATTGCAATTGGACCCTGATCATTTGACTCATGAGACTTATAAGTCAGACAATGGAAATGAAGAGAAAATGTGTGAGAAAATGCACAAGAAGCACACGATTATGCATTACTATAACCACTACACCCAGCTAACTTACTTTGCACTGGTGTTTTTAAGCTCACAGTATATGTACGCATGTATATCCACTCACATTTACTATTTTCCTCTTGCCATTTGCTTCCTTCCTCCTATAATTAATACTTAAAGCCACATTTTAAAACAAATGGCCTAAATAAAAAACACAATAAGCTATTTTTATCACTTGAATGTGTAAAAATTGAATGTTTGATCTATAATAATTTGTTCAAATTAAAAATCCACTGTATCTGTTACTCTATCAGTAAACTAGATACTTGTTTCTTTATTTGCTGTCACAAAAACGGAACAAACTGGTGACTCTTGCTGAATGGATTATCATGCTACAAACCATCTTAGAAGTGATGGTAGGAGTATCTTAGACTCAAAAAGTATAAATAGAAGAATGTGTCTATAGGCTGACTTTTTACTGAACAGAGTTTCCAATGCATATGCAGTCGGTTCAACTGAATCCTATTACAGTGGCTTATATCCACATTTTGATACATGATAAGTATGATTCCCTTATATCCTGTAAGAGCAACTCCCCGTTGCCCATTAAAGAATGGTAATCAGACCTAATGAGCCGCTTATCCTGTATTATGTAATCAGTATTAGTATGAGAGAGAAGGGGGAAACACATGCATAATGGAGAGCAGGCGCAGTAAAGACAGTAAACAGCCACAATCACAGGGGACTTCCCCTCTGATATTAAGCTGATAGTGACTTGTGTTTGTGTATTTGGCAAATTTGAAAATCAACAGTTGGAAAGAGCCTTCTGATTGTCTGGGTGTGTGTCTCTATGTCAATGCTGCATTTGATTTTGAGGAGAAACCGATGGGAAAAACAGCTCACAGCTAAGTACAACATCTGTGATCCTCTGCTGCTCATATTCAATGTCTCTATTTTCCACAGACTCTTTTGTATTCCAAGGGTGAGAACCATGCGTCAAGCTACTCACTGGTGTTCGAAATTTCACAATTCACATTGTCCAGGTGTCCAATCCTTTGACAAACACTCTGACACGAAATGAGCGTAGAAACAATGGTCTGCAAGATGAAAAGCGGCAAAAAGTTCAGACGGTCACTGAGTTCAAAACTGCTTCCAAAGCTGTTTTAATATAAATGATTTCTATGGTGTTATCAGTAAAAACTTTTATCATGGTTATCATCATTATCTGTTTAATTCTCGCTGGGATCTTATGGAGGGGTCTGTGTGTGTGTCAGTAGGGAGTTATCTGTCTGTACTTTTCAATATGATCTACATTACTGTTCACAAGATTGAGTTAACTAATAAAATTACATGGTTACAGTTATGGAAAGATTGTGGTCATGCTTAAAGCTGGGAAAACATTTTTATCATGGTTTAAGAAAATGAATGCTTATGCTAATTGCCCTTGTTGAAGTTACCACTCTCTACATCCAACCATCAAGCTAGACTATTTTCTTTGCTACTGAAAGAAAATAGTCACGATTTGCTTCTCAGGAAATGTAGGTGTTTCATAGAAGCATAAACACTATGTCAGGAACTGATTATGTGCAACAGGGTGGTCTTTTTCCTATGACTAAAATATCTGCAGCGCTCCTTCTGATGAAATCTTTAGTACATTCACAGAAAGACAGATCTTTCAACAACTACACTCTTGTGTCTTTTTTTTCATTAAATCATTTCCTCCTCTGTCTGTGAATCCAAGGCCACTTTTCCCAAAAGCTATTCAACACCGCACATGTGACTGTAAAAAATCCCAGCAGTCTCAGAAATAGGGTTGGGATTCAATAGCATTTTATTGAATACCGGTAATAAATCCGCTTATCAAGCCTGAATGCTTTTAGCTTTGCCTAATGCGCTTGCCGAGAGCATATTGGGCTGCCAACCACCAAAAGTGTAATTTTAGCCGTTGAATCTTATCAACATTAATTAGCTCCAGCTGATGTAATCGGCCACATTTGAAATTGTAACTGGTGATGGTGAGGGCTGGCTAAAAATGACAAGACTGATAGTGTTTTGTACATTTTTCTTCTCTAATAAGTTTAATTAAAAAGTTTAGTAAGGTATTTGTAATGATCTAAGCTAGACAAATCATGAACTGGATCCAAACTGGAGCCGGCTATGGTGCCAAACCTTGATCAAAAGCCTTTCTTAAATCAGGATGAATGTCATCCTCCCTCAGCTTCTGCCACATAGTAGGAAGTTTCTAACAACCACAGAGAACTCTGCCATGGATGTGTGCTCATATCTTTTGCAAATATGACAGTGGTGTTTCCTGTCTGTCCAATTTAGGAGCCCATCAACATTCTCTTTCCACAGCCCCATAACATCTGCAGATGAGGTCAGTGTTTGTTGGCCCTTGCTGAGAATCAACTGGGCAATAATCTTCCTGTCATCCTCAGCAGCCTGTGCCACAGGTGTAGCCTTTCTGTGCTCAGCCTGGACTCACGTTTCCAACTAGGTTTGGGAGGACTCTTTCTTCAGTATGGTCCACCACCACGTTTTTGGGTTTCCGCCATGACAAGCCATGACCACCCTCTGGCCACAGATCCCTGCAGCTGTTTCCATGATGAAAGTTTTGAACAGGGTCCATTCTGAGGTAATGTCCCCAACCTCTCTTTGAACACGGGACAAGTTCGCTCAGAGGTGAAAACAGAGGCTTAAGAAACAGAGATTAACACATTTGGGTCTGGCAGCCTCTTAAGTCTGGTCCAAGTCACCATCAGATGGTGATCATCTGACAGATCAACAGCTCTTTTCACTTGTTTGTCCAGAACATTAACTTTTATCCCACAATTCCTTGATGCCATGTATGCACTTCATAGCTGAAGCAAAGGTTTAGCAAGTGTAATCCTTGACCATGTTGGTCTTTATTGTAAAGATGTCTTCAATGGAGCAATGATGTCTAATGTCTCTGCATGTTGGATGTGTGTACAGTGTTATGCCATTGTATATGTGTATTGGCCAAATCAACATCAATAAGACTGAACTTGATGAGGTTGTTGCTCTGGGCTGCTAAGCTTGTCCTGTTGGCAGTGAAGTTTATTAAAGAACCTTTGTCCTGCAGAAGTACTGTGAAGTACAACACACCCTGGGATAGTTGTTTAGAATTAAAAACTATAGTTATACTTATTGCAATTGAAAAAGATTTAGCGATTAAATCATGACGTACATGGAGCAAGTAATTTAAACTTCCACTTCCATTTCTGCTCCACTAAAGCGATGGAAAACAGCAACGGATGAAAACATCAGATCTGTTTTCAACTTAATAAATGTCATGTTTCCATCACGCTTTGTATGTTATTTTTTGGTCTTTGATATTTTATTGGCGTTCTTAATTCCAAGAAAAAAGTCGGTTCCGCACACATTCATCATTTCTGCACTGATTTATTAAAAAGAGTCAATGTTTTAGTCACAATAACCTTTCTCAAGACATATCAATCATAAAGTGACGCAGTGCTTAAACACAGCCCATAATTGCACAATAGTCCACAGCTGTGTGGCAGGTGTGTCTATGATCACATGCAGCTTATTCAGTCAAGATTCACTCAGTTGTCAAAACATACAATATTTATCTTGATATTAGTAAAAAGTAAAGTAAGGTCCATGGGAAAGTGGTCTTAGACTTTTGGACCTTACTGTATATAAGACAGCCATAGTGGATGGGAATGTACATTCATTTTCTTTTGCTAGTATTCTAAAAATGTAGTCAAAATGTGCACTATTGGATGGAAACCCAGCTGTTGTTGCTGCCCCATTGAAAATTTGGCTTGCAGCATGGTTAAAGCAGACACACTTAACCACTTGGCTCGCAATAACATTCATGTGGAGTATCCAGACATGTCAATGCAGGTCAACTTGTAATATGTATCAAGACATCATTAGTGCGTGGGCTTACATAAAACAATAGGAAAGGGTGTTTATGACAAACTACACTGCCGGCGGGAAACCTGGAAAACACTAGACTGACTTCAGACTAAACTATTGATATCGACTTCAAAAGGTCCATATCAGTGGAACTCTTGTTTATACAAATTTCTGGGTTATTTTTTTGCCCCACATTTTCATTCCCACAGCTCACCATCAGTCCAACCCCTTTGTCCTGTCCATAAGCAGACTCTATATTGAGTGTATATGAAGTGGTATTAGGGTTTATTAAACTAGTGCTGCTGTGCTCTGGAAGCCCCCTCTGATATAAGATCAAGATTCAACATTCCATCCTTTGATGTCAGTGCTAGTTTACCCCCAGAATGCTATATGGGGAGGAAGGGGAAAAACAAGCCCGATGTAATTATGGGAGAACTCATTTCTCCTGACTTCCTGTTATTGAGAACATGCTGCAAATAGGCTCACGGCACGGTATCAGGCACATTAACAATGTTTCCTCTGACTGGGTGACTACCTCTTTGATCTACTGAGAAACAGTCACACGCACTGCCAGTTCTGCAAGAATTAGCCTAATAATAGAGAGAGGGATGGGTAGAGAGTGAGTGAATGAGAAATAAAATTACATAAGACAGAAGGAAGAGGAGACAGATGCAGAGAGAAACTGAAAAACTGCTGTTGACTGTGTGTGCCCTGTGGAGTTAAAGCTGCACTAAGTGATAATTTAATGTAAAATGCACAGACAAAATCACCTTACCTACATTTTGATCACTGGAGCTAAGTCATCTACAAAAATGTCCCAAAAAAAGACATGAATAAATATTTAGAATGAGCTTCAGCCATATGTTTATATGTATATTATACATGTATATATCCATGTCAGGATATATTAGTGTATAATTGTCCATCACAAAGCAAATTTGTGTTTGACATGCTTTTAAATAAGTTAACAAAACTAAAGGTTTACAGCAACTCTGCAAGTTTATACTGAGGCAGATTAGTGCTTTTTAGCATGGTAACATCTGATGTTTGACAGCTGTTATATTCACCATGTTCATCATTTAAGTTTAGCATGCTAACATCTGCAAATTATCACTAAACACAGAACAGAGTGGTGGGAATGGCATTAGTTTTCTAGGTATTTGGTCAAAAAACTGATCAATTCTCAGATAATATCAGACAAATTAGTATTTCTTCGTGATTGCGGCACTAGTTGAAACATTAGCAGATCAGCATGATTGAACTGTGCCAAACTTCATGGAAATGTAGTCCTGTCACAGATAGCAGAGCAGGTGGACCTAAATGCAGAGACTGAAGGCTGATAAAGACTGAAAAAAAGCACTTGCGACAGAACAGAGAGCCAACATTTAAATACAAAAGGGGTAATCACAAATAGGACACAGGTGAGCAAAACAAGACACAGGTGAAACACATGAGGAAATCAACTAAGGCGGGAAATCACAGGAAATACAGACTGGAAACACAAGGAGAACACTTTTCATATTAAAAAACACAAACAGAAAGCGCAGGTAGAATGTGACAAGTCCTGTAGTTGTTAGGACATTCAGTCACAACCAAACTATCAACCTGCTAGTGGCACTTCAGGAAAGGTCAGGGGGTCACCAAAGTCATTAGTATTCAACCATGAACCATGAATGTCTGCACTAAATTTCATGACAATGCATCACAAATTTGATGATATACTTTTGGCTTGACAAATATTGCGATCAACCATTATTGTTATCCCTGCAGACATAGGAAACACAGATTAGAGTTATCTTTTGATCACTTGTATTTGGGGTTTGAGCCGCTGCTGCCATTTATAACATTATGCAAAGTTATCTAGTTCAGCAACACATTATATAACTATAGTACATGTACTATATGGGCTTCAAATTATTTACAGCTTAAGTATTAAACTGGCTTTACAGTAAGATGCTATTCTCAAACACACAAACGTTTTATGTGATGTTTTTATGGCTGGTCACAGAGTCTATAGTCTTAAAAGAAATCACTTTAACTCTTGTTCATAGAAACAACTGTGCCATGCTGTGGTAAATCACTCCAAACAATCCAACCTAAATGAGTTTAAGCATTTACTGCAGCTAGTAATCTGTGACTGAAGACCTAAATGGAAAATGATATATCCTGCACAAAAATTAAGTAAAAAATAAAAGGAAAAGACATATCCAAATATTTATATTTAATCTTAAATTGATATGTTTGCGTATAACATTTCCCCCAGAACTTGTGGTTTCCCACTGCTCTCTGGAGCGAGTTAGAACCGATGATCCAATGCTATAGCGGCACGCAAGCTGTAATTTTAATGCAAACACAATTATAAAAGTGGGAACCTCCACTATCATTAGTGGTGAGAGTCTGAAAGACAGCGACGGCCACAGCACAGTATGTAGTTGACATTACGTTGCTCCACAGTGAGTTGTAGTTGTAGTTTTGTCTGATCTGAGACTTGGAGACGGTTTGGAGCAACTATGGTTTCAGTAAGTCAATCATGCCAAACATATTGGAAGTCAAAGAAAGAATGAGCAAGAAAAATTAAAGAAATATGCAAGACAAATTTGAAACCCTAAACTAGCCAGATTAAATAAGGCTTCAGTACCAAACTGAGTTTAAGAAAACATGGTGGAGAGCCTCTAAAATCTAACGCTAACAGATTTGTGCAGTTTGTGGCAGTCTGGTGTATCAAGTCTTCATGCTGATCTTCATACTGATCTTTATGCGTAAGAGACATTGTTTTTATTTTGATGTTTTGGCAACAGAAAACCTCAATGACAGATAATGCAGGTCTTATTAGAGGCTGCAGGTTTGAGGGCAGGTACAGACATCACCGAGTCACAATTTGTCTTTACATGTGCTCAGCTTTCACATTTGCAGGATTTCTCTGTAAATATGTTTTTTTTTCTTTCTGCCATCTGTAGTTGTAGTTGCAAGCATTTGAGGTTACCCAGTCGACCGTTACATTTCTCAATCTTTAGCACGGGCTCGTTCCCTTTTCAATAACTAACCAAACAGAGAGAGCTGTTTTCAAAGCATGAGCTTACTTGACTTGCGGATCACAGACAGCTTATTGTTAAAATTGAAAACAAAGATTTTCACCTTCTCTTTCATACTTGTTTTCTCAGCTGTAGAGACGACCTATTACTAATCCAAAAAACTACAGTCTCATCACGAGTTTTCATCCTTAAATGTAGAGATGTTGAGTCATTTGTGAATGACTGGGTCCTAAAAATGAGCAGGTTTTGATGCAAAGTCTTGGAGATTACTCCATCAGAGTAATCACTTTTACCATGTAATGGGGGCTGCAGATGTATTGGAGTACAAAGTGTAATAAGTAAATAAAGAAAAGGCTGCTGCATTGTGTGGACATGCTGCCTTTCATTTGGTTTGTTGTGGAAGTAAAAATAACAGGTGGTTTATATGCAAAGTACAATTGATTTAATCTGAAATTAGGATCTATTTATATCTTTTTCTTAATAATGTTGACTTGAAGAGGAATCTAAATGACTTCCAATAGAATATAAGTACCAGTTAATTGAGCAAGTGTGATATAAAGTCAGTTATTATCAGTTCATGTACCCAGATCTTAGATTTAAAATTGTATGGTGGAAAAAATAAGCAACAAATCTGATAGAAATATCAACAAACAGCTACAAATACTATAGAACTATGAATGAATGAGCAGTTGCAGTTGATGACAGTTTATAAAAACGATGGAAGACTGATGCATTCACCAATGCATAACAACATATCATTTAAATTCCTCCTCTCTTCTTTATCAGTTTGGGAATCTTCTGCATTCCCCCGGAAACGAGCAAGAGAGTCATTCCCAGCAGGTAATATCAGGACTGAAGCTCTGGTCTTAGGATGGCCACTGATCTCTGATCCTGTCTGCCAGGCTCCGCTCACAGTAGTCACGCATACCACAAACAGGAGTCATCAACAATAAACTCGCTCCTACATTCACAATTTACTTTGTCCCTCACTTTCTCTCTTTTCCTTACTATTCCACTTTATTTCTTCCGCCTCTGTTTTAATTAATGACTAGCTGTTAGTACGCAAATTAATCTAGCAACTATGAAGGCATCTTCACTTAACCTCCACATGGATTTAATGCAGTTCCAAATATATGACAAGCCTGAGAACCAACATGAGTCATTTAAATAAAGTGGGTGCAAAGCTATTTGTGTTCCAACTCCTGCTAAATTAACTGTGCAAAATATGCTTCAATGTGCCACAAAATGTTTAGTCACAAGGCCGGCAACGTGACCACTTTTATGGGCAGGGTGCATGGAACATGCCTTTAAAAAAAGGCAACCGGAATGTTACAGGGATCGCACCCAATTAAAAGAAAAGACATATTTAAATGACACCTGTATTTTCTATGAGTCACTTTTCATTAGCAGGGTATGAAATGACAAGTGCACTATGTTTTCAAGTTAAATTTAAAGTCAGTTTACTCTCATTCCATCTGTGCTGGAGGTCAAAGCCAGAGACAAATGTTCTGAAACACTCTCTGCTCAGGCACAATTAGTTCCTCCATCCCCACAAAAAGTTCTATCAAACAGTCCAGCACTGTGACATTATTTTCTTTGGATTGTTGTTGTTGATGAGGTGTGACTTTCTGTAGCCGGAGCTCACTTTTTTGTTCAGCTACTGCGGCTGCCAGCGCTTATGTTAATTACACTTCTCGTCCTGTTTGTACCAAACCACTGCTACAGCTGTTAGAAACATAAAGTACATCACTTCCTGTGTGACAGAGGAGGTAAAAATGTACTGCTTAAGAGTTTATTGGATGAGTGAAACTATGGGGAAAATAAAGCCAAACCAGACAGACTTTAAACATTTAGACATTGGTTTAAGTTTGAGGCTCTGTTCACATCAGCATCTCTTGGCTGTTTCATTCTTCCAACCATAACTGTGACGGTTTTCAGGGCATCTTTTTTTATTGAAACCAGGCATGCCTGTTTCTAAACTGTAAACTTTCAAGATCCTAAAAGAAAGGAGTTGAATGAGGCCAACTAATGTTGAAAGTCAGGCACAACACAGTCTTTAAGTAAAAATGATGCATCATCATTATATGCTCTTAGCAACAGGTATTTTACTGAGGTTCACCGAGTTCAGCTTCACATGAGCTCGATTTAGCAGCTTGAGAGACATCCCATCCCCTGCAGACAAAGTGTTCTAATCAGCATTACAGGGCGGATTGCTGCATGCTTATTCTGCAAGTTGCAATATACTCTTTACACAATATTCTCTGATCACTAGTTACTTTTGACATTGAATGTCTTCTCAAATATAATACAAACCCTCCTATTACATTCTGCAATATGTTAGGGGATGACCAAACATCATGAGGATCTTCGCCTTGGAACCATGAATGTTTGATAAAAAACTTTTAACCAATCCATCCAGTAAATGTTGAGATAAGTAAAAACTTCTGATCCAGTAGTGGTGCTAGATTTAAAAGTCAGAAGATTACCAAATTCAGTAGGATTCATCCTCTACAAAATTTCACGACAATCCATCTAACAGCTGTTGAGATATTTAAGTCTGAATCAAAAGTGGAGGACCAATAAAGTTAGTGGAAGCAGCTGAGCTTTGTAAAGGACAGCAGTGCTTTAATATCCAAACTTTCAAGTGGTGCTCTGACATGCGACCTGCAGCACATCTCAACTGAAAAAGTCAGCACATAATCTAAGCGTATGTGGTGCTCCATATATGCAATGGATCTTTCATCTCATTTAAGATGGGGATTCCCAGCAACCATCTCCTGAAATAAGAACTGGGACGGTTGCCTGGGACGCATTTTATGAGCACTTTTCATTCAGGACAAACTCAGACGGCAGACATTCTTTGCATTCCTGCCCCCTCTCAGTAAACACCAGTAGGGTGTTCAAATTGGGGTTTGATTTCTACCCAGACTTTCTCTGACAGCAGCATTATGCATCCAATGACTCATCTGCCCATTGTTTGTCTGCGCTGCCGCGTCTTTCATGTGCCGCTCTGTATGCAAATCCATACAAGTAGAGGCTGGAGCTGGGAGACACATGTCAGCCACATGCTTTCTGAATATCATTCCCTCTCGCTATATTCCTCCATTTTTTCCCCCTGCGTGTTTTCTGACCACAGTAACACAATTGGCTTTTGATTTTATGTAATCACTTCTCCAGTGAAAAACCGCTGGAGTTTCCCAAATATTTGCTTTGCACTGTACAGAGAAGTGTCTATTGCATTGGTGCACACACACCTAAACACACAGTAAATCATACCCAGCATGCTTCAGAAGTCCAGTTATGTGCAAGTCATTAAGCGTAGGCATATTTCTTGAAACTGAGTCTTTACATGCTCCATCACTGTGACAAACACTGCATACCTTTTGGGGCTTATCCACCTGGGGTGTAAATGGAGAGAAACAAGCTTACCTGCACATGCAATAACAGGACTGCAGGCATAATAGTAAATCATTATGGTTCAGGGTTACCATGACTTCTCTGGTTACAGTAATGTGCAAACCCCACTGGCACAAAACATCTCACAGTTTCAAAAAAAGCCTCTAAAAAGATATATTTCGGTTCATTTGGATTTGGATGTTTTAACAGGATATGAAAAAGATATATGTGTCAATAAAATAAGATTTTTCTGTCCAATAGCAGAAACTGGCCACAATAAATGTGTCTATGAATGACTAAAACACATTTCTGACAAAATTCTTAGCTTTTTTTTAAATTAAAAAACTGCAAAACTTGGCATTACAAGATATTCTTACATCCCAAACCTCCACTGCTTTACCTCTTTAGTTGAGAAAATAATCAATTTTGCCATAATAATTTATAGACAGTGTTGAGAGGAAGAGACTTATGAATTCTCATGACCCTATGGGTTTATGTTGCAGCCACCAGTTTAAATGATTTTTTGTTAGTGGATTCAAATATTTCAGTTGCAGTTGTGAGCAAAACACTGAGCCATTGTTGCTGAATTCACTCTTTGGTTGACCTGATCACAACTCATATGTGATGATAATTTGCATGTACTGTAGATATTGCTTTGTTTTATGAGGTCAGCTAAAAGAACCACTGACTTAGAGAAAGACACATTCTCAAAGGCCTTTTTCACTGAAGACGTTGTCACATATCTCAGGAAAAACACAGGTGGAAATAATAAAATGAATGAATAACTAAGTTCCATTTAGCCGCTTCAGTTTCAGGGTCCTGGTCCTGGTGTTGCGCATGCTGGCTCACAGTCACAGTGTCATCGATTAATATGACACTCGAACAGAGGAAAAAACCATTGTCCATGTTATTACAGTAGTAACACTTGTGCTTTTCCCTTCTTAGACAAATCATAGAATTCCCGCTGTTCACCACCAGAGGCTGATAAAAGTCACAGACAACAAAATGCTGCTTTGATTGTTGCCATGCCAACAGTCATAATCAGAGACTTTACTGACCCTCTGTCTCAGTTTCCTGCTTTGTATCAGTGCAGCCATCAGCTATGAAACTTGCTCACAGTCCTCACAATACAAAGAATTCTGGTGCAACAGCATGTGCAACAGATTGCTTTGGAATAATTCACATCTTTAGGCAGATTCTTTCTTTGATGCCATTTGATGCCGAACAGATTCAAAAGGCATTATGGCTCTTTGGATTGTGCCGACATCCTCACTCAATTAATTTGAACTGACTTTATTGTGCAATGGCTTGACTTTTGGAATCATATCCATGTGAAAGCACATTTTATGCTGAGGTCAGATGTTATGAGCAACTTAATGTTCATTTGCATTTTTTTGAAAGTTTTCTGGCAGAAAGCCAACACAATACACAACATCTCACCAATCAACAGCTTAGAATCATCTCGCCACAACTAATAGAATGAACTGGATATATGTGGTTTATATGAACTAAACATCTAACAGGCCTTTTGGTAAGCCCAGGTGCCTCAATAGGAAACATCCTGTACTGAATGATTAAAAGGTGGAAGACTCCATATCACCCTTTAAAAACAAGCAGAACAGCTGGAGCACACGTGTGTCGGTTATGCAATAAGGTGTCTATCAGTAAAGGTATTGCTGGTGTGTGCTCTTCTAAGCCAACTACAGTAGTGCAATAGAGATGCTGATTCGAGATGTTGGACTTTGGCAGAGGACAGTGTTTTGAGTTTTTTCCTTAGATGGTCCAATAAAGGAAGAGACACAGAGAAATTGAACCCATATTGTGTTGTTGACTCGTGGCCCCAATCAGCTCATGCTGGGTAAATAATCCATTGATGAAGGGAAAAGAGTAAAAACAAAGCGCGAATGATTTTGAATTTAAAATCCTTTAAATTTGCTATGGGGGAAATTAAGTTATAATTCTTAAAGTCCTTCCCCACTCAAAAATGTGTTGGAATGTGTTGGATGTTTGAGCTCCACTGTGCAGAATGATGTATGTGCAGAGTTTGACACCAGAAGGTTGTTTTCACATTCATCTGCTGAAAGTGGAAAGTTTCTCTGAGGTCGCTGGATGTCTGAAATGCCTACAAGCATGATGATCACAATGAATTTGAACTCACATTAGTGTGACGTGGAAACTAGAACCCTCCAGTTCACACTGAGAATAGACTTGACAGTGAAACAGGAAACATCTTGTGTTCAGCAGGAAAACTTTAAAAATACATTTGCATATTTATGGTTTGTTTTTGTTTTTAAATGAGGGATTCATTGGTTTATTTGTATTTGTGATTATGGAATGCAAAAGTAACATGACATACACATGCACATTCTAAGATCTGAAACACCAAAAATGCTTTTTTAATGGGCCGTGGCCATCAGTGCTAAGCTTGGTGACTGGGTAAGTTTGCTTCACATTAAAGAGCACTCTGTGGTTCACCATTTGGTCGACTTTAATTTGAATCACCAGCTTGAAATGTCTGCTTTGCTTCATCGGTAACTTCACACAGCTTTGATGAAGCTGTAGAGAGGTAAACAGGGAAGGTTAAATCAATTATATAAAATTACAAAAAAAACCCATCTTTTATTGTTTTGCATGGGAATGGCAGACCAGTCAAAACTACAATATAATTGGTGAAAATAAACTAACTGAAATAAGGACAGTCTCAACAAAAAACAAATTCAATACAAGTTTACTTGATTATTACTAAAAAAAAATAACAAAAGCCTACACACAATGCAAAT
Source organism: Scomber scombrus (assembly GCF_963691925.1). Classification (NCBI taxonomy): domain Eukaryota; kingdom Metazoa; phylum Chordata; class Actinopteri; order Scombriformes; family Scombridae; genus Scomber; species Scomber scombrus. The sequence goes on along the minus strand of NC_084986.1, from coordinate 21,038,730 downwards.
CAACCAAATATTAACATATGAAAGTAGATATTATTAAACAGTGGCTTTTTAATGATTAAGTGAGCTGATTCAATTTTCCTCATAGACTTTGTGTTGCATACAGCACCAAGTGTCTTCTGGACTTTGGGTTTATTGTTACAAAAGATATTTGCTTCTTAAAAGTATCTCTCTGCTTGCACATAGAACTTCATTCGCATAATTTTATTGACAGAGTCTCAAAACCAAACAGAAAGCTGGATAATTGCATTTTTCACTGGAGTGGACTTTTAATAAGCAGAACATGGCCCTTGTAATGAAAGTGTCTTCCTGAGGGGATACTTGTACCAATAATATACCGATGTGAATGTCGAATAAGAATTCATTGTGTGGAGAGGTTTTTGCGGTCTTTAAGGTCTTCGAGGTGGAAATCCAATCCCTTTTAAATCCCTCCCTATGAGCCAAATCCCTCCAAAGATGCTGGTGAAAAACAAGATGCTTTTAACCATGAAATTTCAGGGCATGTATAATCAAATCAAATGATATTTTACTGGCTTATAGGGATTGGAGAAGAAGGAGGTGAAAGTATTAATTTAGGTGTTAGTAAAGGTCATGATAACTGATGTCTGCCAACTCAGCTTTACAAGCAAAACACTGTTACTAACAACATCATTTAATACACACTTCAGATGATGTAATTAAGACATGAACATAAAAGTTGGCCCTAGAGCATTATTTATAGAGGTCATGTGTCTATTTAGATATGTATGATACAGTATTTTGTGTCAAGTAAGGCAACACAGACTTCATATCTCCCGTTTTGTGTAACCTTCTATTTTAGAATCAAACTTCATTATCAAGGAAATGGACATGTGTCTTTTTGACGAGGCTCACACAGAGATAAAAAAAGATAAAATAGGAACGCCACCAAAAATAAGCTGAAGTGTGTGAAAAAAACGTACAGGGTGTGTAACAGTATGAGTCTAAAATAATACGCCCTTAAAAAGGATTGTTAGAAAATAAGTGGCTTTACTGAAAAATCCCCTATTCCACATTACCAATACAATACAAACTGACAGCGATGTTGACAACAGCACAAAGCAGTCAGTGTGATGAGCACACGCACGTCTTTTATTCCCAGTTGCTAAGTCCAAAAAATTGTAAACATGTTTCTCAAAGACTCTCAACACTATAAAATACCTCCTTAAAAAAATATTCTTCTTTATTACATTCAGAAGGAGTGCGTTTTCAATCCAGATTGGCTCTTTGTCAGGTGAATCTGGGCTTGAAAGCATTGTACTCTTTCTGAATGTAATAAAAAATAATACTTTCAAGAAAGCGTTTTACAGTGTTGGGAGTCTTTGACAAACAGAAAAACACAAAGATGACAGCAGGCATCGCATCCATTTAAAAAACATATTCTTCTCACACTACGGTCGCATTGTGGTTTTGATTGAACTTCTGTTTGTGCTGCATTCTCCATCCTGACACTGCCTCAGTCTTTCGTGAGATTAATTTATTACCAAAGCATCACTGGGCAATTCCAATTTAATTCATAGTGTGAATAGACAAGAAAGTGGCATGCAAACAATAGGACAATCGGATGAGTGATTTTGTGGTAATGCATTTAAACCAACGCTCAATGCTTCACATTGTGGACCATGGATCAAGATTAGAACCGTGCATGTCTGTTTACACTTGATCGAAAGACTGAAATCTGAGTAAGACACTGCCAACTTCATCTTGAGGTCATCTTGGCACTTTAATCACAAGTTGGTACATCTTTATACATGTTATCAAAAGTACATGACCAAAAGATATGAGTCTGATGTGAGTTTGTAACAGAACCATCATTGTCAAAGTTCAGCGTTACATCATCTGAAGGAGCACAACAGCTTCTGAGAAAGGGAGTTGCTGCACATAACACACCTCGTGTAATGCTTGTAAATGTGAAGCACCACCATGAATAAGTGCTTGTAAAGCGTAAATCAAATGCTTTATGTGAAATAGCCTCAAAACAACAACCGCTTGACCTCGTTGTTTGCAATTTACAAGATAGAAATTTCCCCTAAATTAAACAGTAATTGGCTCAAAAACCTCCTAAAATAACTGCCAACCACATTGAAAAAGAAACTGGATTTCAGTCATCAAGAAATCCTGTAATAAAATGTTGTATTTCAAGGATAATGGATTATTTGGAGCCACTATTTGTTTTTGAGATTTACGCTAATTAATCTCTGATGTCGGTTGAGTTTCTGGTGTATAATTTTATATAAGTTTATCAAAACTTGAAATGTTGTCATGTCCTTTATTTTGCCACGTGAGAAATGAGCGGCTGCAATACAGCCATCAGATTCTATCAGCAGCCTCAGTTTCAACTCCGTCTGCCTTTGTATCACTGCAAGGTCAAGCTATTCCAGCTCTATTGTTTCTCCTCGGGGCAAGATTATAGTTTGTTTATTTTGACATTTCCATGGAGAAACACAAAAAAATGACACAGATTACAGGAACTCAAATAGTACTTGAAGTGGAGAACATTTCAGCCTTCAGTGTTTCCAAACACGTCATAAGCTACTGGTCTAATGTCAGGGACACTGACATGATCTTGAGATATTTATACAAAGAGCTTTATTCCAATTCTTGAGAAAATCATATTTGTTCATTTCTGTAACTAAGTTAAAATCTTTGAACAAATACTAGAAGTTAAAAAAACTAAATTGGGGCACATTTACAAAGAAAAACACTCAAAGAGATGTTTTTTGAATTAACTAAGGAGAAAAATTAAATAAAACGATGCTTTCTTGGCACGGGGCTTTTATATGTGTCTGTTAAGTTTCATATCAGTGTTTTGAATCCACAAGTCACGTCATGTCAATATTCTTTCAGGAAGATTGAACTGATAATATCCAGGAACATTTTGTTAGATAATTTCGCAACAATAAGTTATGCCAGCTGGGAACATTGATTTCTTCTATTATTTACCATATTTACATTGGTTTTGGTACTCCCATGGTAAAATATTACAATGTCAGGTTAAGACTTAAAATGAGGGTTAAAACCTGCCATTTTAAACTATTAGAATTTCCTTTCAGATAAATTTATTTTCAGTGAAGCTGCTTTAAGACTTACAATGCTAACGGGCGTGATACATTAATTGCCTTTGACAGATGACCCCCCTGTAATCCAAAACTAATAAACATTAAATTACCCTTTCATATGTGCTATTGCTAAAAATAACTTCTTGCCCTGTTAAAGAGGCTTGAAAAAAAAACAGGGAGCCTGGAAGAAACAACCTGCACCCTGTGTCACACTGTCTGGATCAAAGTGGAGGACTTGACTGCTATTGTGCCGTAAATCCTGTTGATGCCCACACAAACATGACCCCACTGACTCCCACGGCAGAGAGGCCGGGCTGCTATAAACCTTCTCTGCAGACACTTCCATTCAGGATTGTGCTGCTCTTGGGGCCGGGCCAGAGCACCATGAAGAGTGATTATTTTGCAAATATTTCTCAGGAGGCCCTCGCAGAGAAGATGAAACTGGTTGGACGCCAAAACGGGCTGCAGAGGATGATGCACAGTTTCTTTTTATGTCCCCCAGCAAAAATTGTTACAGTAAATCTACAGTGAAACTGTGCAAGACACCTGTGTCTAAAAATGGTAAATTTATTAAAATTTGAACAATAATATGTTGCTTTTAAAAGTCATTCCACCTCCTCTGGTTGTCATATACATAAATATAAAGATGTCTTGTTATTGGCTATTAGCATGACTTTAGTCTCAGTAGTCCCTCCAACCCAATATCCTTCTACAAAGAACTACATCTATTTAAAATGTAATAACTAATGTAACTAGTTTAGTTACATAATCAAAGTAATATAACTTATTACGTTTTGATTACTTTTTTAATTTTCTAACTAGTGTTTTCAGCTGTTAGGGTAAGTGTACCCATTAACCCACCAAAATCTAAGTTCAGGTGTTTTTCATGGATACTGACATGATTTATAAGGGAGATAAAAAAAATTGATCTCTCATTTCAAAATGTATATCTATCGATGTAGATTTTGGAATATAAAATAAAGATATTTGATGAACAAAGTCAAAAGTCTGGCATGGGCTTAATTGGTACTGTGACAATATTAAAATTAAGCCCTTGTATGCTCCAAATAAGCCCACGTCATGATTTATTTACAAAGTATAAGAAAAGATTGATTTCAAAGAATAAATACAGAAATAAACGTATTCAGTAATGTGTTAAAATAATTTAAAAAATGAGGAAAAAATACTCCTGAGCAAAATCTTAAAGGTCTGACTTCAGATGTATCTCCCTTTGTCAAAGAAGTGCACAGGTATGGGCTATTGTTGCCCGGGCAACAGCCTATTTGCCCTCTTTGGCTGGGCTGCCCGTCCTGAGGGGCGGAAAAAAAGTTTTTTAAAATGTATGAATTTAGTTGTTGTATAAACAAATATAAGTAGCAATTGCTGAAATTAGACCAAATTAATTTAAAACCATAAACCATATAACCAGTCACACAAATGAACATTTTCACACACACGCCACAACGCTATTTTGCATGTTGTAAAAAATAATTCTCAGTCTATCCACTCAGCCGCTCATATCTCACTCCAAGGTTGACAGCTCTGCATATAACTTTTATTACTTTTTGATTGACATGCCTCTGTGTGACACAGTTGGAGATAGGAGGGGCCCGGAATAGAGCCACTTAATCTGGCCCAGGGCCGAAAAAACAATGAAATGCGGCTGTCAGGAAGACGTAGTGTGACACTGTTGCCGTTGTGAGGGCACCAGGTGAGTTTCGACGTTGTGGAAATGATAAACGATGGATGGTATAACCTGTGGGATGTTCTGTGAATAAACATCTCCCGTTATACTTCTGAATGTGAAGCCAGCTTGTCATGCTTGCATCACGTCACGGTTGCATAATATTCCCTTATGTTATGCTATCACTATGCTATCGCTTAGCTAGCTGTATCAGGATAATTCTTTAGCTCTGTTATGACCATTACATTAAATGCGACTGTTGAATCATGCTAGATAAGAGATAGTTTACAGTCAGTAAGAAGCTGTGTGATGTGTTCAGCTTCTTTCTAGCTTGAAACATGAGCTGCTGAGTTTGTTCTTTAACTTGCTTCATTCAGGTTGTGATTCATTTTCAACCAACAAGCAGATGTAGCTGATAGAAGTCGCCTTTTTATTATTATTATTATTATTCACCTTTTCATGAGATAATCATTTGTAATGTTCAATGTGGTTCAAATGTGGCTTAATTAAGTTTTTTATGTTAATTTGGGGTGCTAAGCTAGGCTAAATTTGACATCATTCAGATACATGTTGACAGGTGATACCTAAAATCAGGGAGGGTGGAGCCCTTTTTTCGGTTTGAGTAACAGCCCCTCAACATGTCTGTGCACGTCCCTGCCCTTTGTTATCATCAACATTTTCATAAGTAACTGTAATTTAATTACGCATTTTTTCTCAGTAACTGTAACAGAATACAGTTACATTTATTTTTTAAAATTAAATTACATAACAGCGTTACAAGTAACTAGGTACTCCCCAACACTGGTTCCCACTTAGTTTGGATTCTAACACAGAAGTGCAGTTCATGGTCATATTTTTAATAACTATAACAGATGACACGTCTCTAAACATAACTGTTGTCTTAGGTGTTGTAGTTGCCTAACCCTTAACCTTGGGCAAGGCATTATCTTGAATTCATTCGATGATATAGAACTTTCGTTTTTTAGCATTATGTGTAACATGTCTAAATTGTGAAGTGAGTTATTACAATATGCACAAAATTATTAGCATGACACACATGGCACGATTAGTTACACTACACGCACACCTGCTGTAGTTTACTGGACCGTCGGGACTCCAGGTGGCGAGCTGTGTCTGGTTTCCTCATAGTGGATTTAACACATTATGATGAAATCCTTGGAGGTGGTTCTTTTTATTATTCTTGCTCACTGTCTTAAATGAATATGATGCCATAGGCATGTAGAAAGCAAATTTAAAAAAACAAACAAAAAAAAAAACAGCCTTGGATGCAATCAGAAGTTTTACAGTATCATCCTATATTGTTGTCCTTGATGACAGGTTTGCATTATCATGGCATATCAGAGTGTTTCTGCTGAATCCTCTCTATTATCCAGGGAAGTAAACTCAATGTCCCAACTTAATCTTTAAGGACAGGACATGCAATAGTTATTTTAGGAGTGTGTGAGGCCCTTTAAAAAACTGATTGGCTGGTTGACACAAAAACAAAAGAAAATGTATTTAAATCTCAAGCTAAAAATAGCTCAATAGATCTTGGTTTTACATATAAAGTTAATCAATGTTTACAGTTTTGGAAATGTAATCTTACTTCATCACAACAAACTCAGTAATGTCACTGTTGGTACAAAAGCAGTTATGGCTGTTATGCACTGTACTTCTATAGCAGTAGCAGCAGTAGAACTTGTTTTAGCAATTATAACAGTCACAAGAGAAAAAGATTGATTAAGAAAATTATGAATCAATCAAGACTGGAACATTGTGGTCATGCACATTCTACTGGGTGGTTTGTAATGTCTGTTTTTGTAAAGTCAAACAAGCTGAATCATTTTAAAGAAAAATGGGAAGAAAATGTTGAGAGAAGACATTTTCCAATCTGAAAGTCAGGGAGAGAGATCATCTGAGGGTAAGGAGCACTTAGTTCCAGAGGCTGTGAAAAGTGGTTCTTCCTCTTTGCTTCTATGTGAAAGTTCAAAGTCTTATTAGGGTGACTCCACCCAGTTTTGTTTGGTAATGATTCTCCACAGGAATGTAATAATCACACAGAATAACAACATACTGACAATTTGATTGCAAGTCAAAGCCAAAGCCATTAATTGAGCTTAATGAATGTCTTTGTTCAATAACAAAAGTTTGCTTTATAAACCACAGTCTTATTGATATCAGATGTAACTTATAATGTTCAATATGGCATGTGATCATCACAGCTTTATTACCCTTGGGCTTTGCACGTGACAACTGCATGTGCAAAAAGATACAAGAAGTTAAAGTGGTAATACTGTGTGACTTACTTGTGTTTGCTTCAAAACAAAAACAAAACTTCCTGTTTAGTAGAGGATTCTTTCCCAGGGAAAACCAACCAATCAACAAGTGTTTATAATAATGAGCTGTAACCAAACTAGCTTGAGAAAAATGAAACCAATTCTGTTAACATTTGGTTATTTACTTTAAAGATGCAGTGTGTGCGATTTACTGGCATCTGTCGGTTAGGGTGAAAACTCGCAACAAAATGTGAGCCAGTCTTTGGTTTGTCCATTCTGGGTTACTGTACACTGTAAATTGTGATTTTGTCTGTTTGTTATCTTAACATATTATTCTATGTCATTAGGACACACGATTACTGAGGTTGTTATAATAACATGAAATTATTAGTTAAAAACGTCTCAACTACAAAATAAATGCCAATTTGAAAATCCAGGCCCAACTGAATTAGAAATGTAAGTCAACTTGACTTTGGAGATAAAAACGCCTGCGTCATCACGCTTTTCTTGAAATGCATTGTGGGAATGCAGCTGCGAGCAGGTGAACATGTGCTCCTTTCCTCCCTTCCTCCATTTTGGACGCAAGTTGGAGGGCATCGTCGACTGCATGTTTCTTCGGAGGTAAAACTTTCACTCGGTGAATTCAGGATTTATTGGGAACCAGTCTAAAGGGAACAGTGTTATATGTATCATCTGATAATTTGGGAGCACATTCATTTGCTGGTTTTCAGGAGTCCTTTAATGTTGACAAGTTTTGTCGTTTTTGTTTAGCCAGTCGTAGTGATATTCAGAGTTGTTCTGTGCAAAGTAAGTCATTTTTGTTGAGAACAAATGAGTCCTACAATGAGAGTATTTCCAGGCTGAAGGAGAATGAGTGCTTGAAAAGTGTTGACGGAGTGAAAAGAGACTGTGTATTGAACAAATTATCTTACTTTCATTGTATAAAAGGTTTTCCTCCTGACTTCTTACATGACCTGTTAGAAGGTGTTGTACCTTTTGAACTCTGTTTGTGTTTGAAAAAATTAATTCAACAGAAGTACTTTACATTGGACTATTTGAACACTGTCATACAGCGCTTCCCCTACAAATTTTCTGACAGTGTTAACCGTCCACAGAGAATTCCAGAAAAAGTACTTAAAAGTAAAACTATAGGAGGCAACGGCCATGAAAATTGGACCCTTTTGAGGTTGCTGCCTCTGTTCATAGGGGATGTTGTTCCTGAAAATGATGATGCATGGGCTGTAATTCTGGAACTTAAAGACATTGTGGAACTTTTGGCATCCTCCAGTTTTACAGATGAAAGCTTGTGTTATCTTGATGCCAAAATAAGTGAGCACAGAAAACTATTACTGACTGTGTTTCCAGGACTGCAACTGAAACCTAAACATCATTTTATTGAACACTACACTCATTTGATCCGCTGCTTTGGACCACTGGTAGAGTTCTGGACGTTACGATTCGAAGCGAAACATAGTTTCTTCAAAAAAGTGGTTCGTGATGTCAATAATTTCAAAAACATTCTATTGACTCTGTCCCTCAGACATGAACTTATGTTGGCATACTACCTGGACACGCCCAACCTGTTTAAACCAACAGTGGAATTAAAAGGAGTATCAAATATTTCCCTGGACATTCTGGCCCCCTCTGTCAAACAAGTGATTGAGAAGAAATGTAGAACTCTGAGCAGTGTATCTCTGGCCACAACCGCATACATTCACGGGACAAGATACACCAAGGGAATGTTCTTGTCAGTTGGAAGCACAAGTGGCCTTCCTGATTTTTGTAAGATTATACATGTGTTGCTTGTATGCAACAAGCTATTTTTTCTTCTGGAACCTTTCTCAGCTTGGTATCTGGAGCACCTACGATGTTACGAAGTCTGCAAGAGAGACCCTACTCAACTGACGGTAGCCGAACCTGAAGACCTGAACCACTACATCCCATTGTCAGCATACACCGTGCACGGCCGACTTCTGGTTTCACCGAAGGCATTTCCTGTACATTAAGGTATTGTTTTTTTAAGCTCTTAAGCCCCCCACTTTTGCACACATGGTTTTCAGTTTGTTAAAAATGTCACTTGTATTTTTTTCACAGTTAAAGTTTGGAGCATCAGCTCATAGCTTCTGTCGTGTGTGTGTGTGTTGTCAGACGTCAACGACAGAGTACAAGACGGTTCAAGTCTGCAAGAGAGACCCTGCTCAACTGACGGTAGCTGAACCACTTACATCCCCGTTGTCAGCATACACTGTGCAAGGCTGACTCGTGGTTTCAGGGATTTCTTGTACATTAAGGTATTGTTGTTGTTTTTTTTAAAGCTCTTAAGCCCCCCACTTTTGCACACATGTTTTTCAGTTTGTTAAAAATGTAATTTCTATTTTTTTCAAAGTTAAAGTTTGGAGCATCAGCTCATAGCTTCTGTCGTGTGTGTGTTTCAGTCAGACGTCAACAACAGAGTACAAGACGGTGCTAGTTCATCCTGTCCAAGATCAACTCCATCGAGCTGAAGAAAACCAGCAGTCACAAGTCCACTTAAGATCTGTCTGCTTGTGTAGGCCTCTCTCAGGTTGGTTAGAACACACACCACTCATTAACACACTTACGCACACAAACTCAAGCTTCCAAATATCCTCAGACTTATTCACAGATGTTTCTGCTGAGCCACCACATAGGCAGATAAAGGTATGTTATAGTAGTTTATTACAATTCAGTAATTAGCCCTTTGGCCCCACTTCATCGTCCATCCTTTAAACCAGTGGTTCTCAAACCTTTTTACATCAGTGACCCCTAAATCAATCACAAAGTAGACCATGGGACCCCCACTGGACAAAACCTTGAAAACACTTTTCACCAGAAATACACTTTTTTTTTCTGAGACTGAATTTACAAACTTTTTTGTACATTCAAAATAGGCATGAATGGCAAGCATTTTTGGAAATATTGTAGAGAAATTTCTTGAAAAAAGAAGAAAATCTAGAAAAGTGGAGAGAATTAGGTTATTTTTTTGAAGAGGATATTTGCACATCCATGTCTTGTGTTGCAGGTGCAGAGTTTAATGTGGCTTGCAGTCTGAAAGAAAAGGCCGCCCTCTGCTTCTTGCTTGGCATCACCATTTAATGGTGGCTGACGTTTCGTTTTGTGACTTGAAACGTCAGTGATTCATTAAATGGGGATGCCAAGCAAGAAGCAGAGTGTGAGTCTTTTCTTTTGTAGAGAATTAGGCTATTATAAAATAAAAGTTTAAAAAAAATCAAGGAAAAAAGTTTTTTTTTTTAAATCAAGAATAAGTGGTAAGATTTAAGAAAACAATATTTTTCTTTAGGGCAAACTTTATCCCCAAAAAAGTAAAATAAAATATATATCTAGAAAAGCTTTTAAAATATCTAGAAATAGTGGCAAGTTTTTCAGTGAAAGTTATGGCCAAAAAATGATTTAAAATTTCCCTCATTGGACAAAAATGTCCGTCGTGGGGCCAAAGTGATATTCATGGAATGATATACACCTGAGGCACACTGCCTACCTGACCAGTACCCCTTTTAATTTCAGTGCACATATTAACAAGTATGAGTTCAGAATGATACTTCAATGCACAAATAAATAACAGACACTTCAAAGACCTGATCATATTTTGAATTCTATTAATGTGACCACACTCAAACTAATTGTGGAATTATGTAATTTCTGTGGATTTTATTTTCATTTCAGTTTCATCATGCTGCTGCGCATCATCTTGAGCGAAAATGACATAAGAAAGGTTACCATTGACACCTTGCCGGAGACTGTTCATGACTTCTGCTCAATCCTGAAGACCAAACTGGGACTGGAGGGCGACCTTGTGATTCAGTATCAGGACCCCGAGTTCGACAATGAACTGTGCAATTTAAGTAGCATGTCGGAGCTTCATAAAGATAAAGCAACTTTGAAAGTGCACACCAAGTCTTCTGAATACAACACAGACTCAACTCTAGACACGGCAAGCCTGTCATCTTCCCTCGAGGATAGCCCCCATGGTACCCAAACTCGTCAGCTGCCTCAACCATTCGTCATTCCTGCTTTTTCTTTTGATGTTGAGTTGAAACTGAGGCAAGGGAATGATGCCTTCCATAGACATGGGAGCCTTCTTGACATTTCAAAAGACATGAAATCGGACATCTTAGACAAGTTAGCAGAAGCCATATATGCTCACAATCCCTACCCATCACGTGAGGACTATGATCATGTGGCCCAAGCTCTCATCAACAAGCATCCTTGTCTGAAGGAACCAGGGTCTGTTGGTGGGTGGTATTGCTGGAAGTTTAGTTTAAAGTTCAAAATGGGAAATTTCCGGCAGAAAATGCGAGTGGCTGGTTGCTCCGAGCTCAGAGTGAACGCACGTACCTCTGGATCAACAAGTTCAAAAAGACTAAAGAGGGCCAGAAAGTCAGAAGTGAACTTCCTGCCAGATTTTCCAGAAGGGAAAGCCCAAAGTGACCTTGAGACAGAGAGATCTACCATGGTCAGCGAGATGAAGAAAAGAAAGGTTGATTGGAACCAAATTGGTGAGATGATGAGTAACACGTTCCCCTTACGGAGGAAAGAAATTGTTGAGGATGAACCCCTTGTGGAACAAGTGAAAGACAGGTGGCCAGCCTTGTTTGCTGAACGGGAGGTAAAGTGCTGTTTGAGTCAAATGAAATGTTGCTCCTAAAGAGATAGTTTGGATTAATCAAAGTCTGATTCTAAGACATATTTATCCTAGTCATTGTATTGCATACAGTATTGGGGGATCTCCCATCAGAAAAGGCTGGGTTTTTTTTTTGTTTTTTTTATGATGGACCTTTCTAAACACTTTTTGTTGGTGGTGCTTGTCTCTGCTTCTCCAAACTGAGTTTATTTAAGTCTACAGAGATAGTTTTGATTATTTGAAGTGGGTTTGTATTAAGTATTTATTCATTGTCAGTGTAGTAGCTACAGTAGATGCTAGTTAGCATACCCCCCAAAGTGTCCAGTTTGAGTATTAATTAAAAGCATACTCTGACTGTTTTTTGTTTTGTTTTTTATCCACAGATTGAAGCAGAATTTGCTCGCCTTACATCTGTTGATCTGAAGGGCTCCTTCTTTGCTGGGCTGGACCAGTATCTGGCAAGATTCCTTGAGCTGTACAAAGCAAAAAGTGGCATAGTGGGCCTGAACAGGTTGATGAGATGTCTCAATGATGATGTAAGTGTTAAATTATATTTTCCTCATCCATGTCTCCCACATTTGTTGTTAGCATCTTTCACACCATATTTGTGATGGTACTGCAGATCAGGAAGGATCCTGATATACAGTACAGATACAAATGTTTTAAGTTTCTGCCCATACAGCTGGTAGACTCAGTCATGAGCAGAGTTGAGCTGTCAGTCATGACATTAAAACCTGCTTTTTGTTGCATCAAGTAGCTAATTTAAAAAAACAAAAATTATTTGATTTGTACTTGTCCTATCTATTAATGTCGAGGTGGCTGGCAGAAAGTCTTAATGTCTTATTTTAACTTGAGAGGTCTTAATTGTTTACAAGGTGATACCAAATACCAGTTGTTGAATACTGTTTCATTCTTCTTTTTTAACAGAGCTCCACACACCGCAAGAGGACAGTTCTTCTGCTGGGCCTTCCTCACTTTCTCAAGGAGGATCCGTCCGGTTTTTTTAAGACTGTCGAGGTAAACATTGTTTAACTTTATTGCAGTGGTCAAGAATAAATTAAAGCAGAAGTAAGCGATCCGGTCGTTTTGGCTAATGCTGTGTTCCAGGCAGGCTTTTGAAACCGTAAATTACAGCTTCAAGTCACAACTTACGACTTTGTAGCGTTCCAGGCAACCCACTCGTGTTTCTCCGACCTGTTTTACCTGTGAAAGTCACTATAACGGCCACTTGTAACTTCTGACCCGTGAACTCGTACCAGATCAAACTGGTACGACTTCACAGGTCGGAAAAACACGAGTTACGAGTTTCCTTGAACGCACCATAACAGTCCTCGTCCCTACGTCACCACATTCACGGCGTCCCTTGGCTGCACACACAGCCCTGCATGCCGTTCTCTCTCCTCATTGGATAAAAACTGTAGGATACGATAAAAGTTTTCTCCTCGGCTCAGAGCAGAGGGACTGAGAGACCCGTGTTTCAGTCCAAACACTCCATGTAAGTGATTGCTGTCGGAAGATATAACTATTTAAAACTTATATTAACACAAATATATCACTTACTTCTGCTTTAAGTTACAATGACTTGTAGGGCCTGCATAGTGATGCCTATAAAAACAATTATGTAATGTGCTTTCTGTAGGTATTAGACAAAAATATGCACACCATTCCTTCACAAAAATGGTTGAAAAGATCTGTTCAGCTTAGATAAAACTGATTCACATTCTACACAAATCACGAAATTGAACTTTTTGTTCTGTGGCCCTTTAGTCAGCTAATGATTGGTATCGACATGTCTGAAATGGTAATCCTGTCTGAGATGCCAACATATATACATGATAGAACATTTAAAGATATTTTTGCTTTATTTGAAATCTTGTGTTGTAGGCCACAGATGAAGAGGACACGTTCACAAAGGGGATGAAAGTCGGTGTTGTGATGGTGAAGGATGGAGAAGAAATCATTGACACCGCTGTGGTCCTTGAGGAAGCAGTGATCCTGTCTGAACTGAAGGACATCCCACGTGCCATTGCTTTGCTGATGGGTCTGCTTTTTTCTCTAAACATAGACTATCCAAAGGAACTAAGGTACACATTTGAGATCATTCAGAAAGTCCTGATGAACATCGGTGGAGGACAGTGTTCCTCACTTGTCCATGGTTTCAGAAACCGACTCCTGCGGAAAACCATGTGAGATTGTGCTCGGATGACTTGTCTAGCACCGGACTCATGTTAAAATTGTCTGGTATTCAAGTCAGTTCATATTTTGCTGTCTATTTTTTGTAGCATTTGCTAATGCTATTTTCTGTTAAATGAGCAGGAACACAGCAGACCATTTCTGCCAGTGAAAGAGAAAAGACCCCCCTCCCCAGAGCCAAATTTGAGTTTAAAAAAAAAGTCAAATTGATGAGAAAATGTCCAAATTATGAAATTTAAAATTTGAGTTAAAAATGTAAAAAATTACGAGGGTCAGAACGTCCCCTGAATACCATGGGAACATTTTTTCTCTTTTCACAGGCAGAAATGGTCTTCATACAGATAGACCTGCAGACAGTTTACAAAGTGCCATGTTCAAGGCAAAAGATGGACCTATTTCCATGACACTCAGTTCATCTGCAAAGGTCCATACAGTATACTGTAGTTATTTGAAGATCTTCACGATCATTCTTCTATCACCATTTCTATCTGGTTTTTGACAATTTTGCATCAAAAAGTGTTGTCTTTGTATTCAAGACACAACAATTTAAACAATTAGTCCAGTGGATTTGGTTGAAAAATTCAATTCAACAAATGTGAGATGCTGAGTAGTGTGCACATTTATGCATTTGACATTTTCAGTTTCATGGTGACAGGCATGTGCGCAGTTCAAGAAAATGTTACACATCTAAAGCTACTCATTTATTTGTATCGACAAATTGATACTTGGAATGTTCAGTTTTTGATTGTATGAAGGACTTAGAGCAAGTCTTAATATGTTGAAATATGTCCTGTGGTGTTGAAAAAGAATGTTATCCTTGATCTTTGTGGCCCTCCACTGACAACATTTTCATTTTTGGTGACAGCCAGATGAGCATTATGTAAAGCCATTTGTTCTCTTGTATGGCAGTATTGTCACAATGCTTGCAATGCTGTAAATTTGAAGGAGGTTCAGTAAATCGTGACAGGTGTGTGCTCCAATAAATATTTAACTGGCTGCATGTTAATTGTTTTGTCATATTTCTCTTTGAAGCAAACACGCTCAAAGTTCAAAGAAATCTTGGATAAGTTCAAATGATTGATTAATTTAATTCAAATGACCTGACACTTTAATTAAACTAAGATAGATTTGCAAATTCAAATAACAACCAAGCAGTTCAATCAATTAATAAATCCAAGTCAAGTTAACTGATACAAAAGATTAACACAACTCACAATTTTAGTTGAAATGAAACAGATTTGCTAGTTCAGACAACTACCCTAAATAGTTCAATCTATTGACAAATCCAAGTTAACTTAACTGAAACCAAAGGTTTACACAACTGACCATTTCAGATTCAAACAACTACTTGAATGAGTTAAATCAATTATGAAAGATAAATCAACCCAAACTAACACAGGTGTTTACCCAACAAGGAATATTTAACCGAGATAACAAATTATTTTCTTTCACTTAACTTGAAATTTTAAGGCAGCCCTTTCACTCGTATTTTTAAGTTGAAACAACACGTTACAATTTACAGTGTAGAAACATGGCAGGTTCCGTGGAAGAGGACCCACTCCCTAGGTAAATATAAAGGGCTCTTTCTAAGGTAATGTAAACACAACAATTCTTATATTCAGGTGATTATACACCAATTGAAACATACTTATAATATAATAATATTACATTGCATGTAATAGTTTGTTGTACAAGATGCCACTAAATTCTACACACTGCACCTTTAAAGGCTGAACAGACAAAAATTATGAACTTTTAAACTCTTGACACATGGCTAAGTATCTTTTTTCATTTTTGACACTAGTGCTGATAAGATACACAAGTTTTTCCAGCGTATTTATTCATAAAAGCCAAACCTCTGAAATGTTACAGTAAGCGTGGTCCAAACACAAGCAGACACACAAGATCAAAAATTGACGAGTTATTTGATACTAGCTTTCAATACCTGACAGTTTTCTGAAGTTGGTGCCACAAAAGCATTTTGGTCAGTTATATAGAACGTTTTTCTTCCCTCTCAATCACTGAATGTTAAACAGTGAAATTAAACTGAGTACAAGGTCATTAATCAGTAATATGTGTATTTGATTGGCCAGGGCACTGCTTTGCTGGATGATGTTTTGCATTGCACCAAAGGGTCGGGTTAGAGATTTAACCTTTTTGCCAGATGACCCTGCATTTTTTACCGGAGCCCTCTACATCAGGACGGTCACTGTGTCAACACAACGGGTAATAAATTAGAAGTGCTTCATTTTATGATGCAGTGCTTTTATCAGTCTGAACGTGGCATAACTCATCATCTAAATGAGTCTTTGCCAAATATTTGCGGTCCCGGTGAATAAATAAAAGCATCCCACCTTAACACATGAAAGATGAGTCTTCTGAAAAACCATTTGTGCCCATGTCCACTTTACTCATTTTCTATCCCAGGTTGCTCCTCTCTCAGCAGCTGGGTACACAGTCGTGTTGTCGATGTGTTGAAGGAGCAGTAGTCTGACGTGTTCTAACCACTGCTGGTTCAACTCATCGTAGTGTTGAGACTGACACACTGAACTTCTGACCTAGAGGACTGTGAGACGGGCCTGCGGAAATGTTGATATGGGTTGAAAGACGGGGAATGCAACCACGACAGGTGGCGTTGTTTGTGCTTCACATGAGAGGTCAAAGCATTGCTGGTAGCTGTGTCAAGACTGACCATGGTGAGAGGACGGAGGAACAAAAAGGGGATTCAACTCCAGTTTTTATGCGTTTGCAGAAGTACATGGCATGAGCTGATAAAACAAAAGTCATATAAAAGATTTATTGCTGTTAAAAAATGGATTTTTAAGAATCACCATGTCCTAAAAACATGAACTGCTGTCACATATTAATGTGTCACGATCAGGTGAGCACTTATAAAAACAAAGTATCAACAGAAACATCAATTTTGATGTCACAACAAATCCTCAGGGGGTTTATGCCAGATGAAAGTACAAAGTCTGACATTGTCTGACATGTTCTCACTGACCCAGATATGCTAAGGAGCTTAAAATTGGATGATTGACGATTAACAGCATCAGAGCTCTCAGAGCTCTCAGAGTTCTCAGAGCTGCACACAGTTCACTCACGTGCCTAAAAGTTTCTCATTTACCTCCCAAGGAAGAAATGTTGAATATGTCAAAATGATATAATTAAATCAGGATGTCAGACTTGAAATTCCAAATATGAGCACCATATATTATGATATTAAGATAATGATATCACAAGAAGCCATTGTTTTGAGATATCAGAAATTAATGATTCTCTTTATGAATGATATATGTTCAGTTTTTAGATTATAAAATGTGGAAATGCTCATCAGAATACAAGCTGAAATCTGATTGCTTGTATTATTTAGATATTTTATTTTGAATGATCTGAAACTGAGAAATACACTAAATCAAACATTTGAGAAGCAGGAAAATAAGGATATTTAGTATTTTGGCTTTAAAAATTATATAAATTATTAACAAAATATTTAAGCATTGTAGCCTGTGCCTTTTCTTTGGTTCTGTATTTTAGGCAGGTCTTAGCTTTTACAGTTAACAAACATTATCAAGAATGACCTGAAGCTGAGTTTGCTCAACTGTGGAGTTGACTAATTTATAATCCTTGAGACAAGACAAGGCTGGACTGTGTGCATGTCAACATCTCAACCTGCTGTTTCTGTGTGGGTTTATGTCCTTTACTTTGCGGTCATAACCCTGAAACAGCTCCCCGTGTTACCCTGTAGTCCATCCCACTCCCTCCCAGTATCCTGCTGTTGCTCAGCAACTTCATCAACACAGTCTGTAATACAAGCCTGGTTTGTATCAACTGTGACTCAAAAGGAGAAACAAAATTAGATCATCTAGAATCATTTATCACACTTGGACTAATATGAAAAAAATGTGACATTTGGCCAACATAAGCAGCTGTTTATTGAGATACTTCATTTTTAGATGCATTACTGTCCAACACATCCTCATAATTACATAGTTAAATGACCACAAGAGCGTTTCCTCATATGCTGCCTCTATCAGTGCTTTCCAAAACCAAATCACTGTTAAAATATAATGAGGTTTTATGATGTGACAACAAATTTTATATCAAACGTCACTGATTTGGGCTAATGTGTTATTAGTTACAGTTGCCAATGTAAGAAACAGGGATTTTAAATCAGGATGTATTACACAGAATACACACTTAGAAGGAAATACAGAACTTCATATACAGGGCAATTAAGACTGATATTAAAAGGATACACTTCAGGTATTACAACATACCATGAGCCATCTGCTGTGGGATGTGGTCATGAAAAATAATACAATAGTTGTATTGTTGCTTGGGAATTTAAAACAATTATTAACATGATCTATTATTATACTGTTACACAATGTGTATAGGCATGTGACTTGTATGTGTGCATGTGCAAACATACTTTATAGTATATTTTTGGAAGTTTTCTTAAAGATTTTATTATAAACTTTTACATAAAACTGAACCACTTTTGCATTTAAATAAAAGTTGCCCACTTCAAAGAACAACGTGAGCATCTTTCTTCCGAATATCCAATCACTCAGCTCAGCTGTCAATCACAGCTGTGAATCATGACGTCACACAACCCTTTTATATTCTTAAATAAGAAACTTAACACTAAAATGAACACTTACATATCCACCTTAATATACCGTTCGCGGTGTCAAACTTTTGGCTGACTGTAGAGCCTTTCACATATGATAAAAAACTTTTTTTTAAACTCATAAAACATATATGAAGACAGTAAGGGGAATCTGGATGGTTATTTAATTCTGGCACCAAAAGAACTTGAAGTAGCCTGGAGCCGAGCAGACTATGGAGGCTTCATTCAGCCTGCAGTAGCTGTACGAAGAGGAAGAAAGGAGAAACGTCTTTTACCGTTCAAAGTATGGTATTCCTATATGATGCTAACTGACTGATGTAACATTATCTATAAGTGGTTTGTTAAATTGAATAAGCTTAAAAGCCACTAAATAAGCTGCTGCATGCTTTTCTGAATGCTCGTAATGGGGACCGGAGACCTCTGCTTAATCTTTTTAGCTTAAGCCTGGGTGTTTTCCAACATGATAACTTTTGTTTGATTTTCCATGCTGCTTAAAAGTCTCAGATGTGAAAGAGAATAGCTGCTTCCTAAAGTCTGTCAAAATCTTCAAAACTGTCTCTACAGAATAAGTCTGAATAAGTCTAGTCAGGACAAAAAAAAAACAGCAACTCTGGAAACGGGTAGCCTATATCGAGCAAATGTTTTATGCTAAAGCCGGAGGATAAAATACCAAACATGAAGCTACAAATAGGGAGGCTTTAAATAAACACTTGAATGAATGTCTTCGTGACAGACATTTTAACATCTGTTTTGTGAGACGGATTTGGTAAACAAAGGATTTCTCCCTCTGAGACCAAACACACCGAGAGGTTCTCAGCGTCAGAAACCTGCCCAGCATAAGCCTTTTGTAGAGACATTAGACTCCAGAACATGAACACATAACCTCTACTGTCCCACTGAATCTGCACTCCAACTGATAACATGAAGTAACATGACAGTCAGGATGTTGCCTCCAGCTAGCAAACATCTTGACATTGAATGGATGGTGACAGTTTGTATGTATAGTGAAAATACAAAAGCAGTAAAAGTAAAAGTTGAGACATATTTATCTACAACTCTTCACTGCATTGCTGTCAGATATGAACATGTTGATATCAGCTCATCTTGGCTTTGAAATTGTGCATTAATTGTACATTAAATTTCATCTCATGCAGCAGAGTTTGGACCACCATTTAAGAATCAACCTCAACTTTACAGAACAGTATTAAATATTTTTGGAAAGACAGCAAATGTCATTGTATGTGAACATGCAATGACAATAAAGGCATTGATTCATTCATAAAGGAGGTAAAAACATCACATTAAATAGTCATGAACACTGTTTTGAACTAATATATCTTATGCTATCTTTAATTTTACTAAATTATGTGGGTAGCAGCTATAGGGTTGCATGTAATGATATTATATACAGTTAGATGACAGAAATACAGTGTACTTTTCCATGCCTTTTATAACAAGATATAAATTATTTGTATCTTAATCTATCACGTAGACATTCCTTACTAGTTATTAAGTGAATAATAGGTTTGTCAACTGACTGATTTGCTTTTCCATCCAATGTCGTATTTGTTTGAATGACTAGGACTGTCCTTACAAGAAAAAATAGCAGTAGTATTAGTCATTTGTTTAAATGCCTAAGATGACCTATTGTACGGGTTTACTTGACAAGGCAGACATTTAATAGCCGTTTGAAGTATTACTCTTGTCTGTTAGGAACAAACAGACCAAACAACACATGCACAAACTCTGACCCTCGCTAGTCACATCCCGTTTCCCACCAGCTGTCATTATAAACCAAGTCATTTTTTAATCACTGAAACTATCATTCCCATCCCTTAACCTTAACCAAGTCATTTTTGTGCCTAAACCTAACAAAATGTTTAAAATAAAGGCAGCAGAGAGCGGTCGTTGGATATAATATGATATCGTTCAGTGGTCATATAAAAGATTTGAAGGGCAAAGAAATGATGTTCTGTTGTTTGAAGCATCACATGAGAACATGCTCCAATCTGTCAGTTTGAAAGGCAATCACCAACAATATATTTTGTCATCAACTTTGTTGGAATAACTGCTGGGACACTGAGTGAGTAAGCAGGTGGTGGGAAGATTCATTGAACTGTCAGTTGCTCATTCATGCACTAAATAGTTGCTTGAGGATGCCGTCTCACTCAGAGCCTCTTAACTTGGTGGTTGTGACCCTCAGGGGAGGTCATGAAAGGGTCACAGTAAAAGTTGTTGAAAAAAAGTAGTGTTACAAAAATGACAGGGTGAATAGTAAAGGTACAGGTGACATCAGAAATCAATTCTCAGGGTTAAGAAAATGGGATGATGGTGAGATGTCAAAGTCCGAAAATGGGCAGAAACGTTTTAAAAAGGGCAAAATCTGCTGCAGAGTTAAACCTTACAGCCACTACAAGGATTTCAGTCACCAAGGTAGAACCAACCAACTGCTTCAAGCTGGTTCAAACAGGAGAATATGAAGCAAATGAGGTGTGGCGCAAATCCTTCAGTAAAACCATTACACCTGATGTAAACAATCCAGGGATGTTCGGATGAGAAGATAGTGCCTTGCCAGGGTGTGGAGTGCTCGTACCTGCAAGCGATGTACAAACAAGCCCACGCTGAGAGGCTATTTCTGACTTTGCATGTCGCTGCCAGGTCCTGATCCACGCCCGTAACTGCTGGCATTTGAGACACTCATCTAATTGTGTGTTGCTCGATTTTCGCTGTGCAGGTCTGGACCGATCCTCCCTTTTGTCCATAACCCCCCCACCCCGTCTCCATTTCCACACTGCATTTCTCTGTGTGTTTTTTTACACTCTCCTAGGATGAGATTCGGGGACTTCACATTTTTGTCGCTCCAACCTGCACAGGAAAAAACACAATTAAAAGTGTTCTCTAATTGTGGCGCTGATAACATGACAGGTCTTTTATGCAACTCTATCAGAATCTACGACGTGAAAACACCTTTGATGAACTCAGATTTGCTTTCAGTGATGACGCAGGACAAGGAGGGGTATTGTTATGCCTCTTGTTGCGTTGAGTGAGCTGGGAGGCAATCAGAGTGAGACATGTCCAGCTTTTCGACAGATAAATAGGCAAGGCATATGGAACAAGGCTCCCAGGATATTTATGTACGCTGCAGAGGTATGCTGGGAATGTGGACATGGCAGGTGACCTCTCTATATCTCCGAATAAGGCCGGCTGACAACTGTTTATTGCTGCTTTTGCCCAGGTCACAAAAGTTTGTGTTTGTTTATTGGAGGAATGTGTGTGAAGACGTTAAGGACCGCCACTGTTTAAAATTCCTTAAAAATGATGTCTCTGGTAACACGCACACACACAAAAAAACGCGTTCTTAAACTTCCCAACGTGCGGGCGCGAGTGTGTGTGCGTGTATGTATGTAAGAGGAGGGTGGGGAATGCATCATATGCTCCAGTACTGAGCCTGAGGATATGTGATTTTCCGCAAGTGATGATGCATGTAGTGTTGATGCCTCAGCAAACAAGCTCAGACAACTTCTAAATAATGTCAAAAAACAGTCACGCTTTCACACACCCTCTACTCAATTTATGCTCTCTTCTATTTATTGATTTACTTCTTTGTCTACTTTTCATCTGCAGTCTTAGGACCAGTTAATCTCAGAAACAAACAAAGTGACACCATTAAAGTTGATTGGATAATTTAGTTAATCTCTTTTTCTTCTTTTAGCCACGCTGTAGGGATGACTCACTGAAACCTCTTGACAAATATGAGTTGCCATGTACATTCTGTACAAACATTCATGGTTCACAGAGGATGAACCCTACCATATTTGGTGATGCCCTGACTTTCCTCTGGCACCACTGTGAGGTTGATGTTTGTGATTTTGAGTGAAATGTAAACAGCTATTGAATGATTGATGTTCCCCTCAGGAGGAACTGTAAAAACTTTGGGGATTCCCTTAAACAGCCTTCAAGTTTTGCGCATGTGATTTGATCATTTGGACCAATCAGTGTCAAAAATCCAGCCACCAAGGTAAAAAAGTGACAGACAGATGGTTCATCCAATCACCTGCCAAGTATCTTTTGACAGTGTCTTCCCTTTTACAAACAGTATCCATGGACGACTTCTCACATGGTACTGTGTAATAAACCATCTGCCGCGTCAGCTCACCTCAGGTCACCTCAGGTTAAAATTTCAATGAGTCTACTATTAATTATTTGCAAAACTAGATTATCATTATTAGATTAGATTCAAGTAACAAGATATAAACAAATAAGAACATGACAACAACAGAAGTCTGTTACAGTGTGCCCAGGTTATTTAAGGCAGTAATTGCTGAGGGCACAAATCTCCTCCTTCTCCTCCTCCACTGTGTGTCTGTGTGGTTGACTGTATCTGCCAGAGGGGGGGAGGATGAAGCATGAGTGTGAGGGGAGGCAGGGGTCATGGTCAGTGCTCTGAGGGAGTGTCAGTGTCAGTGAGGGCTGGCAAGGTGGGAGTGGGGAGGCTAATTATGTTGGAAGATATGTTAGTGATTTTCAAGAGCATGACATAGCAGGTGACTTGGTACAGGAGGATGGGTTCAATAATACTTCATTATAGAAGGAGGGGGAGGTGGGGTTTAAGTGACGGAGCCCTAAGTTTGCAGATGGCAGAGGCCATTCTGTCCTCTCATCTTAGTTGGCAGCGTTTATGGATGTTTGTGATGTGGTGATCAAAGCTCAGTTTATTGTTCAAGATGATGCTGAGGTACTTAAACCTCTGCAACTCCATTGGCTAGTTGGAGATGGAAGTACTGCAATAGAGGGTGGTGAGTTTATGAGTTTACTAATGACAAGGGGAAATGTGTTAAACATTATACCAGCTAAACATCAGCATACTTGTAAAGCCTTTGTGAGCAGCATCTCGCTGACAGCATCACTGTACACCCTCACAGAGCTGCTAACATGGCTGTACACTCTGGAAAAGGAGGAAAGGTGCCAACTGAAATAAAAGAAAACAGGTGTCAAAGTTTCAAAATGTATCTCCATCTCTCCCTTTGGGATTGATTAAATAAGGAGACTAAAAAATGTCTTAACATGTGAATTTAATGAGGATTGTAGATCTATAAGTTCACTGCACTTGATAAGAAAAGAGCATGTGTCTCCAGTATTTAAAGCATCCTGTGTAGACTGTCGTTGGCTGCGCAGCCAACTGATTAAAAATGGTCATTCCTCCACCGCTGCCTGTGAAACTCTGTTATGAGTACCTTTTTTTAGCAATAAACAGCTGGTTAACAGCTGCGACATCGCTAATGGTCAAGACAGGTCGCTGTATTAATTCTCCAAATTTGGGGAAAACATTTCACTGGAGGCCCAATTGGAATTAAATAGAATCGGCAGTTACGCTCTCAGCAGCAATTATATCAGATGATTCAGAACACCCAAACATCTTTTTTCCCCATCCCGCTGGGCTGTGGAATGCAAATTACATTGTCCATGGACGCCCATGAAAAGAAGCTGGCACAGCGTGACCTCCTAATAGGCTGAAGATGGAACTGGATCAAGAGTACATTCCTAGACACTATTAGATATTTAGAAATCACAGAGTGGCTGAGCCTTTGGCAACCTGTGTCTTTTCCCGTGCGTAGGGCCCGGCTAATGGTCCTGGCTCGGGCACAGTAATGTCATGGGTGAACACTCCAATGAGTAGTTTATTAGGAATTAGTGAGAGCAGGGAGGGGGCTCAATGAAAGACGCACACAGGTGGTCAACAGTGGGTCTGCATCACCGGAAAATGGATTTTGAGCACAAGAATGCATCAGATCTAATTGCGTCTGTCCTATATGGGACAACAGTTACTTAATTGTTTGAAATTTTAAACCCGGAACGTTCAGTGTTTTCAATCAAAAGGTAGCATTCATTATGAATGCCTCACAAGTTTTCACATTAAGCAGTCAATCATTTGGATAAGAACAAGGTTTTGAAAAGGTGCCACTATGCTGACATGTATGTGTATAATAGCATCATTTGGCCATTGAAGCTGTGTGTTTGGGTGCTTTGTGCTGGTTAATCACCGTAAATAAGAAGAGGGGTTGACGGAGTTTGTGTGTGTGTGTGTGTGTGTGTGTGTGTGTGTGTGTGTGTGTGTGTGTGTGTGTGTGTGTGTGTGTGTGTGTGTGTGTGTGTGTGTGTGTGTGTGTGTGTGTGTGTGTGTGTGTGTCTGTGTGTGTGTGTGTGTGTGTGTGGGCGTGTGTATGTGTCTGTCTGGCTGGGTGTTGTATTGAGTATGGAGCAATAGCAGCTGTAATCTTCCATGGGAGGGTATGACCCCAGGCTGAGTTTCATTCAGGTGAAACACTCCAGCTCAATAACAAACTGACACCTTCGTGTGTAGGATCACTCCACGGTGGAGATCACCTGCAACCAATGATTATTTTTATTATTAACAATAATTTTTATGATTCATGAACTTTTGTCATGTCTATATGTCAGAAAATAGTAAAAAAAAAAAAAAAAAAAGGTACATTGCTTGTTTTGTTTGATCGACAGTCAAGGTATAAAGCAACGAAAAGCAGCAAATGTTCACACCTGAGAGGCTGGAAACAGTACATTTTTTAATAGAATTAGGGGCAAATATACTACAACATGGACTGTTCTGTTCTGACACTATATTGGGCATATTATGTTATTCATACAGTCATAAATCTGACCCCACTGACATAGTTTTATGGCAGGCTCATTTAAAAGCATAACAAGGAAGGGAGGTCCACACAGCAACAGTTCAAATTAAGGAAATCGTTTATTAAAGATAATAAGTTAAGTAAACAAAGAACATGAACATGAACCAAGGCTACACCAAACACAAAAACGCAAAACAAAACCAAAATGGAGTGTCCGAAAGGTACCAGCCTTCCATGAGGGAGAGAGAGAAGCCTTTACCAAGTTTATAAAGGCTCCCAACAGGTGACGGCAATCCCTTGATGAGGTGGAAGGGACCGGGCTTTCTAGGAAATCTGGGAGGAGGGAAGCAAAGGCAGGAAGTCGATGACAAACTTGAAGCCAAGTAAGTCTTCGAAAGTTTGATTTAAGTTTCAAACAATAAGACACCCAAAAATGTCATGTATAAAACAGAGAAAGCAGCAAATGCTCATATTTGAGAGACTGGAAACGTTTGCTTGATAAATAACTGAATATAAAAATAACCACCAACCATGAAAAATTAAGAAAATGCCCCCTAATTTTTGGACAAATTAAACTTGTTCCCATTTGCTCCTAATCACTGTCCTGCAGTGACACAGAATCACTGCTCTCCAGCTCCCTGATGATGAGGCAGCAAATGCCAAGTTCATGCCATATTGGATTTACTGTAAATACGAGCTGCTGACTGGGAAAAATTCCCCATGCCATCTTCTTTGTCATAATTGCGAGCAAGGCGTGGGAATAATTTCAGTGGGGTATGAGCCTTCCTGCTTGTTGTACAAGCAGCAAACATGAGAAACAACAATGCATTTTTAAGAGTTTAAACTCAGTAAAGAACATTGATATCATTCACTTGTTGCTCTTGTTTTGATGTCATTTACAGTAAATTATGGACTACAATTTTTATGTCACAATTTAGCAACCTTTGTAAACAACCAACCATGATCAACTTACATTATATCTTATAAACCAACAATAAGTCTAATCATGCTGTCATCTTTCAATTAGCCTAATATCACATATCACAAATTTGCCTTAAGGGGGCTTTACAGTCTGCACAGTAATACTGTATAACATCTTACATTCCATCCTTAGACCCCTTGATTTGAATAAGAAAAAAACTCCATACAAAGTTACTTTTAATGGTGGAAAATGGAAGAAACCACAGGAAGAGCAACAGAGAAGGGATCCCTCTCTCAGGAATGACAGACATGCAACAGATGCTGTGTGTACAGAACAGAACAAGAAAGACTCATTACCGAAATACAGCATGGAAAACATTCCTTTTGTTTCCAAGCAGGTATGAAACAAGTTCAAGTATGCATGAAGCCCACCAGATGACTGGAAATCAGATGTTAGATGAGACTAGTTAGGGCATCTCTCTGTGGATTCTGTCAATAAATACAGGCACATTTCATCACTTTATACCTCCAACCATTTAATCATCAGCTTCCTGGCGCTACATTACGAGAAAGCCCTGGATGACTTAGCAAGGTGTGTCCAATATTTGGGTAGGAGCCAAGGAGGAGGCCCGAGGGCCAGGTCAGGACCTGCCAAGATGTTGAACCTGAGTTACAAGAGGACACGCAGGGGTTACGCAAAGTTTTGTCAGCTGTCATAAAATGATTTCCCGTGCATGGATGCAGAAGAGGCACAGTCAGCGGGCAGTGGGATGACATGCATGTGCAAGTATATACTGTATTTCTCTCCTCCTTGTTTCTCCTCTATTCTACTTGCTTTTTTTCTCCTCTCCTTTTTCCTCCTCTCTTTGCTTCTTCTGTCCTCTCCTCTGTCCCTGTTTCTTCTCTCTTTGTTTTTCCTTGTTTGTATCCTTGTTGCGTCTGTATTACTTTCTCATCTCTTCTCCTTCTCTTCTATCTTGTCCTCTCCTCTCCTCTCCTGTCCTCTCCTCTCCTCTCCTCTCCTCTCCTCTCCTCTCCTCTCCTCTCCTCTCCTCTCCTCTCCTTGTTATTTCTGCTCTCTTCTCCTCTCCTTGTTCTTTCTCCTCTCCTCTCCTCTGCTCTCTTGTTCTTGTTCTCTCTGCTCTCCTCTCCTCTCCACTCATTTTTCTCCACTGCTTTTCTCTCTTCCCCTCCTTCCCCTCTCCCATGTAACAAAAACAAGAAAGGAGAAAAGGGTGTTCTTGTGTACACGCCTGTTTACTGCACATGTACCAGTAGTCTGGTGTGAATGTTTGGGACAACATGTGTGCATCCGTTCAAATTTTTCCCTGATCCTCTTTATTTATGTTTTCTGCTGCCAAGAACAGCAACATGTTTCTTTCTGCACATATGCCGGCTACTTTAGAGGCCGAGCTTACAAAACGACAACCAAACACTAACATGAGTCTTACATTGGCTTATAAAGCTCCCAAATCGTGCGCCACTCTGGTTAACTGTCCATTATCTATCCTATCCACGCTGACAAATCTTTACCACTATATATTTTCATATCTCACTGTAAACAAGTCAATTTTCTAAAATTGTCACCTGAGGCATTGACAGTGTTTCTTACACAGGCTGAAACAAGCTACCTACAGTCTCCATCAGGTGTCCTGATCTGAGACTGAGACTTGCAGGCACCACAAGAGTCAGCTCAGCTCTGACCTCAGGACCCCTCAGGGTACAGGTTAAATCCCCAGACGCCTCAACCAGCGTTCAGCTCCATCACAGGGACCTTCTACGCCGCTACACACCTGTGTGTTAAATTCATTCGTAGCGCTGAGAGCCTGTCACATTACGTATAAAGGCATGTGTCTTATGCATCAAGTAGATAAATTACACTCCTTTGTGCAGCCAGAAGAGCTTGACTTTCACTGTCACTGTGAACGGCAAATTCTCTGTCAAAGGTGGATCTGTCTACCATCAACAGGTAGTCAAAACACTGCCTGTTTTACACAGCAGAGCAGAAGGAACACTTTTGCTTTCTTGTTATAATAAATGTCTCCTGGCTTATATTTCTGTCGAGTAAAGGTTAAAAGCTTAAATATTATGATACTGGCTGATAAATAACAGAGGGATGAGATGTCACTGTGTTTCCTACGACTACAAGCAGAGCCAGTAGCAGTCAAAGTGAAAGAGAATAAAGTGACAGAAATGAATCAAGTGAATATTTTGCAGAGAATTTCTGCTTTGTTTCTGTTGGCTTGATATTGTGTCAACTGGTTTACATTTGTCAGAATAGCTTTTTTTTCAGGGCTTACGGGTAAGTGCACTCCAGCAAAGAGAAATAAATTGGAAATAAACCTAAAAAGAAAAAGAAAAAATAGTTATGTCATCCTTTTGTAAATAAGGCATAAAGTCATTTTAAAAATCCAAACAGTTTAGACTGTTTGGTTTAGATGATCATAATATTTTTAATAAATGACCCCTGACTCACTACTCATCAATTCAAAATTGCATAACTACTTTTTTTCCCCACTTAGAACTAAGGAAGAGTTGCCTTGAATTTAATAGTTTCTGTGTATTTCAATGTATGTGTTTGTGTTGTTTACTTTATTTCCATTTATTTTTCCATATGCTTCAGTGCTACTACATGATTTATCACCCTGTTTGTGATGTTGTTTTCTTCTTCACCGACCTATTCCTCTACTTTGGCAGAAATGCAGAGCTTTACTCACTGACACTTCATGTCTTCCCACTTATACTTTCAAAGACTTCAAATATGATGATGCATTAAATATCAGCAAATTGATTTTTATTTTTAAAGAAAATATTATTTTGTACAAAAACTCAACCAAACCAGTGAAAATCATTTGTGATGGTGTGCAGCAGCAGCAGCAGCAGCAGCAGCAGCAGCAGCAGCAGCAGCAGCACCTGGAACTGCCTTAGGCTACTCTCCGGTGAACTCACGTCGGCTCCTAGCGGTCAGAGTTGGAACTGCAGACAGCTGAAGATAATAATTGACATCTGGAACTGAAACTCGCCACTGTTTAGACCAGATATGACGTATTAAACCGGGGAAAATGTGCTTTCTCTCCATTAAAAAAGCACGTGCCTGAACAGGAATAATTATAACATAAATTTAAGGACATAAAACAAAATGAAGTCATAACCCAAACAAATAGAATAACATCTATTAGTGGAGACATCAAGTAGTATCAGAGCCGATCAAGTAAAAATATATTGTTATCAAATCGTTGCAGATAAATATAAAAAAACACATATATAAACCGAAATATAAGGATAAATATATTATTACAGCTATTTATAAGATTCTTAATTAAAACACTTATAGTGCAATCTGACTATGATAGATCTTGTGGAACTCTTTGTCATTTTTCACTTTGCATGCCACAGAGACACTTGTATATCAGAGGAGTATTACAGTTATTTGCAGTTTGCGTTAAGGGAATATCTGAGATGGAAATGCTTCTGTGGACTGATGGATGGACCCAGTGAGAGGAAACACTGGTCCATTAAAAGTCTGAGTGCAACATGCTGAAGTTGCCCCCCTCCTCTCTCTCTCTCTCTCTCTCTCTCTCTCTCTCTCTCTCTCTCTCTCTCTGAACTAAGAGGATAAGCTCGTCCCTTTTTCTCCCCTCACTGTGATTGGACGAGTCCACTTCTTAGGAATGGCATCAAACTATTTAAATAGCACTTTGTCCCCCCTCGGCTTAAAACAGAGTTTTTTAGCGGCTGATACCAGCAGGGACAAAGTTTTCAATCAAGAAGAAAGACGCGCAAGATTTTTTTAAATTTCTCTACTTTTCACGTTGGAACTTTTTTTCCCTTTTAAAAATCAATATACATCAATTTTTGGGGATTATTGCTGGATTTCTATATATTTGGGGGATTTTATTACTTTTTTCCTTCTGTTTTCATTGAGCAGGTGAGTTACAAATATGTTCTAATGAGTGCAACTATTTTACCAGCTGCAGCTGCATAAATTCATTGATTAGTGGTCCGAGTTTACGCATTTTTATGTTTCCAACCTGTTGCATATCAATCTGTTTTGTCTGACACTGACAGTAATGTTGTTCATTTTTTTTAGATTGTTGTCGTTATTGTCGCTGGCAGCCGGGCTGGTGTTGCACCATGAAGCTGACAGGGATATTTTTGCTATTGATGCTTTGGAGCTGCGATGGTGCGAGAGTCGCAGGTGAGTTTGGTTAAAGTGAGAGATTCAACTTGAACTTGTGAAACTTTATTTCTCTGTTCCGATTTATTGCTTAATATGAAAAAAAGAGGCTAATATATACTTTTAAGTCCACATTTCATTGAAAGAGAAAAGGACAGAAAGGGCACTGCCAGACAAAGACTGACTGCTTATTATTATTCACCCGCAGAGAGCCGAGACGACAATAGCGTGTATGACTTGTTTGAGCTCGTCCAAGTCCCCAAGAAGAACCACGGCGTCTCCCTGGTGAAAGGAGACGACCCGTACAGCCCCGCCTACAAGATCCTCAACCCGGACCTGATCCCCCCAGTCCCCGAGAGGGCCTTCAGGGACCTGATCGATTCCATCCATGCCGAGAAGGGATTCCTTCTCCTGCTTAACTTCAAGCAGTTCAAACGCACCAGGGGAAGCCTCCTGACCGTGGAGAGGAAGGACGGCTCCGGTCCCGTGTTTGAGATCGTCTCCAACGGAAAGGCGAACACTTTGGACATAGTTTTCTCCACGGAGAACAAGCAGCTGGTGGTTTCCATTGAAGATGTGGATCTGGCTACGAGCCACTGGAAGAATATCACGTTGTTCGTGCAGGAGGACCGGGCGGTGCTATACACGGGATGCGAGGAGGTGGACACCGCAGAGCTGGATGCGCCCATCCAGAGCATCCTGACGCAAGAGACCCCTGCCACCGCGCAGCTCAGGGTTGGGAAGGGAGCCGTGAAGGACAGATTTATGGTGAGAAGTGACTGGAGATTTTAAATAGGAATGTTGATTTTGACGAAGCTATTAAGTACTTTTTTAATGTATGCGTATATATCTCCAAATGCGTAAAATACGCACATGTAACAGGACTGAATATAGCAATTAATTGAATGCTTTCACTGTGATGCAATGGTGAGAGGTTTTTATCTGCTGCTGCACCTGATTATGGCTTAAACTGAGCATTAATGCTTACAGGGGGTCCTACAAAATGTGCGGTTTGTGTTTGGAACAACGCTGGATGCCATACTCCGCAACAAAGGATGCCAAAGCTGTGAGTAATCCTAACCAAGATGTCTTGCGTGTTTGCTCATCACTCATCTGCTTCATGTACTGCCAAAGACCAACAAGTCCTTATCAAAAAAATGTGTACATACTTAATTTGCCTGCTGATTTCTACAAAATAACACTCTCTCCGTGGGAAGCTGTTTACCACTTGTTACAATGGAATGTCAATTTACAAATATCTCAGAGTGCGGTGGTCTCAAAATACTTTCTCTGTTCTAAAGCAGAATTAAATAATTACTTTTCAACATAATTTATAGCAGTGTGTGATGTGTGACACTGTAATCAATTAAATATATATGTGAGTGTGCAGTTATGTGATTTGATTTATGACACTGTTCTATCCTCAGCAATGACAGCTGACACCATGATCCTGGAGAATCTCAATGGCTCCTCAGCCATCAGAACAGAGTACACCGGACATAAGACTAAAGGTAAACACTACTGCATGTGACTAGACTTCCCATTATGCCCCAGGCTCACATCTGACTGAACTACAATAGAATGAGAATGCAAATATTTATGACCTGTGTCTCTGTTTTTGCTCTGGTGAAGACCTGCAGATGGTCTGTGGCTTCTCCTGTGAGGACCTGGTCACCATGTTTAAGGAGCTGAAGGGTCTCGGTGTGGTGGTCAAGGAGCTGTCCAATGAACTCCGCCAGCTGGTAAGGGGGAAACTCATTTGACCCTGTCTGCTGCATGTTTGTCTGCCTGTGTGTGTGTGTGTGTGTGTGTGTGTGTGTGTGTGTGTGTGTGTGTGTGTGTGTGTGTGTGTGAGAGTGTGTGTGTGTGTGTGTGTGTGTGTGTGTGTGTGTGTGTGTGTGTGTGTGTGTGTGTGTGTGTGTGAGTGTGTGTGTGTGTGTGTGTGGTCACCACCTGTGCACAGCCAACAAATCAACATTTTGACACATACTGTAAACTCATCTATAGCTCTGTTGCAGTTTTTGGTGAAAAGTGCCATGTATTCTGAATATTGCTGCAAAATAAAAATGTTTTAGTAGTTTTAATAGTACTGAACTCGTTGACCTCAATCGACCTGCATATCACCATCTTTTATATACTTTTTTTGGTATAAAAACAAACAAATTACCTTGTGCTGTAACTTTCCCCTATACCAGACGGATGAAAACAAGCTGATTAAGCACCACATCGGTATTCATAGTGGCGCCTGCATTCACAATGGCATTGTGCACAAAAACAGAGATGAGTGGACTGTTGATGACTGCACCGAGTGCACTTGTCAGGTAAGACCTCGACAGGTTGTGTGTATTGTGTCAGCATTTGAACACACGTGCAAGTGGACGCACTCTATTCTCTGACTTGTTTGCACATGCACACTAGCACACAGTGATATGTAATGACTAACCACACCGAGTCACACACACTTAGCACCACTCAACTGATATGGTCAGTAATTAGTAGTGTGAAGGCCTGGCAGAGATCCAGCAGCAGTTACAGCTGTAATGAGAGTTTTGTTGTCAGAAGTTCAACTCAAGTGTGGCCTAAAGGGACTTGACCAGACTTAAAGTGATGTATTGGCTACAATTAAGAAAAAGACCTTGGCCATGACAAGTGGGAAAATATGGGATGGGGTCAGGTGAAAAATACTTTGCAGGGAAGATCACTTCATTTCACTGAGGGGCTTAATTTCCTGATGTCCTCTTCTACTGATACACTAGTTGTCCTATTACCCCCCTTTTTCCCCTGTAAGTTATCAGATCCAGCAGGGAGAGCATTAGCATGCATACTTAGAGGCAGTCACTATCCCTGAGTCATTCACAGTGCACACACACACACAGGTTGGGCTGGCAGGCTAGCTTTACTTGTTCAGGGCTCAGTGCCCAGTCCGGTTCCACAGTGAAACTAACTTCCATTATTTAGAGTTTGGCCTTATTCCCACCGTCGCCTGACCCAGTGGGCAGATGCTTGTCTGCAGGGGTCTTCGTTCTCAGCCAGATTTCTCCTTTTTAGTTTTTCTGTGCACACTCAGATGTCAAACAGAGAATTTAACGAGTTTATTGCACAGACATCGACTCAGATGAAAATCACCCTGCTACACTCACTAGTTTAATTACGTTTACAATAATCAATCCTACTTGATACTCTTAAGTAGGGTCTCAGTTACATTTGGAAAAAGGAATAAACCCAGCACTTGAAAATATTTTTGAAAAAAGTGTCTTGAAATATATCATAAATGCTACCTCTCTGTTTGTGCAGAACTCTGCTACTGTGTGCCGCAAGATCTCTTGCCCCCTGATCCCCTGTGCTAATGCTACCGTTCCTGATGGAGAATGCTGCCCGCGCTGTGGAACACGTAAGCTTTTCTGTTTTCTATATCCAAGCTCATATTGTTAGAATCTGCACAGCTATAGTAAAGTACACTGTAATTAAAGTTATGTAAACCTGCACTATAAGCTACTGTATGAATGACCTCTGTAAGCTAGGATGTATAAGTTTCAACCAACAGATGGTGGCATTCAGACACTGCCCCATTCACTGAGAAGTTATTTGCCATATAAAACAACAAGCCACAACTATTTCCCTAGATGTAAAGGTTTCTATTCAAGAGAAAACATGTTAATTTAGAGATGACTTAACTGCACTAACATCCGAGTAAATGAAAGGGTGCTTATGTGTATGGAACATTGGCGCTTTGTGCTCCAAAACATCTTTGAATCTTCAAGTTGAAATGGCTGTAATTTGCCAAATTGGTTAG
The DNA here is from genome assembly GCF_963691925.1 of Scomber scombrus. Lineage (NCBI taxonomy): Eukaryota > Metazoa > Chordata > Actinopteri > Scombriformes > Scombridae > Scomber > Scomber scombrus. The sequence continues at coordinate 21,004,669 of NC_084986.1, read as the reverse complement.
AGCGGGATGGAAAATTGGTTGGCTGTTTAGTAAAGCCATCTTCTACATGAAGAGAAGTGACATGTTCTTCATACCTATGCAGGCTTGGCTGCAATACTTCCCTAAAACCTAAATAAACAGGGGGAGCCACATTCATCCCGACCTCAGCCACTTGTTGAAGTCATTACACACCCAGAGCCATGTTTGCAAAATCTGTTTCCTCTTTAGGAAAATATAAGTCAGTGGGGCATCCCTGTGTATCCTGGGGACAGTAGGCCTTTCTATGTCCTCAGCTTCTCTCAAAGTGTCAGTCCCTGCCTTTCCTCTCAACAGAGGGCCTTCTCTCTGTCTAAGTCCCAGCTAAATCCACACTATTAGCCCTCTGCTTTAAACGCTTTCCTTGCTCATTTAGGCTTGGGGGTGTTTGTTGTGTGTGTGTGTGTGTGTGTGTGTGTGTGTGTGTGTGTGTGTGTGTGTGTGTGTGTGTGTGTGTGTGTGTGTGTGTGTGTGTGTGTGTACGGTGGTGGTAGTGGTGGAGGGGCGCCTTGGTGGAATAGCTCTTTTATTGTCTCCCTCTTCGCCTCTCTCTCATATTCTCTCCTTCTCCCTCCTGCTCAGCGAGCGACTATGCAGAGGACGGCTGGTCCCCGTGGTCTGAATGGACCCATTGTTCCGTGTCATGTGGGCGGGGCATCCAGCAGCGTGGACGCTCTTGCGACCGTATCAATAACAACTGCGAGGGTACCTCTGTGCAGACCCGCGACTGCTACCTTCAGGAGTGTGACAAGCGCTGTGAGTTAACAGTAACACAACATTCTCACATCCATCAAATACACACAAACAAACACATACATCATGTCAAACAGCCTTAATGATGGTGATTCATTTATCTGTTATTGTACTATAATTATTTGAGCAGAGTTTTGCCAGCCTCTGTGCTGCAATGGTTTTTATGATTGAGTGCCACAGTGGTGCAACACTTTACTTCCTAATAACTGACCTCTGACCTATTGTTCTGTCTTTCAGTCAAGCAGGATGGCAGCTGGAGCCATTGGTCACCCTGGTCATCATGCTCTGTCACTTGTGGTGAGGGTGTCATCACCCGTATCCGCCTCTGCAACTCCCCAACCCCTCAGCTTGGGGGCAAAGAGTGTGAAGGAGAGGGCCGACAAACCGAGAAGTGTCAGAAGTCTCCGTGCCCCAGTAAGTCCCACCATCTGATATTCACAGCCTGAGTGCATTTGTGTGATCTATACAGAAAGGATATCAATTAATAATGCAACATGTGTCCTCCTTGTATTCCTCAGTCAATGGCAACTGGGGACCCTGGTCACCGTGGGATACCTGCTCTCTTACATGTGGAGGCGGTTCCCAGACTCGTAAACGATTGTGCAATGACCCAGCACCAAAATACGGTGGCAAAGATTGCGTTGGTGACGCCAAAGATACCCAGACATGCAACAAGAAAACCTGTCCCATTGGTGAGTCATTCTGATTATTACCAGGGCTTCTGTATCCTATTACTGTTTATGTCTTCTTTCTAGTAAGTTTTAAATTCTATAATTATATGTCAGAGCTCCCTTCACAATGAGATCATAGTCACAACAGGATTTACCTGATTAAAAAAGGTTAAAACTAAGTAATACCTTGGATTTGGTAGACGTCTTAATAATGAGCCAACATTGCTGTTTTCAGATGGGTGCCTATCCAACCCCTGCTTTGCTGGTGCCAAGTGCATCAGTGCCCCTGATGGTTCCTGGAAGTGTGGAAAGTGCCCAGTTGGCTACACCGGCAACGGTATCAAGTGTAAAGATATTGATGAGGTACAAATTGTACAAATCTTTTTATTCTGAATTTGTCAAATTTGTAAGTTTGACGCCTCATGTAAAAATGTCCAAGTCGTACAATTAGAATTGTTGTTCTTTTTATCCTTAAAACAGTGCAAGGAGGTCCCAGATGCTTGCTTTGAGTTTAATGGTGTGCACCGCTGTGAGAACACAGAGCCTGGCTACAACTGCCTTCCATGTCCTGCTCGCTACTCTGGACCCCAGCCGTTTGGAAAAGGATTGGAGCAGGCTGCTGCTAAGAAACAGGCAAGTACAGTCCTGTCTTTGTCATAAAATAAGCCAATCAGAGAGCAGCAAAGAGCAAATGCTCTGATGTATTCATGAGTTTGTCTGACTGATGACAGACAGATTTTTGAGTTGATTAGACTGATGATAAATTGATACTGATAGAAGTAATAGTTCATTTAAGGTAAAAGTACACTTGTGTCCACAGGGCATGAACATGTTCATTTACTCTGATGAATGTCTGCCTTTCCACGGAATGTCATGAATTTGTACTTTGCAGAGCCATTCTGATCACTGATTGTTCAAACTATTCGTCCCTCATTCACCCTCCAGGTGTGCACACCCCGTAATCCCTGCCTCGACGGAAGCCACGACTGCAACAAAAACGCCCGCTGTAACTACCTCGGACACTTCGCTGATCCCATGTACCGCTGTGAGTGCAAACCCGGCTATGCTGGCAATGGCCATATCTGTGGAGAGGACACAGATCTGGATGGATGGCCCAACTCAGACTTGGTTTGTGTGGAGAATGCCACCTACCACTGCAAAAAGGTTGGTATTGGTGAAGCAGTAAGACACTGACATTGCAGAATGAAATTACCTGTATGATTATCATTATTTCTGAGTGTCTGATTGTCTTTTCTGTTTTTCAGGACAATTGCCCCAACCTGCCTAACTCTGGGCAGGAAGATTATGATAAGGACGGCATTGGAGATGCTTGTGACAGTGATGATGACAATGATAGCATTCCTGATGATAGGGTAAGTGAAAGTCTCCAGATGTGGCCACAAACAGTGCACAAGGGAGCATGTGTGTTGCTTCACTCATGCTGCCATCAAGCTTACGATTGTGACTTTTGCATTCATCATTCATGCTGTCTAATTAGAAGGCAGGTGGACAGGGGGGAAGGGGAGGGGAGGCTCAGAAGGAATGAAAAAGTTTCTCCTTGGCCTGAGCCAAAACCTCAAATTCCAACACTGAGGTACCAGTCTGAAGGAGCTGCTCTGTGTGCCGCTAATCCCAATGTTAGAATTGGGACATAAAACTAAAGCACCTTTTCATTCCACATCTCTCCCTTGTAAATACATCCACTCAGTATGATGGCAAATGACAAGGACTGTACCTGAAAACCTATCCTCAACTCTCTGTATTTTCTGTTTTCTCAAACAGGACAACTGTCCATTCGTCTACAACCCCAGGCAGTACGATTATGACCGTGATGATGTGGGTGACCGCTGTGACAACTGCCCCTATAACAGTAACCCAGACCAGACAGACACAGATAACAATGGAGAGGGAGATGCCTGTGCTGTGGACATCGATGGAGATGGTAAGGACCAGAAACTTTAATAAAAAACAATGCTACAACCCTACATTTTTCGGTTTGCACTGAAATGAACTCATAATGTTTTATTAATACATTTTGAAACCATGTACTGGCTTTTAATATCAAACATTGTCTATTAATTCCCCAGGCATACTAAATGAGAAGGACAACTGTCCCTACGTGTACAATGTCGACCAGAAAGACACAGATCTAGATGGGGTCGGAGACATGTGCGATAACTGCCCTCTGGAACATAATCCTGATCAGGTGCGTGGACACACACACACACACACACACACACACACACACACACACACACACACACACACACACACACACACACACACACACACACATACACACACACATACATAGTGCCCTTTCCCATTTCCTTCCACCTCATCCATCAACAATTCTCCACATTCATCTCTCTGCCTTTCTCTATAGCTCAGCATATATCTCTCCAATTGAGAGAGAGCCTGAGTCATTAGCCCCATGTAGCTGTCTAAGCTTCATCACGCCATGTAAAGGTGGAGTAAAGCCCATGTGCAGCTCAAGGGCACATCAGTTCAATAAGGCGTGGTGGGGGGCTAGGGGTCTTTTCAATAGTCCATTGACGTTAGCTGGCTAATATGAGGAAAGAGGCCCTAGGGTGGATATTACTGAGGAATGGGCTGGCCCTGGGCGGTGGCTCAGTCAGTCTCACTCAGTCCACCTGTGCCATGCTACACTGAGAAATAGGAATGTGTTGAACAACAGGACAGGATGAGGGTGGGGAAAGGAGGAGGGCTTTCAAATCTACAATGATGCAGTCTTTAAGAGTGAATTGCATAAGTTCAAATTAAAGGCTGAATGAAACAAGTCTGGGCTGGAAGAATTTTATTTTATTTGCTTTTCCAAAGAGTGCAAACTGCACAACAATGCCTTCTTGAGGAATTTATTTCTATTTAGTTAAGGAGTTATTTCACTTTCCTATGGAAGAATTTTGGATTTTACAGTTACCCAAACCCTTATCCTTCCTCCATCTCCTTCCATTTATCCCTCTTGCCCTTATTACTTAAGTGCCGCAAGGTGCGTCTAGTCCTGCCAAGTAGGGGTAATATTATTTCATGTTCACTGCAGATGCTGGCAGTGTTCAACAAGCAAATCAGAGTTAGAGGAGCACAGAATCTTGAGTGATGTTTGATTGACAGTAGATGAAAACTGCCAACAGATCTGGGACAAATTGAGCTTGACAGCTTTACAGAAGCAACGAGTGATTGGAGCCTAAGGAAAGTCCTTAATAAAAGCAAGAGAGGAGAGATCAAAAGAACAAGGATTGTCAGGAAACACTGCGTTGAAAGGATATAAACACTGTGGAATGTAATCACCTGACATATTAGTGTCATTATGCCCTTAAATTAAGCCATAACTCTTACACAAACAATTTTTTTTACTACTGCAGGTGGATTCAGATGATGACCGTGTGGGAGACAAGTGTGACAGCAATCAGGACATTGATGAGGACGGACACCAGAACAATCTGGACAACTGCCCATACATCCCTAACGCCAACCAGGCTGACCATGACAAGGATGGCAAGGGAGACGCCTGCGACCATGATGATGATAATGATGGCATCCCCGATGAAAAGGACAACTGCAGACTGGCCTTCAACCCCGACCAGCTGGACTCTGATGGTGAGCACAATAAGACATGCTTCAACCTGAAAGGATGCAGGTTGTCCTAAAGGGTTCTGAAGAAGCAACACGTCGATACACGGTTCACAGCATTTATAGAGGTGTTTAAAAGACTGTGGTTAACATAAATAATGAATATATACCAATTACTTTTCAGGTGATGGCCGTGGAGATGCTTGCAAAGATGACTTTGACCAAGACAATGTGCCTGACATCTACGACGTATGTCCAGAGAACTTTGACATTAGTCAGACAGACTTCCGCAAGTTCCAGATGGTTCCTTTGGATCCCAAAGGCACCTCCCAAATCGATCCTAACTGGGTTGTCCGCCATCAGGGCAAAGAATTGGTTCAGACTGTCAACTGCGACCCTGGTATCGCTGTTGGTAAGTAAAAGAGATTGTGTGATAGTCTGCGCCCTGCACTAGTATTCCTTTGCAGTGTTGAAATTCCTTCAACTTGATTTTTTTTCTTGTTTAGGCTACCATGAGTTCAATTCAGTGGACTTCAGTGGGACTTTCTTCATCAACACCGAGAGGGATGATGATTATGCCGGCTTCGTGTTTGGTTACCAGTCTAGTTCCAGGTTCTATGTGGTGATGTGGAAGCAGATCACACAGACCTACTGGTCAAATAAACCCACCAAAGCCCAGGGCTACTCTGGTCTGTCCATCAAAGTGGTCAACTCCACTACTGGCCCAGGAGAGCACCTCAGGAATGCCCTCTGGCACACAGGAAATACACCAGGACAGGTAAGATATTTGGACTTTATCAAGAGATTCTACCTCCAAACTCATATTTTATATGTGATTAATGATTTATGAAAAGATCAACACTTGACTGTGTATTTTGGTATGCTTCAGGTCCGCACTCTCTGGCACGACCCTAAGAATGTTGGATGGAAAGATTTCACTGCCTACAGATGGCATCTGATCCACAGACCAAGAACAGGACATATTAGGTGAGCAAACAATATTTATTAGTCCACATAGACGTTTCCTCTCCACATGTCATCATTTCAAGAACCAACTTTATTTTTTCTTTGATTTCCACAGAGTTGTGATGTACGAAGGCAAGAAGATCATGGCAGATTCTGGTAGCCTCTATGACAAGACATATGCAGGTGGCAGGCTAGGTCTTTTTGTCTTCTCACAGGAGATGGTATACTTCTCAGACCTGAAGTATGAATGCAGAGGTGAGAATCTACATACAATTAAATACATATGATTGCAAAAGCAGCTTCCAAGCAATCATTTGCTTTTCTGCCCTTAAAAATGATGTCCTAAAGGTGGCTATGTCCAATTCCTAACATTATGTCTCTTTTGTTTTAACAGATGCATAAATGCACGGCGCAGGAAGCTCTGAGGAATGCACCTTTTTGTAAAAAGTATGAACTTATGTATTCTGATGCAAAGTCCAGGGACCGATTTATCTCCGCAACTCTTTCTTCTGCGTCACGCACACTTGGACAGGGCGAAGGGCATGTGGTCAGCCTCAGGGTAACTTGAAGCTGGTTTGGGCAGAGCACCAACCGGCTGACTGCCAGTTGAGGATCAGAGAGCCCCTTCTCCTCCACCCTTAGCATCCTCAAGAGCAGGGAGAGCTGGGAAAAAAAGAAAATATGCCCTCTAGCTTTGCCAGTAGGACACCAACACCTTTCTATCCCAGGTCTCCCTGCTTTCTCGCTCTCTGAAAGACCTCATTCATCTCTGTGCGGGAACGGCTCCCCCATAGACAACTATGCACTTCCAAACCTTTACATCTCTCTCTGTCCTTCTATGTCACTTCTTCAGCCTGTGTGCCTTATTACCTTATCTTCTGGATGGACATCCCAAAGAAAAAAACTGATGAAATATTCCCTTTGCTTTACCAGGATGTAGATTTTGATTCATACAACTTTTGAGGACTCAAAGGATGAAGAAAGCAGTAACATTTGTAGGAATCTTTGTTGTGATTTGTGACTGAAGAAAACTGTTGGGAGTGGAGTGCCTTAGAAAGAAGGGTGACATGATGTTGTGGATGTTTGTGTTCATGTATGTATGTGGAAGTCTGGCCATGAATGGAACAAGAAAGCACATTTACCCATATACCTAACAATCCATGTAGAGAAAACTGCAGAAGTAAGAGATCCAAAATTAAGTTTATATCAGATATATTACAAACATGCAAGTATCACAGGCTTTGTTGGTGTTGTCTGGTTAACTAAACAACTCTCAGGGTGAGATGGAAGTGATGATCTTCCCATATCAAACCAGTAAGAAAAATTAGGATTATATTTAATAGAACATTTCCAGAGCCAACAAGGGCTGTTTCCCCTCCATAATACTCCCCCATCTGAAAACAAAACCTTGGTCATTGAAGAGACTTATACCCTTTAACTTTTGAGGTTTTAATTAGAAATCATGTAAATACATGTAATTTATTGACTCTTGCCTACAGTGTAGGCAGCAAAGGCAATTTGAATACTTTAAAAAGGTAGAAACATCCATCCAACATCAGAGTGAAAACTGACCAAAATAAGGTACAGTCAGGTTTCAGAAGTAAGATATGTGCTCTATCATCTCCCGCTGTGCAAAGTGAATTACGTATTATTCAGATAGGGCTACTTAGCATGAAGTGTATGTGACTTGTGTGGCTTTTCTTCAGAGAGAGATGAAAAACAAAGGAAATCTTTGATGTACAAATATTACCTCATTGCTGTTGTATAATTTGATCAAACAAAAACAAAACCTAAGTACTTTTTCATATTCCTTTGAAATGATCTCAGTGCTATTGTAGCATGAGTTGTAAATAGTATGACATTTCATATCTAAAAACATGACCGAGCTCCCGATCCCGTGTTCTACCCTAGTGAAAATGACAGTAAAATGGGAGATTTCTTTTTTTTATAAATAATTTTGCTTTATCATGTATGTCCAGTGCTGTTTTTAGCAGATAAATTATTGTTCTGTTTTGTCTTAGCTGTTTGTGAGAGGTTGATTTGTGTGTGTGTATGTGTGTGTGTGTGTGTGTGTGTGTGTGTGTGTGTGTGTGCGTGTGCGTGTGTGTATGTGTGTGTGTGCGTGTATGTAGAGAAATGCTATTTAAATAATTTATCAGGATTTGTTGCCTAAAAAAAGGGGCACGTGTCCATCTGTATAAACGGTTTGCACACTGACGTGAGGATGTTCTGTTCTTTATCGTTTTTACTTTTTTTTTGTTATTGTGTATCATTGTTACCATTATTTTTGTACAATTAGTTTTGCTTGTCTGTAAACATTTTCTTAGTTGTACAAAGCAAAAAATGCCGTTTTTGTTCATAGCGATTATTTTGTTACATACTTCAAGACAATAAATAGTTGTTAAAATTCTCATTTTTGTCTCTGCTTTTGTTTGTCTTGAAAACCGATATCAGATTGGAGTTATTTTATGTTTTCTAGAATGTTTAGATGATGTGGGAATATAAATATGTTTTACATTAAACACAAACTGGTAGGACTCAGACTAGACTTACTGTAGGCCTCTTCCAACCAAAGGACATCACAAAGATACCCGGCTTTGATTAGGACCACTGTAGCCCCAATGCTCAACGCTTCAATGCGCTCAAAGTCAAAATGATTGCCTAGTTCCCCTGAGGCACAAGTAGAGTTGTACTTTCAGTCCTTTCTGTCTGCAGAGAGGCACACATGGTCTCTGTGATGAAGGCCACATGAGGAATGTGGCACAGACGTCTGCTCCTTAGCTTGATCTGCCTGACCCCTCTGTGATCTGCACTGACCTCTGTGCAGGAGGTTAAATAACACGTAGAGCAAATATTAGGCTGATACAAACCTTGACATTGGCTCGTGGCTTTGGGAGTCTGAGATAATGCACTGGTGGACAAAATAACAAGAACACAACAAAGTGATACCAAAAGCTTTGGTCTCATACATAAATTTACACCAATCTCAACAAAATGTTAACATTATATAAGTTTCACAAAGTTGTAGCTGAATTTAATGCAGGGTTTTTATGGTGTTCCTCTTATTTGTTCCCTCCTGTACCTATACATCATCATCTATTTTTTTGGTTGCTCTTTTTGCAATATAAGTTTCCTAGAAATGTTTGTGTTTCTTGCTTATTTCAGTGCTACCTATATCCTTCTTATTGACTGCAATGTTTCTGTCTCCATCAATGTTATGATCTTTCAGCACTAGATATCTGTCTATAGCTCATTGGTAGAGGTCTTCTTGGATCAAAAAGGTTTGGAGAAAAATCCAAAACAGACCTGTGGAAAACTTTCTTGAATCTGAAACATTTTACAAAACCAAAAAGGGACACAAGGACAATCAGACCTGATCCAAATGAACTCAAGGACCCAATCAAAAATGCGGTCAAACAGAGGTGACCCACCCCAAAACTGGCAGCAGGCCTGATGAATCACCAATTAACAAGCAGCAGGGTGCTAAAGGGTGGTATTACTTAACAGTTCACACTCTCTGTCTCATATCAAACAACATATTTTTCTCCCACAATAATTATAACGCTCCATGCTATCAAAGGTGATCGCAAGTTCACTGACTGGATATTTGACATGTTGACATACACATTTGAATCCCACATCAATGAAACTATACACTACTCAACCTCATCAAACTGAATATAAGTTGGACCTGGTCGACCTTCATTTCAGTGGTCAATGAAACAATGAGCCCTGTGCTGTGGTGTCTTCTGACATACTGTGGGTGTTCTGTTGATGTTTGAGGTTCTGTGAGTACATCTGTCTTTGTCTGTTTGGCCATGGTGGCTACATCTTTGCTCATGCAAAAAACCCAAACTCTTCTTCAGTTTATTCTAAAAAGAAGATGCAAACATCCCCTCATGCGCACCAGAGCTTTTTACCAAGGAAAGAGTTTCCAGATAGTGTGCTCAAACAACTAGGTGTAAGATGACTCACTGTTCTTTTATGGGCCAAACTATGACAATTTAGTCCTTTTTAACTCAGGAAGTCAATCATAAACTCATGCTTATCAACAAAAGAGTCCTGTTTGGGTTATTATGCATTATTACAATATGGCAACAGTGAAGGCTAGACATCTTAATACCAGCTGCAGGACTCACACATCTCTGCCACCTGTCTACAAATAGCCACATGTTTACTCCGAGACCTTGTTAAACCACGTGTCAGGAAGTGAGTGCCACATTGAGAGTTTCAGGAAAATTCATGAATTTTGTCTCTTGTTAGTGGCTTTACATGGCACATACTGTATACTGTACTTCAAATAAAATAATATCGCAATGTCATTTTTGCAAAACTTTCATTAAAAAATACTACTTTTAAGCCCATGTTCTCAATGATAAGTTGAGGCAGTACTGCAACTAGCAATTATTGCCACAATCAATCAATCTGCCAAGTATCTTCTTGAATAATCTAAACCAGTGGTGTCCAAACTATTCCTGGCTGCAGGTTTTCATTCCAACCAAGCAGGAGCACACCTGGCTCAACTCATTTAATCAACTGATCTCAGTCTTGAGCCACTTGATTGGTCAAATCATGCTCTATTGATTGGCTGGAACAAAAACCTTCAGGCACATTCTGGAACTATTTCTGGAATAGTTTGGACATGTCTGATCTAAACAATGGCACATTGAAGACAACACAATTTACAAAGATGAAATTTGTTTCATACAATAAAATGATGTACAAACTGTTACTTCAGAACTTCATGCTCTATCACTGAAAGTTTGCTTTAAGTTCCCTGTAAAACATCTTGATGGTGAATAGTTATGGAAACTATGGCGTGTGGTGTTGCTCATCAAGACCAGGACTTCAAACTGGCAGCCTTCCGGTTACAAGTCCCTACGATGATTACTTGCCACACACACTCCTCAAATAATGACAGAGCAAAGCTTTAAAACAGCCACCCAGTTACCCCCAGCACCTTTAATAGGTCTGCAAAAAAGCACCTATGGCAGGAAAAGGATATGAACATCAGCCTTGAAGTGTAGTGACTAATGTACAGTGCTGGTGAATGGAACAAAGGCTGTCCGCTTTGGAGCCACAACGGCTTTATTTAGTTTCCTGTAATCCATCCAGGGAAATGGACAGACTGCGCTCCAGAGCCAGCGGCCACAATTGGTCTCCAACCTCAAACATCAAACCTGAAATGCTACATTTGAACTGGCCTCCCCTCTCCTTTCATCTGTCATTCCTAATGCTTCTGTGTATTGAGGTGTTGAAGTGTTATGTTAAGATGGAGAAATACAGCCACTTTTACCCACCATGCATGTGTGTAAGTGCAGGAGCTGTAAGACACCACCTGTACATACAGTGTTTGAGACTCAAATAAGAGTATAATAACATTTTCTTGAACAATAACGACGAGTGAAAATAAGTCTGGAATGTGGTTTAGTCATGGCATTCTCTTCCCACTGTAGTATTAGCTGGGTGTGCAGGGTGGGATCAAAATAAACCCTCAATGACACCTGCACACCACAGTTTCAAAGTGAAAATAGCCGCAGGCTGCAGAACTGTTAAAATCATCTACTTTAAACACCCCAGTAATTATGTAATACCTTGAGTCATCTGAACTTTCTGCTTTTACACACAGAGATCTCTGCATATTGGAGGCTTCCACGAAAGCATCCACATGCAAGAACTATAAGACATGATACTGTTCTGAAGGCTAAGAGGCAAAAGAGCTAATATTGATCAGTCCTATTTGTTATCTTATCTCTTAAGGAGACTTTTTAGTGTTTCCACAAAAAGCTGCAATTAATTATTATCTGATTCTGATCACTGACTCCAAATTGCTTGTTTTTTCCAACCAACTGTCCAGAACTCAAAGATATTGAATTTACAATTATATGAAAGTGAAAAACAGCAAAAACATATATCGTGCAGTCCCACCTTGTGATTTGGGCTGATAACAAAGGTCTAATTCGGGGTTTTCAGTTGCAAATGGATTAAGAAACTTTTGAATGAATTATAATTACTCTCTCTAGCTAGGAACTTGAGAGCCACCATTTGTCACACTGAACCCTGTTTGTTCACTATTTTCGGCTCTTTAACTCTGCTGAGCCGTAGGGAGTTTTTCATACTTGTGAACAAATAAAAATCTGTTGTTTTGGGACACTTGTTTTAACAACCAGAACTGTCTGAACATTGCGTTTGTCAGACCTAAGGCCCTATAACAACAGAAAACCACTATTCTCGGACAGTTTTATGAGAACTACAATAATCACGACATCAGCAAAAAGAGAGGAATTGTTCCTTTGATTGTGTCAGACACTGTGACACACAATCACATAAACTACTGTTCTGTAATTCCCCTCTCTAAGCCATCATAAAATAATTCCCCAAACAGAACAATATAGTTGCTGTGATTGTTGGCAGTAGTGATGGGATTCCTGACCAGGATGTGCTATGACCTCTGACCTCTGAGCTGACTGCACCTGGAAAACTCAAACAGGCAGGGAATATTTTGATGGAAAAAAGTGACATTCATCACATTTGACGCATAGCGATAGGTAAAAAACTCTCTCTCTGCAAACATCATTATAAAGATGTCATAAATCTTTGCTCTCATGTTGGTATGCCTCTACGTCAATGAAATGACAGGTTATGAAAAGCAAGTTCACAATTTGAAAACAACAGGATAATCAGGTAAAGAATTTGTTGACCATGTTCAAGTGTCAGGTATGTGAACCATGCATTGAAATCTAATCAACTACATTTTTTGAGGCCTCTTGAACCCACAACACATCTGCTTGATGTGCGCTTTGTACATTACTACTATTTGTTTTTCCTCCATCTTCTTATGGACACCAGTGAGGTAGGGAAACTATCTGAATGGTGAAAAGATGAATGTTCCAAAACAACCCGAAGAGGACCATATTGGCAACACTGGGTGTATGACCAGAACTCCATTATTTCCTTATTTTATTGCTTTGAGAAGTACGCCAAATGCCTGCTTTCACTCTGCAATGTGGAAACACCGAGCACATGCTCTCCTTGAGTTTAATATACTACTCTAACATTATTGATGTTAACCACAATGAGATAGAATCTCTTTTTCATGTGTAGCTTGTTATTGAAAATGTAGAAATGTAAAAGTATACACAGAGGACCAGTCAAGCGGGTTTCCATGGAGAAACACCCTGTATCCAATGAGGACTCAAAAAGTAGAGTGGCTTTCCTTATCCATTCACTAGATCTTTTCCACTTCTTTCTAACTCATTATTTGAAAGAAGTGACCTAAAACTCTTTCCTAACTTTACTTTTTCCTTTCCTTTGTAAGATTCCAAAATCAAGTATGACCTTATTTTGAGTTCGTTTTAGCATTTTTAAAGAAACAGTGAAATAAAAAAATATTTTTTAAAGTTCTAATTCAGTGTCTCTGTGCGAATTGTTAAATAATCTCTTCTTGCATGCCGAATCGGGGCATGTACATACATTTATCAAAATCAAATATATTTGGGCCAACTAGCTAATACTTCTCATCCTATAAAACTGCAATTGACTTGTGGGTGTCCAAGCTAGCATTATTGTAGTATCAGAAGTGTGTCTGGATGTAAATTGACAAAAACTTTGTTCACATTTCCAAAGAGCATGGCTTTATTCATTACTTCCTCCTCCTCCTCCTGACCTAATGACATGGTGAGGATAGTGTGGGTGAAGGCCGACAGTCCTCTACAGCTCCATTTGTCAATACAACCATGCCCACTTTTCAGCAATCCCATCAAATCTGAGGAATTTGATTTAAATCCCTCACATTTTTGATAAAGGTGTTATGTGAAAGTACTGAATATTAACCTAACTTCTACAAAGCATTGTGTGATGTATGCTAAACTCTGCTGAGGTGTTTGTTGAAATAAAAGATGTTTATTTCATGAAATAAGCAGTAGAAGTACTTTTTGTGACTCCTTCAAAGGAATACCAATGCATCATAGTGTAATTTATATGATATAGAGCAGCCGATTTGTTGTAGCAATGCAGCAAGGTTTTGACAATGCACCTATATCTACAGCAAACCACTACAAAGTCAAGGTCTGTATAATGCCAGTGCACAAACAGCAATGTTTCATCTCCATCTCCAAACAGTTCTAATTTCTTTCACAGTGTTGACATAGCAGTAATTACAACATCCAATTCATTTCAAATAACACCATAAGTATAAAGGTGAATGTCCTTTACAGACAACAGCAAAAAGGAGAACCCCAGACACTATTAGTGTGCTATTCATTAACTGGACTGGCAGCAGATGAGAGAGGATAGGGAGACTGAAGGAAGAAGCAATGGCTTTTAATTTCCTGAAGGGAGTACGCCCTGCTACTGCTCTACAGCTTCTGTTTATCCGATGGCCTGTAATTCCTTCTGGCCCTGGCCTTGTGTCGAGTTACAGACTCAGCTTCAAACACACAGCATCCCTGCCACAACAAAGACACTGTGCCCATACAGTATACCTCCACTATCTGTACCAGTATGACTCAGCTGCACATTAACATCAATGTAGAATCACAAGCTCTAGCAATGACCATATAATAATACTAATACATTTTATGACACTCAAGTCACCTTCAATTATATAAGATCAATAATACAATAAGCAACACGCAGTAATAAAACATCAGTACATTCATCAATAAAACAGACAATAAATAACAGAACATAGCTCAGTAATGAGTTCGGATCATGAAATAAACAACAGAGCATAGCTCAGTAATGAGTTCAGATTATGCAATAAATAACAGAGCATAGCTCAGTAATGAGTTAAGACAGACATGAAAAAAAATTAAGAAGAAAAAAACAATATGCAGTTGATGTGATCAGAGTGAGTAAGCTAGTTAAAAAAGATGGGTTTAAAACCCAACAGGTTTGAATTCTGTAAAGGAGACCATTGTGTCTGCTGCTGATGAAAACAGCAGGAAGTAAGAGAGTGTTAGTCTGGATAGATTGTGTAGAGCTTTAAAACGTAATAATATTTTTAAGTGAATCTATTCTGACACAGGGAGAAGGTGTGGTTGAGTCAGCAGGGGAGTGACATGTTCAGTTCAACTTGAGGGTGTAATAATCCTTGCTGCAGAGTGAGTAGTGAGTGTAGATTTAAGAAATGAGGAGTAGCTTGATTTTACTGCTGCTGAGTTTTAGGTAATTGTTTGTCATCCATATCTGTAAATTATAGAGAGAAGCGGTGAGGATGCTGAAGGGGAGAATAGAGATGGACCAACAGTTTAAGCTGTGTATCATCAGCATAACAGTGAAAATGGATACCATAATGTTGGCCACGTCGCCAATAGGGATGAGGTAAATAATAAACAGGAGTGGTTCCAACACTGAACCATGTGGAACTCCGTGGTGGACTATATGGAACAATTGGACAGGTAATTTTCAATCTGTACAAAATGTGTGCTGTCTGGATAGGATACAGACCACTGATACTAAGTGCCCCTGACTCCAGTGCTAACCAGATGATCCATGAGGAGTAGATGGGATATGGTATTAAAGCCTGTAGTAAGGTCAAGCAAGAGGAAAGACAATAGAGTGGTGAAGTAAATCTGTTTGTGTTTAATCAAATTTTATTTTGTAGAAACGTGTCTTTTGTAATATCAAACTTAATTAAGTGAGTCTAACTTGTAAAACAATGAAATATGACAGTCCAAGTGGCGGGAAAACATTGTAAAAAAACGTATGTGTGAAAACTTCTGCAAAAAAGGTTCATGAGACCAGCAATAAACTGTATTTGTGGGTTGTATTTAAAGCGGGTACAAACCCTAATCTGATATGAAATATGCCAGTGGGCAATGTGAGCAACCCATGGAGCAACCTTAGCCACAACCTTAGCAACAAAGGCTACAGAATGGATGGTCATTTGTGGGCATGCACTTCAAGTTTTGGACATTTGACCATGTTTAACATAGACATTGTAACAATATGAACATTTTAAAAAATAAATAAAAAAGCATGATACGTAGCCTTTAAACATTTGAAATTAATGAAACATTTCACCTAATTCTGACTTTGTTACTGGGTTAGGTAGGAATACAAAATCATGAGAGTAAAACTGATTGTCATTTTGGGAAACACCTCACAATTCAGTAAAATCTGAACTGAATTATTGTTGAATTGCTTACCTAATGCTCTGCATTTGTTGCTTTTGTATCATTCCTTCAACAATGTCAGCTCATATTGATACTGGACATGGAGTACATTCACATAACTCTGATATGAACAGTCATTCAGAACTAAACATCAATGCCTACAGAGGCACCGGGTCTAAAGATGGCTGCAGGGCACAGAACGTGCTCTGAAGACAGA
The DNA here is from genome assembly GCF_963691925.1 of Scomber scombrus. Lineage (NCBI taxonomy): Eukaryota > Metazoa > Chordata > Actinopteri > Scombriformes > Scombridae > Scomber > Scomber scombrus. The sequence goes on along the minus strand of NC_084986.1, from coordinate 20,988,338 downwards.
CACGATGTCTTCTGTTTGAACATTCACAGCAAAGACTGACTACTTCCATCCACCAAGAGGAAGTCTGGAAGTATTCTGAGTGTTGTTGACCGCAAATCGGCCACCCTCACTCTCCACACACAGGTGCGAAATATTAGAGATAGCTGTGGCAGACGGGTTTTCACACTGAACTTCCCTTAAGGCTGGCATCGCGTGAGAGACAGAGACGTAAACAGGTCAGATAGAGACACCTGTGTTTTGTCTCTGTGTCGCTGCGAGGATGAAGTCAGATATATGCTGAGATTTATTTGATTTTACAAATGTTATGCTGGTGTAATTTGGCAACTGTCAGATGTCACTTGCTGAATCTGTGAGTAGGTCTTGACAGTCCAGAACAACCTAGTGACACAGATTTGTTTCAGTTAATTACAATGTTACTTGCTTCTTCAGCTTCTTAGTGATAAACTCTTTTTGAAGTGTATCTCACTTATAAAGGTTTATAAAATTCTTGTTTTCATTTTGTGCTACGGACGCATTGCTGTGGTTTCTTCTGTGCTTCCTAGGGGTTACTTCACAATCAAGTTTCTCAAAGTAGGACTTTCATTTGTTTACGCTATACACATCTTTGCCTGTGCTTGAAGTACTGCCTTCCCAAACATTTGACTAGACTCAAATTTGGACTTGAATCGGTTCTACTCTGCTGTCGCTAGCCAGGAAAGAACAGACCAAGAAGAAATAGAGAGACGGGCAAACCTCCAGTCTCAAGGTCCTGCCGGTGCAATGACAAGGTTTACAGAAGTGACTAATGGGCTGCAGGGCCAGGCCCGACCCCAGGTTTCCACTCCGGCTGCAAAAGACTCCCATGGGCCTGTGCCATGCCGTGTGACAGTTAGAAGTGGGGAAAGTCAAAGAAGGAAAAAGCTCCCTGACAAGTGGATGCAAACCTGTCGTTGGACCTTACAGGGATGAAAACACAGACCTGAGAGATGCTTTTATGGAGTCCAGAATAATCAGTCCAAATATAGTGCCGTATATCTAATCTGATATAGAACTGAAAAAGAAAGACTTGCACATACGCAGACACACACACAAATACTAATCCTTTCAACTACTGGCCTCTTGCACAGATACTGTACCCTTTTGATAGTGAAGGTCAGATCTGGTACCACACATATCTCATGGCAAATCAGTGTTTACCGGCGACATTCCTTCACCAAAAATATCCGGTTACGAGCCCCCGCTGTGGTTGGCCTCTGTAATATTCTGGTCCAATGCTTGCAGAGCAAAGCTACTGAGAGGAAGGCATTCTGCTCACATTACTGGGTCAATGGCATTGCTTCACTGGGCAGCCCACCTGGGACAGTTTCAAGTGTAAGTGGGAAATACCTATTTAAAGGTTAGTGGGGGATAGTGGTTCTAGTATCAGGTTAATGGTGATGGATAACACTACTGAATGAGCATGTACAAAAAGCATGCATGTTTAAATGAATTAGTTGCTGTCTATAATGAAACAAATTTAACTGTTTGAGTGTTTCTCTCACGAAAACCGTTTTTTTTTTTCATTCCTGAGACTGTAGCTTCAACAGGGGCGATGAGAAACGTGAGGGCGCGGTGTTGGGTTCCCTCCAGACCCATTTTGTGTCCTCAATCGGTGGCGCGAGACAAAAAGACTACAGAAACCAGAGCTTGAGGTAGTGCTGCACTTTTGCTGTGAGTCAGGATAGGTAGAAGAATGGAGTTCTTTCTCTGTCCGGCTTGGCTGGCTGTACTGTACACCTTGGAGAAGCACTCAGCACTGAGGGGAGATGGGTTGCCTTGATAATGGACACACACACACACACACACACACACACACACACACACACAGGCCCCCTCTTTAGAATCCCTCCTGCTTGCCAAGCTAGGGAGGGGGTTTTAGGGAGGGATTGAGGTATTTTGTGTTGGTGTGAATTCACTCGCTTGCTGAGTCACTACAATCACATTTGTCTGGTTGGACTACAAACTGTGAGAGTGAGAAAAAAGCACTGTCCTCGTTTCACCTGACACTGCAGCCTTTTGTTATAAAATCTGACTATGTTCATCTTTTTTTTTTTCTTTAGAGTGTGCAGGAGTCCTGACACAAATACCACACTCTGTTGATGTAGCTATTGAGAGCTGCCTCGTTTCTGTCCTCTCTTTTCACACACTAATTTACAATGAGATCGTAGATATTCTTTGAGAAAGAAACTGGCACATGTATTGTGCTCAAAACCCAGAAGAAACTTATGCAGAACATTTGTGACAATCCCATGAGGACTACATGCTCTGTAAACAATGACCCTTACATCAAAATAGCTTGTACTGCAAATCAGTCCAAACAAAATTGAGAAATTGCATGGTGAATTGTGAACCAGGTGGGTGAAAACCAGACACTCATGCATTCAAAAAGAAAAACACAGAAGCCCCTTGAGGTGGACTGTGACTCAGGTCCATAAGAGACATCCAAAGGGGAGTTGATAGACATCTCTCAGTGCTGTCTATCAAGGCTCTTGTAGGATTTCACGTTTCTATCAAAGCCACCTGCCCACATTCCTGTCTCTGTCTACCTAGACATAAAAGAGGTGGAAGTTGTAGGATTACCTGCATCAGGCGATCCATATGTGATGGCGCGGCTGAACTGCTTACATAATTTGGAATGTGAGGCATGCTTACACTTGATTAATGTCTAGCTGTTGATAGAAGAAACAAGTCAAGGACAATGGAGTTCTTATCATAATGTTCTTCTCTTTCCAGTATGGTAATATTGAATATTCATTTGAATCTTAAAACTCCTTAAAGACTATGTTATGCCACCCTACATACTGTAACCTGCTGACATGTTGCTAGCTTTAATGTCACAATAAAACAAGCTTTGTTGACAACCAAAGTAGTGCAGAGAGAAGACTTTCACACAGCGATAAAGTCTGTTTTCCTGCGGATTTCCTAAAGCTTGTGATTACTGAGCTAATTACTGACATTCCTTGGGGAACTTACAGGCTACTGCTCAGAACGTGACAGCTTACAAGAACAGTGGGCTCCTTATACAGTACTGTATCCAGACATATGCACACAGACAATATGCTGCTCTGTCTCATAAAACGTACCTCGATGAAGCTTGTATGGTTTATTAAAAAAAAGAATGTAGCAGACAGGAACACAGGGCACATTTAATGGGGTTATGAAAACACTATAGGCTTATAGTTTGAGGTTGCATTATAAATAACAATAAAAGTGTCCAAAGTACACATAGCATTGAGTCTTTGATTTTCTTTTGGTTAGGTGTGTATACTGCATCAATAAAGCAGAGATACAGCTACCTTGAGACACAACGACAGCTTTCAGCTATATATACTCAAAACTAATACACTGTTGATTGAACTTCCTCCAGATTAAACAACCAAATGTGCCATTTGACGGTAGAATGAATGACACATAGGAGCATTTTCTAATCTGGCGCAATTATCAGCAGTAATTGGCATGACATCATTTGTCATCAGGAATCACTGTAAAATATAATGATATTTTATGATGTGACAACACTGGGATTAATGTCTGGTTAGGGTTAGGGAAATATCATGGTTTTTGGTTCAAATTATCACTTTATTAAGGTTCGAGAAATATGGTGCGGGTTAACGTTAGGAAATCTCCATCGCCATGGCTACAAAAATAACTACACAATTTAGGATAGGTGGAAAAAAACTGTCAAGAAATGAATGGCACAGGACTCCTGTGGCAAAGTTATCATCTCCATCCCTCCTGCCTCCTCCTAAAGAGGAAATCTGCCGACCTATATGTCGTCTAAACTGCACAATTGCTTGCGGTTATAATTAATATGGCCACTAGATGGCATCTGTCACTCAAATGTAAAAATATATATGTTGTTTTTGAGCGACTGACATTACGACCTATTGTGTCTCATTACACAATATAAAATTCGAGATCAGTTTATTTTAAATTACAGCTAAATTAAACTGTATTGAATCAGCCCTGCAAAGGAGTGTAGCATTACCTCTTGTTTTGTAGACAGCTACATGTTAAGTTGCGTTAAATTTCCTAATAAGATCCTGATGGTAAAGTTGTTTTAGTCTCATTGGTGACGCACACTATTCTATAATCATCATTCATAATATTATAAACCACCAAACCAAACTCAGATTTATGTCACCAGTTTTCACACAGATAGCACTTATGTCATTGGAAATATATTGCTTTTGATGGGATGTCTGCACAATAATACCCAAAACGAATTGCTCCCAAAATTACACAGAAGCAACACTGTGGTTAATAGATTTGTGGGCTTTCTGTCCTTTATTTGACTTTAACCATCATGGTTTTCTGGATGAAGGCAAACTATTGATAATGACTAAATAAAATGCAACCATTCAACTCAGGAGGTTGGGAGATAAGTTATTATGACAGAAAAATGGAACTACTGTAAAAACATTACAGAGCTGACTGCATCGCATATGAATAAAAAGATCATTAGATTTCCCATTTGTGAGCCTTTTGTAGTTTTGGTTATATGATCCAAGTTTGCGGTGAGAAAAAACAAAAACAAAATAACTCTGCAATACTGATCGAACACAGTCCAAAACACTGGCTGTTTCCCATCCACAGGCGACAGACACTGTGACCTAATTCACTAGCGTCGGGTTGGCAGACTCTGAAAATGACAGGCTAACATCAGAACAAGCCTACGATGGGTTGTAATGGTACAATCCTCGTCGGTAAAAATCCTTTCATCTACTGTACACATTGGTATTTGTGCCATCAAACAGCCCAGCAGTAAAAAAAATATCCCTGACCTTCTTTTTAAAGAGGCACTAAACTGTTTCAGCTGTTATCTACCAGAGGGGGACATCCCTCATAATTACATGGAGGCCCTGAGAGTTTTCTGGCCATGTGAGGGAGGCAGGTAAGTCAGTGGTGGTGTGCCACTGGTGTGTGTCACTTTTGAAAGTTGAGTTGAATTCTCATAAAAGAATATCTCTGGTGAGAAACCTACTTGAGTCACATGTCCAAAACATTCTTTGTTTATTGACTCCAGAAAGAAGTCCCGAGTAGGCCTGCAACTAATAATTATTGTCATTATCAATGAATATGTCAATGATTTTCCTGATTAACTGATTTGTGGTTTGGTCCATAAAATGTCAGAAAATTGTTGATAATTGTTTCCCAAAACCCAAGCTGACCAGTTTACTGACATAGGAGACCAAAAAAACACAGAAAATAATCAGATTTGAGACTAACCCTAACCTTGAATCAGAGAATTGGCACATTTTTATGGAACAATAACTCAAAACAATGGTCAAAATAGAACTTATTATTATTATTACTAAAAGTTGGAAACTAATCAATTAATTGACTATTTTTTCATTTCTAGTCTCTTGTTAAAAACTCAAAATTGTGGGAGTGCTGCTGAACCAGTAAGTCAGTTGATTAATCAATTAGTCTGTTGATAGAAGATATTCTACAAACATTTTGCGAATTGTAAAATTTGCAGTAGGAATTTAAAGCCTCCTCCACGTCCACTAACATCGTCAATAATTAAAAGACAGAATAACTAAACTGATCACAAGACGAGAAGCTTACCACCTCTGCTAAACACATGTCTGAGGGAAACAATGAAAAAGTCATTTGTCCAATGTAAATTCTAAAAGAATACTAGCTCCAGCTCCTCAAATGTTAAAATAAATATTTTTCTTTATCTTTTGATGAGTTAACCAAAGTCTTTTTATAAGCTTAAAGTCAGTGGTCTTATACATTTTTCCCAGACTCTTGTACAAGACAAACATTTAAATATTTTTTAGATTTTGTACTTAAGAATTTACACAATGGAGAAAAAATAAATAAATAAACTAAATGCATCCGCAGACTAATTTAGCAAGAGTTTGGGGGTAATAGGAATAATACCGGCTCACTGAATTTAGATTTGCTTTTTCAATTCTTTGCTTGAATATTACATTTCCTGCATCCATTCCATGAATGTACCAAAACACTTATGCATTTGCTATGTTTATCTCCAAAACTCCTGTAATTACATAGCTTGACATTTAAAGTGTTCTGCTCACTTAGCAAACATGTATTTATGTTATTATCTACATGGCAATTTAGGAATTAAAGAGTTTTAAGATGCCCGCCACAAAAAGGCAGAGAATAACTCCCATTTTTCCATCACCTCAAAGACTGCATGCATTTACTTTAAGACAGTGACCGTAGTGAGATTACATGTGCTGGCTAGTCAGCATCCCTGCTGATGAAGCCATTTAAAGCACATTGCCTGATGAGGGTTAAGCCTGGTGTAACCATCATGTCTGTAAACTTGTCAGGAGAAATTACACTCAAATGTGTCTCCGGTCGTAAGAAGGCCAAGGAATTATATCTAATCTCCCACAGCGATCTTGGTTTGTGAATATCAGTGTGGAAATGATCCATTTAAACCTGTAGCTGGTTTGTTCGTGTGAGGCTGGGGTTTGTACAGAAATGAGCGGGCCACATTGAAGGGAGTGGGTGGTTTCAGTGAACCACAAATGAGCCTGATAGAGGTTGTAAGAACTAAAACCAAAACAGCTGTGGGTCAGAAGTGTGTGGTCCGTGCCTCTGGACATACATGAGACATAGTGGATAGACAACTAAACTACTACTTCAATCTATTTGATTCTACATACAGTATATGCTCATACTAAAAATCCCTTTCAGAAGTATATTTAAATAAAACAGAACCCTGCACAGGGAATTGTGCATTCCAAAGTGGGAGAAATGTAAAGGAAAATAAGTCACCAAAAACAAATAAAATAGAGCCACAAAAGTACTTTTCCAATTACACTCTAATTGCAGCTGCTCCAATTAGAGGATTGGCTGTTTTATATCATTGTAAACTAAATACCTTTTTCGTTTTAGATTGTTGTTTAAGGAAATGAGATATTTAAAGACAAGTTTGATAGACATTTCCGCTATTTCCTAACATTGTGTAGACCAAATACTTAGGGAAAATAATCGTCAGATGAAAAAATAATGACAATAAACATAAAAAATAGGAAGAATATCTTCCGTTTGTACAATCGACAGTCTCAAAACAAAATTCAATAAGGGATTTCAATAAGCATATTAACAGCAGGTGTTACTGTACCAATATGGCAGACTCATTCAAATAACTGATAGATTACAAAAGTTTGACAATTGATTACAGATGGGTTTTTTTGTCCTTTACACCCCTGGAAAGAGTTAAAGAGATATTTCCTTGTTTGACATGTTTCTGTCTGCACACGACACCACTGTGCGTCAATCAACACTGCCCTCTGAGAAGGGTCACCACGCTACATCAGCTTCTACTTCTCGCCACTTCCACTGACATGCTCTGTTGTTGTCTATCTTTGTGCTTCACTGGACAGGGACAATGCCACGTCCAGCGGAGGACTACAATTTATTTCTTTTATCTTAACGCCGATGAGAATTTATCAGATGCCTACTGTTGTCATTAACTGTTGTGAACTTTTTAGTGAAGCTTCATGATGAGCTTTACAGTGGACTGCAATATGGGTATTAGCTGATGGTGGAGTATACAGAGGGCCGAGAAGAAAGTATGTAAGTAAGACCAAAAAAAAAAAGATGAAATTAAGTACGGAAAGTATACACCCATACCAAATTATAACATGTACATAACTGTCAATACAAGAAAAAGCCCAGTTCTGGAAGCTTTTAGCTTAAAACATTAAAATCCCAAACACTGGATTCTCTAAAGAGCATAACTGAGAACTACTGTTTTACTGCAAATGGGACATTAAATGCATTTACATGCATCAGCTCTGTACATCACAAGACTGTATGTGTTTGCAAAAACTTGTAGCCACTAAGTTCTGCAGGTTTACTACACAATAGTTACAGTGGATTTTAAATGAAATACAGGATCAGAATTGACAGCTGTTAAAGAGAAATTTCCCCCAAAGTTTTTCTCTTCTACTTCATGTTAGAATCATGCAGAGAGCAGTATTTGTTTTTTTACTGTAAGCCGTAAAATCTGTGCAATTAAGAGTGTATTGGTTTGTGTGTGCGTGTGTCTGGTTGAGCCTCAGCGTGTGTGTACATAAGAGCATCTGTGTTTTTGCCTCTGCCATTGACATTAGTTTGAATCAAATGGAACGGCTGCTGCCCAGCCAACTCCCTGGACGCGCCTGAGGAAACCCCTCTCCGTCGGCTACTGCACGGCTTGGATGCAATTAAAGTTCAATATGAGAGAGAGAGAGGGAGACAGACTTGCCCAGTATAACCAGGCTGCGGCTGCAGTGGCCAGATGTGATCCTGCTCGGCCCGCTCTGGGTCTGGCACAAACCACTTTAGCTATTAATGGGTGGAATGCCACAGCTCCAGGGTGTTTCAGGTGGTAAAAGGGTGCTAATAGAAATCTTTGAGATCACATCCCTCTCAAGGCAAAGGTTAACCCCACTGGTTTTACACACCTAAATACAAAAATGCTTGCACATGGAAAGCTGAGGCTAAACTTGAGGATGAACATACTGTATATCTTGTGAAATCAGCTAATGTTTGAAACCTGAGCAAATACTAGGGGTGGGTGTTGAACCTCAATACTTTTTTGGGTACCAACCAAAATATGTCTGTAGCACAGAATAACAAAAACTAACCAAAAAAAGGATGTCTGGACATATTTGTAATCTTAATGTATCAACATATTCTGTGATCAGATACCTTGTTCAAATCTGAAGTTTATTTTTTCTCGAAATTTTTGTACAGTTGCTTTCGAGGCCCAAACAAGCCAAAAAATATGACTAATTGCATCAATAAATAACATTGTGAAACATTTTTTTACCAACTGACTGGAAGTTAAGGAAAAGGTATAAACCTTTAAAACTATAAAACACCTATATTTTATGATCCTCACACACATTTTAATTGACTTATTTATGTAATCAATAATTTGACTTGAAGTTTCACTACCTTCTTCAGGTTTACATTTGACAGATAAGAAGTTTGGCTTCTTTTTATAAATGAAAAACATGTTCATATTTCCTATTTTTGTTCATATAATGTATCTAAAAAAGCATTGTGTGACTATTGTATACTGAGAATAGTATCAAAATCTTAGTAAATACAGGACCATGTTTAAAAATAGTCATTTTTAAGTGCTTCCCTTGTGAATTAAATCAGTTCCAGAGCTATTTCAGAACATGTTTTTGCATGATTTTTATGCCTTGTTAAAAATTATACTTGTCATGGTTCTGTCACAGTCTGGCTTAATGTCCCTACACCAGTCCACCAGAGGCCTTTGGACTTTTCCCCCTGTTTGTTTCAATTGACTGAATGGGATAAGGCTTATTTAAGGTGTACAAAAAATGTACTTGATATAATATTAATATACAGGCTATTCCAGCTGTTCAGATTACTCCAAACACATACATCTGTGCTCCTCTCCATTTTTTCAACTATTGTTGTGCTTTTTCCAAAACAATCACTATGTTCTGCACTCAGGACTCAGGACTCATTTTCCTGTTATGCTTCAGAACCAGCATTTACACTACAAAGATATGTGGTCAAGTGTGTCTGGGATGACTTTGGCAAGTGGGTTGAGTAATCAGATCACAATGTATCATGATTGTCATTTACACTTTTACTTAGCACTGTCCACTTGTGATCGGTAAAACCCAAGACGCATCATAATGCTAGGTCTAAACAAGCCCTCAGTTACCCTCCTTTGTCCATCTACACACCTGCCCTGTATCAGCCTCATCAACCCTTCCCTGCTCGCAGTGTTTCCGTCAGTCTATCAGCACCTTGTCTTTTCTCATTTTGGTCACCTGTTTCCCCTTCCCTCATTAGTTCAGTTTGTATTTAAGTCCTGGTTCTCAATTTCCTATTATTGGCTCCTTTGCACTGTATTGTTCAGTTTTTGCTTTGACCTGCAAGCTTTTTTTCCCTGCACAATCCTGCATTTAATAAGTTAATCTTCAGCCTTCCTCTGCCTGGTGTCTCCGGCATTTGGGCCCACCTGCTCCATTCCACCTAACAATACCGTAAAAGCTTTGTGGTTGTTTCATTAAATGTTGAATTCCTGCACACATTAAAAGTGCTTAGTGGGCATGAAACCAAACCTCTGACCTGCTGTAGGAAGTGAGGTGCTTTTTGTTAGTCTTAAAAACAACGCTCTTTGTAGGAAGATTACTCAGTTTTATTACTCATCTAACATCTGCATTGAAATGCCACTTGCACATGTGATGTCAAAAGATCAGGTCAAGGCAAGGTTTACATCAAATCATTACACAGACTCAAAGTTCAATGAGGTGATTACAGTCTGCTTTGCTTTGCCAGGAAGTAAAAAAAACACCCAAGTAGACCATTAAGAAGTCCGGTGGAGATTAACTATGGGATCAACACGATTAGCTACTGTGTAACTCAAGTAAATCAGATTGGGTCCCTGAAGCCTGCAAACAGATTCATTATTCTAAACAAAGGGTCATTTAAAAGTACAAGTAAACAAGGACCTGATGTCCTATATACATGAGTGCCTTCTGGGGCAAAGATTTTCATACCATCATTGGTATTTCGTGTTACGTAAAGCGATCACCTGCTATTTAAAGCTTGACATGCATTTCCTAATTACATATAACCAGGGCACTCTTTCAACTGATGCAAAATACTTGCAGGGAATATTATACATTCAGACTAATTGAAATGATGTCAATGTCCCATGTATGTTCCACTCCTAGTGTTGAATTTTTGTTTAATCTTAGTAGACAGAGTTCAGTGTCAGTTCCTTGTAATTGAGACCTATTGAGGATTGAGTGGTGGTCCTCTTGCCCAAGTTCTCAGATCTGTTTGTCATTATGTCATTATGTTGAAATGATCCAGTGGATTTTCTATCATCATACTTTACAGTGCGAACTGGGAAATGCAAGAAATAAATGACATCTTATTTGTTTATGTAGCTGCCCATTAGTTGGTGGCCCATATTCAGCTTGTGTCTATTTGGGTCAACTTTCACTGTCCCTTTTAGATCTCCTTTTTTATGATTATTATTCATGCAGGTCAGTTTCAGTAGGTTTTCCATGGTTCCATTTTTGATCGGATCCAGAATTTTGGACTTGTGAAGACATCTGCAACAAACACGATCCAAATCTGCTTGGTGTAACAAAAAGAGCACTGAATTTTTTTATTTAGAGATGATGTCAACACCTTTTACAGCTGAAATACATCAGGCATGGACACGATGTGTCATGCAGGCGAGACAGAGCAGAGTTTTTTTTACCTGCTACACAGACTCTGTCTTTGTAGCATGTGGTTTGCGTGCCAGCCATTGAGTTTTGCCAAGTGATAATGCAGCTGGTTATGCAGGGTTTGGAAGCATTGGCTATATTAACTGGTAACGTATTAATTAACTAGATCGTTTTAACAACGGGGTGCACAATGATTCTATTGATTTATTTTAATGCACAATGGAGAAAAAAAAACTATAAGGTTGCACTGCGGCATTGTATTGCTTATGCTACAATGTTTTTATTTCAATCATTTTTAAACATAGTGCTTGTTTTTTGTTTTTTTGTTTTATGTAGTTTTTACCTGTTGGAGGGCTGCATAGCTGTGCAACACCCACACGGGTGCACAAAGCTTCTGCAGTCAGTGTAGTAATCTTCAGTTGATTATAATGGACATGTCTGCTGCAGCAGAAGTGTCACACTGCATCTGTGCTTAGTGTATTTATGCTGTGTATCCTATATATAGTCTCTATATGACAATTTAAACAACAGCCTCATTTATTTGAATACATGGCCTTTTCTGTTTGATGTAGCACCACCACCCATTTTCTCTGAAGCTTATTAAGGTTTATATTTCAAATGTAATAATTTCCTCTGACATTCGTAAGGTCAGGTGAGGCTGGGTGTCTCTGAATGCTGTAAGAAACTCTGCATCTGGAAGCAGAAACCATATTACAACAGCATGTCATGTAATGCAAAAACTTATCTAAAAAGTAGCTTGTAAAAAGTCATATTGCTGTAAACACCAGCCTTTAAAGAAGAAGGCAACTGATACTGTTATCCAGACGCTCTCTCTAGTTTGTCAGATTGAGACAAAAATTTCACATGTGTTTCAACAACATCCTTTGTGTGTGGTGTCTGAAAGAGGACCATCGGGACCCTTTGTGGTATTCAAACCAACCTCAATGCCAAGAATTCCCATACAACACATGAAAACTCACAAATGTCAGCATATGGAGAAATCAGGCCACTAATCGTCCTTTGTCACCCGGCGACATTCCTGATGTTTGCCCCTGGCAACTAGGACTTAGGGAAGCTCAGAGATTGTGTTTGACAGCCGTGTCACCGAGCTTAGTGCTTCTCAGGGCGGGGCTGACCGCCTCTCATGGGGGACCCCTATGGACTATGTTTGGGTGAAGAGGGGGAGGCAGGGGTGAGCTAATATCACAACACAATGTAGTCAAGCCAGGGACTAAAAATGGTCACTCTGCAGAACATCAAAAAAAGGTAACGAATTTGATTAATGAACCACCCTTTTTATCTACTTTGAGCTGTTGATGACAGTTGAAGGACAGACTAACACTACATATATTCTTCTCTTGAACAATGGACACTTTCAAAGTGTCAGGCAGCTTTTAACAGTCAGTCAACAAATGTGGGTCAATTTAAGGCCTCAGATTTTAATTTAATTTGATTGTTTAGTTTTTGATATGAGTGCATGAGGGAAATCAACTTTTTGATTTCATGTCAGTGGTGGATTTCGGAAAGAAACATTTTCCAGCTCATTTACTTTGTGCGTTTTAAGACTTCTGGATTTGAAATAAAATTCAATATTTAATTTGAAGTGTAAAACTAGAATGCAAATCACACTATAACTAAAGCATAGACCCACACACACTCTCTCTCACACACACACACACACACACACACGCACGCGCACACACACACACACACACACACACACACACACACACACACACAATGATATCATATTACTACCAGTAAAAAGAAGCATTCCTAAAGCAGTAGTCAATGCTGCAAAGTTATCTTGGAAGATGCAGATGTTTGCAGATGTTTAGGTTTTGGAGGATGTTAGCCCCAACTGAAACCAGCTGTGATGCGGTGAAGCTGCCTCCAAAATAAATGGTGTACATTAAACATGTACGACTGGAAAATCAGCAGAGAAAAGACTTTTCAGTCCTGGCGGGATTGTCAGTGAAGATCAAATGTTGATAAATATAAGAATGTAAACTCTAAGATTAGAAGCTCTGGAGTTGTTCGAAGTGGAATGCCAACGGTGCCTCAGTTTATTACTAAAATATGAAAAATATCCTGTCAGCGTGTTTTCCTAAAAACCTAACCAGCTGTGCTCAAAATCCTACTTTATCAACAACTCAGCAAAAACACAAGCTGAGGTCTTTTGATGCCATTTTCATGTAGTGTTTGGTACTGTAATTGCCCATTTTAAGAATAAAGCGGTTTTTATCCTTTGATTACAGACAGGGCCAGTTGGACAGGCTCTAAAATGAGCACAGAGGTTCCTGACCCAAAATAGCCTAGTCTAACTCAAAACTACACTCTGGCCAGCAGAGGGCTGTTTCATGTTATACTGCCATCGGCTATTCCTGTCACTTCTTCAGGGGGTTCAGATAAACACTTCCATTCCACCTTCCCAAATACATAGTTAAGAGACCACGATTATAGCCTTGGGAGTGTCACATAAATATCTCCATTGGGAGGGAATGACTTTCTGACAGCCTCAGTTTCTCGTCCTCGTTTCTATTTAGCGTGTTTCCAACAACTTTCCTCTCTCAGACTTGTTGACCTGTAAGGTGAACTGTTGCTGCACGTGCCGAGAGTTTCCCTTCGACTAAAAGTAGGTCTACTCAGACAGCCTGGCTCCCTGTCTGTGCCTCGGCCTCATAATTTTTTAAGTGCAAAGCAGCTATATTTGTTCTTCTTACTGAATGTGACCCTTATGCAAACTCTCTAGTGCTGCCACTTGTATGTTTGCATGAGACTTTATGAAAAACGTATAGTTTGCATGTACTACACAAACAGTTAGAATAAACGTTAACATTATCTGTTGCTTTTGCACTAATGCAATAAATCATGTCCCTTTTATGTCCAACAGCAGTGTCTAACCTACATTTTGGTTCTAACTTGCATTTTTTTTACACTCTGACACTTAAAAAACACACAGTGAGAGCACAAATCCAACATTACATGGCGTAACAGGGGACAAATTGTGAGAAGAAAGATGACCAAAACCCTAGCTCCAGTTGCCAGGTCCCAGTCTAAAAGCTGCGGTTGCCAGGTCCTGGAGGAAAAACAATGGGAAGCGGCTGAGCAGTGAATGTGGTCGGCGGCAGAGAAGCCGCCCCTGTCCTTTAATGTGGCTTCTAGCTGTCTCCTTGGCCGCCAGCTCCATGCTGATTTACACCAAAGCAGCAATACACAACCCAAACAAACCCCAGGCAATTAATTATGTCAGGTTGACTCCATCAGCTTATCATGGAGGCAAAACAGAAAAGAAAAAGTTGACCGCATAGGCCGACATCTCTTGAGTGTAACTCCAGAGAATATGATCATGGAGTCCCGGTGGCGTCTGTTGTGGCTTGGTTGTGGATATACTGTACTACAGTGTTTAAGCTCAGGGAGGTCTGGGGAGACTGAGCTGTATATTTTATGGAGAGAGGGAAATGGAGGATAATAATAATAATTCATATCCCAGCTCTAAGGAGGTATGTAATATTTTAAATCATCAGACACATATTTGTGCACAAATTACCAGCAGTCACGGAAGAAACAATCTCAGGCAGTGAAATCTTTCCACCAATCAAATTCCTCTTAAATCAGCTCATACGTGTTGCTAAAGTATACATGAAGATGAAAATGCCAAAATTTCATTAGAGTTTATGACATGTGTTTCTGGCACCAAGACATCCCCCTGACAGAGCAAAACTGACTAAAATAATACTAATTGTGTTTTTTTTCATTATCTAATTGATTTGATTGATTGATGATTGATGTAATTATGGTTAAATTGATAGTAATAAAAGGTTTTATTTAAAGTTTATTTAACCTTCCACTGTTGTTCTATAAATGTCAGTGTGTGTGTCAATGCATGAAAAAAAAAAAACTTACGCTTGAATATAAAAGCACTATTACGGGATTGAAAAGTGACAACCTATCATTAAGTTAGTCTAGACATGTTGCAAACACAGGCTAGTGGCTTCAAATTTACATTTTATAACTGCAATAATCGGGTCATATTCAGTCAAAATCATGCAGAGACTGCAAAGGAATGCAGTCTGTGGATTGGCTAAAAGATTCAGCGGTCGTAAATTGAATCAAGCCCAAAAAAAGAGTATTATATAGCATAAGCATAAGTAGTAAATCACAAACATCATCTAGAATTCAAATGGAAATAACAAAATCATATATTGGTGAATTTATTGTTTTGGCAAAGTGGAGCCCAGAGAAAAAGACATGTGGTTGCTGTATTACTAACATGTATCCTTCACTGAAAACAACCTGAAAGGAGCTGTGTGTTTGTTTTAAATTATAGAATTACAGCTGACACTTCATGTTCAAACTAGACATACACCTCCAGGATTACTGTGATTTTTTCAATATAAATAATTAACACAAATTTAAGAAATCGCCTCAATATTTGTTTGCAGTTTTCCTAAATTATCGCAACTTCTCTGAATGAAATGGTCATATCAACAGACCACTTAAGTGACTTTGTGTCGCAGTAACTTACATCATCACAGCGAGCATTCAGCAAGGAGCAGAAGCAGCTACAAACCGAGCGTGGGTTTTCTGGTACCACAAAAAACGTCTCCACAGTGGAGCTTTTGAGAGGGAGGAGATGGAGTATGACTCAGGACGCTGAACTGTAGTTTCATACATAAGTTGTATACACACCCCAACAGGTGTAAGAAACTGCACATTGTTCTCATTTAACTAACCTAACCCTAACCCTTCCATTATGCATTTGGTTTGCATTCAGTTTGTCAGGAGAATTCAAGTTGATGTGTTGCTCAGACAGCAAAAATGGACATAACTGACATCAAACATAAAAATGGGCACTTTGGAAATGAAACTATTCTCTTATGATAATGGATTTGCTTTAATGGCATTATTGACTGATTTAATTTGGTGCTAACGCCAGGCTTATAATGTGAACTCAAGTTCAGTATCTATATTATTTTTATATATAAATTTGCTCCCATGCTTTTCATATTCAGAATTCTTTTTTTTTTTTAAACAGCACTGATATATAGATGTTTCTGTGATATGCAGTCATTTTTACTTATTTATCGAAGGAAGTGATTACATATGACTCTTCATTGGTAAGAAAAGGTAAGGCAAACTTATGTGTGTCGCACATTTCAATAACAAGGCAATTCAAAGTGCTTAGAACTTCAAAATGGTAGCAGCAGAAGTGAAAAATCACATAGTTTTCCTTTGCTTAAATTTTATTCCCAGTTCCCACAATTCTACCACAAAAGAGCAAATAAATCATTGCAAATTGTACAGCAATTTCTGAACAAAAGCTGCTGCAAAATCAAGAATTTTTGGCCACAATAATCACATAAAAACTATTTATCAAACAGGTTGACCTTCCAAGATTAGAAAAGAACATATTATGACAGGCTCTTTTGGGCCATTTAAGGTTTAAATCAACTACAACTTGTGCCCCTAAAAACCTATGACCGGAGAAACAGCTCTTTCAGTAAAAATCCAGCTTGTTACAGGACCAGGGCTGAAGTGCACGTTGTCTGCTGCTGACTTGGGTAGCCTGACTCCCTGACTCCTCGTGTCTGGCTCTGTGTCCTCCCTGCATCAGTTTGGCTCTCGGGCAATTCGCTTCACGCCTGTTATAAAGGTTCTTTTTACTGCATACTTTCCTATACACTCCTGCCCCTGAGGTTTACAAGTTTCCCAGTCTTTATGGCACCACTGAGGCATTTTTGGAGCGTCCTCATTTGTTCCTCTTAAAATGGTCTAAATGAGAATAAAAAGGTATCAGGGAAGATTTTTTTGACCGAATCAGAAGATAACTGTTTTTCCTTTGATTTCTCTTTTAGGACAGACCATGCCTGTTTTTCATTATTATTTCAAAATATGCGAGACAATTTCACATCTACACTGGATAAGGCCCATCTTAACATCTTTCTTTTTAAATGATTTCGGAAAAGCAGACCCAGCACTGTAACTCACTACTCAACTACAAAGGGCACACAAGGCATTTAATATGATGCAGATCTCCACTGCCTATCTGAAGAGGATGGGAACAGTCAGACTTGGCTCTTACAGGAACTTTGGGTATTTCCTTTGGTTTTTGCTCCCTTGGAGGCAGAAATAATGATATCTTTTCTCCTCACACTGTTCGGAAACCAGAACAAGGGCTGCTGGTACAAGGTGGCCCTATCATATAAAACAGACAGCAGATTGTATTTGCTCACCAATTATAATAAAAGAAAGATGATAAGGAAGTGGAGTGTTTGAACAAGTGATGCATGATCTGTCATCATTATAAATACTGACTGACAGAAAAAATAGCTGTCAGGGAATTATACTGGATGACAAGCAAGAAAAAACATATGTGTGAAAAATGCTTTGTTTGGGTCTGTGTGCAATACGTTGATGCTTCAAACACTTGACATACTTAATGATTCATACTCGCCTAGATGTGGCTTCTAGATGGTGCTACTGAGCATATTCCAGCAAATTCTTGCGCAAGGGTTTTGTTCAATCACAAAAAATCTCCGGTTTTTCCGCAGTTTGAACTTTAAATGGCGTTGGGCGAGTTAGTTGAAAATTGTAATAAGATAAGATCAACTTGAATGTCCCAGAGGAGATTTGTCTTGGGAAAAAGTCATACACAGAGCAGCAGTCAAGCAATACATGACAATACAATACATAATCGAAATAATACCTAACTTACAAACAATTCAGTGGTGCACTAGTGAAAAAAGTGCTGCACACAGCTGCAGAAACAAAATACATGGCAGTGCATACACAACAGGGCAATGCAGTGTTGCAGGGTAATGCAATGCATGCAATGTAATGAGTTATCAATTACTGATTACACATTACTCATTGCACATGTGACTACCTCCACAGCCACCCATTGCATCTTGCATTTAAATGTCCCATATTATACTCCTTTTCTACCATTTAACATATGTTTCTGAGGCCCACAAGCGTGCTTAGATTACACATACTGGCCTGCCTCTCTACCCATCTGTTTCAGTCCCTTTCAGAACATGTAGTAATTGTGAATAGTGAATGAAACAATGTATATTTCAGGCAGGAAACAGTTTGGAAGGATTTACTGATCATTCAACAGCTAGTGTTATTGTAGCCCAAGTGACTGTACTCAGCACTCAAGAGGTCCCGACCTCAGCCGCACGATTCGTACACCCTACAATTCTGAGCAAAACCAGGATTAGGTCTCTCGTATGTAGGCGTAACTGTGGCTAACATTAGCACGCCAACTAACAACACACAACACGTGAAGAAGACAACTTTAGAATTACTGTGCGGTAATTCTTCTCATCCGGAACTGTCTGTCAGCTGAACGCAGAGACCACACCGATACCAACCAACCCTCCATTAGTCCCAGTACGACAGCCATTATGCAGATCCCGAAGTGTGAAAGCAGCGGAGCATTTCTAGCATTAGTAACTGTAATGTAATGAATGAATTTCAAATTGTTAATCCCCTCCACTATATTACTGTAACGCATTACAAAGTAACGTGTTAATTCCCAACACCGCCTCCAAAAGAGAATCTGAAAGAGCATTCCTTAAATGAAGTTGAATGCGTGTACATTAGTAATGCGCGTGGGCCAAAACAGAAGTTTTAACAAGACAGATTAACATGAAGCTGTAGAAATAAACAAATGCAAACCAAAGAGTTGTCTTGAGAATTTTACTTCATCTTTGTTAGGATTCAGGTAAACACAGAAGCACGGGCCATAAACATTTCCTTGAGAAACTTGACAACAGGCCACGCTGGTTTCTTCAAGTCTCAAACAACTGACACAAACACTATTTTTCAAAATCTTTTGTTTAGGCTGGTGACTTTGACTGTCTTCACAATCTTGCCGACATTAAAAAGGGATGTTTGCAATGTTTTAGTTTATTTTTGGTTGACGTCCATGCCATGGTTGAAAATAAACTAAGGGCTTTTGTTTTGCGCACAGCAGCCTGGCATTCCGATGGAGCAGGGAGGAAATATAATGGATGATGGATGAATAAAAATGACAGTGAAACAGAAAAATGGCTATGTCTCTACTTCAACATGAGAGTAATAATGCAGAGTGTCAGGTTATGTGAAACGTGGCATGAAATTAAACTATTTCAGCAATTCTATGACTAATTCGAAGTGTCAGTGTCTGTGTTGACATGCAGGGAAAGTGTGGGAACCAACTTGTGAATGGATTCAAAGTTGCCTCCGGCTCAGTATGACTGTTTGTGGTGATCTTGAAATATATAAAATCACAGGTGCTTGCCAAAGTTGCAAGAGTGTGCTGATGTATTTCCTTTAAAAAATACATTTATAAGAATCACAAATCCCTGCAGGGACTAATACAAGGAATCATCCCTTAAAAATACCCATCTGTTTTGTAAACTGACTATCCTGTTGAAATTTGAGGAGACCTGCGTAATAAACCTGCTTTGCGTTTAGTAAGGCTGTAAATCTCTACATACAGTACAGATCTGGACATGGTGTAAATCTTTCGCTCCTCTTTGCCCTGTGGCCTCCACTCCTCTGAATGGGGTTAGGAGTTCCAGTCACACCTGCTCACCTTTACCAGCCTGGGATGACAGGAAAAAAGGAGGAGGCCTTGAATAGCTAGAAAAAGGGGCTATGACCCTGCATACCCCAAGAAGTCATCGTAATGTCTCTGGTTCTGTATTTTGCGAACTGCTGGTTGTGGTTGTTCGGTCATGTGCGAGGGCGCTCTCACGTGCTTAGGAAAGATTCATGACCGGTGGATTTCAGAGTAGTGAATGCTGGCACACTTCGAAGTGAAAGCCACACAGCATGCAGTTTGCAAAGGCTTAAATAAACACACCATGTAGTCTCAAGTAGCCTTGCAGAGCGGTTTCATAAATGCACCGCCACGTGACTACAATGTCACTTATTTTGACTTCCAAGGGAAAGGAAAAAACGAGTGATTTGTGTACTTACTCATTCTTAAAACCACTAACAACCCCTCTTGCTGTGTAGCTAAATGTACACAGAGCTTGCTATATTAGCCGCAACATGTCCAACAATAGTATGCACTGATTTTGCAGACAATATCAAGCAAGCAAAGTAGAATTTTTGGAGTCCCTTTAGTCCAAGCATATAATTCTCTGGTAAATTTTGCCCTCCTGTCTTGACATCATAACCACAAAGTGCATGATCTATACTTCCTTTGCGTTTAAAGGTTTCTGCAAAATCATAATATTATGTTCTAAATATTGGAGGAGGAAAAAAAAGTTTTTATGTTTTGGCGCTTGCTCAGACTAGGAGACTATGGAAGCATGTTAAGAAGTACAGAAGATTGCCTTAACTAACGTTAACCAGGCTATGTGAGCGGTAGCCAAAGCGCTGCTTTTCATTAGCACCAGCTCGCTAACTGGCAAGTGCAGCCGGCTTAGACTTTCCAGATGCGCCTGTCCTTGTATGATCCTCAGCTCTGCTCTGAGATCTCACCTCAGGGCTGGAAACTGAGACAAGGAAACACGCGCAGCAAGGGAGCCCGCTCAGCCAGCCAGCCTTTACAGAGAGTCAAATGTATGCAGGAAGCTGGGCAGACTGAAGGAGGGCTGCTCTGCAGAGGGTATGCCACGTTAACGCCACATCTCTGCAGTCAATGACTGGCAACGCTGCCTGAGGAGATGCCAGTGTTGTTTTTCACCAGTAATTTTAATGCCCCGTGATGTTAATGGGTTTTTGTTCTTTCAAGTGTCGAGGAAATCACGGTTTATAATAAAAAATAAAAAAACATTATCGCAGTAGGAGGTAGGAGGTGTCAGGGAACAGAAAAGCTCTGGACACATATTTTACTCAGTACATGTGCACTGAAAAGTGTTCCTAATACTTTGCCTGCCTCATGAATGTTAATGGAGTGGACAAAATATTAGAAACACCTTTCATATAATGCACTCCGTACACTACCACCACACACTATGACTTCAATAATAAACATAAGGTACAATTATCACCTTTCTGACTTTGTATTGATGACATGAGATTGCACAGGTGTTCCTAATAAAGTGCTTGGTGAGTGTATGCACAATATATAGGCCATTGTCTTTTTTTGTTATGAACAGCCTGTATCACCTTAGACACTACAGTATGTGTTAATAAACTTTAATATTCAAAGGTTATGGAGCATACCATCTGCTGACTAAGGCCCTTTGACCCTTGAAACAGGGGAATTAAAGTAATTCAATGCCTTATGCTGAAATTTGGGTGGCCTGGATGTTACACAGTGTCTCATCCAGCTAGAACTAAATGTTCAGCTCTGAAAGCAGAGGTGATTGATTCCAGTTTGAGTCAGATCACTGCCTGTGGCTTAGCAGCTCACCAAATAAAAACTCTGAACAACAGTGCAGGAGGGAGCATGAGCTGAATTACACTCAGGCTTTTGTCCTCCTAACACAAGTCTTTGGAATTTCAGACTGACAGCAATCTCCAAAAGTTATGAAAGAAGTGCATCATCAGTACAAAGACACCAGCTGTTAGTAGAGCTGCTTTACAGCCCAGTGACACTGAAACACTTTAGTCTAAACAACAGAATCAACTATGATGGTTTGCCAAAAAGAGACATTAAAGACAGAAGTGACAGAAATCTGATATGGGAAGTCTTTTTAATCTTTAGTCTTTCTGTTCATGACCTCGAGGAAGAGAATTTTTGTAGAACTTTAGCAAATTCTACAAGAAATGTATATCACACATATAATAACTATTAATTATCAAATTGTATCAATAAACTTAGAGGTATAATATGCAGGATTTGTCAGTTGATTTGTAAATAGCTTTCAAAGTTGGCCCCTCCCCCCCTGCTCAAGTATGAGAGGGAGAGATAGAGGGAGCGGCGCTGGTGAAAACAAAGCCATGAATCATATAAATAAAAAGTTATCCTCTGATTGTTACGATTCAGGTATGATCTAAAACACAAATAAACACACCCACACCTCTGCACAATCCTGTGGGAAGGTGTCACATTGCAAGATTTGGTGTGAATGCAGAGCTTCATCTTGCCTGCTGTGGCCTCTCTGCTCTCTCTGTGTGTGTGTGTGTGTGTGTGTGTGTGTGTGTGTGTGTGTGTGTGTGTGTGTGTGTGTGTGTGTGTGTGTGTGTGTGTGTGTGTGTGTGTGTGTGTGTGTGTAGCTCAGCCTCGGTCAGACAGACACACAGACCTGCAGCTCTTTATTCATCCATGACACAGAGACCAGAGCGGCGCACAGGAGAGAGATGGAGACAACCTGGTCGCTACGCTAGGAGTCCGAACCTCCCACCCTCTGCACTGTTATTGGGTTACTGGGCTACTCACCCACTGACCAAAGGTTGACACTGAGAAGCATCCAAAACAAAATAACACAGCATAATAATAAAAAAAATAATAAAATGCAAGCAGAGGGCAGAGTGTCATCAGTAATGATTGAGAGGGGTTATTTTCTTTTAGGAAAATCTTGTGTATTACACCTTTAAACTAAAAAGTGAATATTTGCTAGAAATGGACCAAGTAAATAGATTAATTACATAATAAAACTAAACTAAACTTGACATTTAGACATAACTTGTACAAAACATTTCTACTTAGCCAAAAAACATGAAGTAACAAAGATAATTGACATTTGGATAATATCTGTGCTTGGTGTGCTCTTTTGAATCAGAATGAATAACAAATGGTCTGCCATGGTGACAAATACTGACTGAACAATAAAACTCTTCATAACCACATTTTCATGTTTGTCCAAAGCATCGAGATCGGTATTAATGCCATATGGCAAAGGTCCTACAAACACGCATATGATTGTCAAAATCCTATCCCATGTGTAAGATCTTGGCCAAGGCTGAAATATGATGTCATATTTTATCTTTACTGTTGATTAGGACAGAATGAAATTGTTAGCGGGAACAGGAGGTAAACATTTGGTACAACAGGCCAATCAGAGGGGATAAAGTAATGGCATCACTTCCACAAAAGCTTAAAGCATTTGTGTCTATGTTGAAAACATGAAGTCAGAGATCAGAGGCCTGTCAGAGGACAGCATGCAACACAATTTCGAGAAAAGAAGACAGCACATAATAAGAAGGAAAGAGTGTAGTGTAGTGTTTTTACACTAGAGAGTTTGGATTGTATGAGGTTTTTCTGTGGCCTGAAATATTCTGGTTCATAGCAAACTATGTATTGTCAAATACTGTTACAGTCTAACAAAGTTTGGAGGGGGCAAGGTGGTTATTTTGGGCACCTTCGGTTCATCTGCATCAGTGGCTTGAATGTGCATGAATCCCTACTGGTTGAAATATCAGCTGGCTTGAATTACACCAACATTTTAACATTATAGCTACTTTGTGACTCTATTGCTTGTTAACCCTTGAACAGACAGAAGTGGAAAACAAGATGTTAATTATTCTTTTCATGGAAACGTTGCCCCTATTAAGGTATAAAAAATGTATATGTATGTATCTCCTGGTGTGCATTGCCTGTATAAGGGTCAACTGGATACAGCTTAATAACCAGTGAGTAGGTCATATAATTTTAGCATAATGCCCATACCTGTGCTCTTTGCTATAACTGACTTCAGGTTGGCACATAAACAGCTGTTCAGTTTATCTCACCACATCTGACCAAGCCCATTCTGTTATGCTTACTGAACACGAGGAATTTATAGCTGTCCAATGACAACATCTGTTTCTGTATAACCATAAGCTTTCATGTTTTGGGGTTGTCTATAGTTGTGTTATGTTCTCACGCCAGAGAAACCAGACTAAGACCAAGTGTCTCAGTGCAGCTATCTTGGACCTTGTAGCAAAAGAAGAAGGTAAATTCAGTAGAATTTAAATGAACTCCTCTGAGGCAATGTTTCCACAGGCTGTGAGTAATGGAAACACTACTAAATAATGACACTAAAATAATGCTGTTAAATTTCACTTATCTTAAAGCCATCCAACTAACTTGATCCTCAGTCTTAATTGTCGATAAAAATGTACATCAATTGAAAAACGTGAGAGCATAAAAAGAAAGAAAAGCTTAACACATCAAGTTCTTTATTTGACTTAAATCTAGCTGAGGCTCTTCATGAAGAGGCTGTTTCCTTGCCCGCAAAGTTTCTGAGCTACACCAGACATGGATGTTGTTGTCATCCAATCCATAAACTATTTAGAACTGCACAAACCAACCAGCCATTATCGTAGAATGAAATCATAAACTACGCGGGAAAACATTCATACACTTACGACACAGCACATAACTGCATGCATCAGTCTTTCATACCCAAACAGTTCAAAAGTGAGCTCTTTAGTGATCTGCAATAATCCCTTGTGTCATGGCTGCCAGTGACACAAACTGCGTTCATATAGGACCACACAAACACAAACACAAACATCAAGAGATCTGTTTTATCTGCAGAAAGATGCCAAATTTATAGCGACAACAGATGGATACTGATATGTTGAAAACAATAACATCATCAAGTCATAAACAGGAGGTTAACCACAGTGCATTCACATTTTTAATAAAATAATATTGTTTATTCGGTCATTTTCACATTTCTTCCTAACCACAGTGAGACAAACATGATGCATTTTTATATCTTTGCGTGTAGTTTAAATACATGTCGAATGGTGAGATTATAGCTACCCACTGAAAAAACTGCCTTTCACTACTGCTGTTGATTTGTGTTCACTTTAGTGACTCATAACTCGACAACAGCTTTCTACCACAAGAGTGATTGACTGAGCTGTTAACACAAGCACTTGTGCAGAATGACGATATGTTAAATGCTCAATGAAAAGTGAATAGGGATGAAGCAGAAGAGCTGTAGAGACTTTATCCAAAGAGACAGTAAGAGATTTAAACAATAGCTTAAAAAAGAGCATTATGCACGGTATTATATATAGATAATTATGTTTGCAATCAATACCAGTGACTCAATAATCACTTCACTAGGTACTGGTGTATCAATATGGTCTAAAAAGTACCAAATGTACCAAAACAATAAGGATCAAGTCTCACTTCATTGCACGATTTTTTTCATGCCAGGAGACTAAAAGATTCATTTTCAAGCTCATTTCTCTTGGATCTCTGTTTATGGCTAGTTTCCTCTTTATTGTGAACATGTGTCTTGAATACAGGCCACTATAACTAAAGGGTGGCTTTTTAATTTTTGAGTAGTCATTTGCTTGTTTTTTGTTTTTTCAGTTCATCTTTATAAAATGTAAATAGTAAAAAAAAGTCATGTCTATTGCTATTGCTTGTTTTGTCTGAACTACAATCTAAAACTTAAAGATATGATAAGTTACAATAACTGAAACAGAGAAATGCAGCAAAAGGTCATATTTGAGAAGGTTTGGACATTTTTCTAACAAATTACTTAAAAACTTAAAGGTATACTATGCAAGATTTGTTAGTTGGCGTGTGTAAACAAAGCATTCAAAGTTGGCTCTTCCTCCCCGGCTCAATGACATCAGAGCGAGAGAGAGAGAGAGAGAGAGAGAGAGAGAGAGAGAACAGCTGGTGCTTGTGAGAACAAAGCTGTGACTCAGGTAAATAAAACATTATTTTCGGATTGTCTCACGGTGGTTACATTCTAAAGCGCAGACAATGTGTAAATGCAGAGCTTCATCCTGACCACTGTGGCCTCTCAGCTCTGCATGTGTGTGTAGCCCCGCCCCTTGGTCAGACATACAGAACGCAGGAGAGAATGAAATTGTTTGCGGGCAAAGGCGGTATACAAAAAACACAGTGATGTAACCTGGTCACTACGTTTTTATATGACCTCACACCCTGGGCGGTTATTGGCTGGGGGCGGTACACCCACTGCCCAAAGGTTGGCACCCAGAAGCATCTTAAATACAGGCAGAGGGCCAGAGTCTCCATCCATCACTTATCAAAATGGTTTTATTCTCATTGCGGGTTGTGCTAGGCTGCCATCAAAATTGCTAACATACATTTATAGAGTTTATATACAGTGGGTTAAGTAAAATTCTCACTGTATACTATATATAAATGTCTTTAAAATGTATTTGGGCATTAGCTAAATTGTAAATCCTCAGTTGGGTCTTAACCAAACTGAGTCAAATGAGAGCTCTGCTGCTTATTAAACATCATGGCCGACACTTTGATGGTATGCGGAGTTACTGCGAGGGGTGGCGAATAACAGGGCTCGCCGTCTATATGGGTCACTGTGGGGTTTGAACGTGGCTGAGGCAACGTCGAGCAAAAGCGGTGCGCTGCCTGTCATTCAGTCAACTAAGCCACAGCTGGCCAGATTACAAGAGTCTAGATTAGAGGCCAGGGGTTGGGGTCGGGATGTGGATCCCATTGATGTGCGGGAACTCCAACACATGCCGAGGCCACACGTTATTAAATCATCAGTGTCACTGTCAAGAAAGCAGCAAAATGCCAAAATGTGCACAATGTGTTGGGTTATGAAACCAACCGTTTCGTTTAATCATTTCAAACTGCATTTTGTGTCTTACGTGTCCACTCATCCAGTGATGTGAATGGTGTGATTTTATTCAGGTGTGTTCTTGATTCCTCTTGATTATAAAATAACTAATATCACGCAAGGCCAGTGAGTGCCTGACATCAACACTGTTGTGTACAAAACAAAAAAAACAAAGATAGAAAAGCACATTTTTGTCTTTCCATTTGGCAGACCATTGTTGTCAAATAATAGCACCTCATAAAGCAAAACCAGTATAAATGGAAGAATGAGAACAATCTGCAGAGCACGCTAAGCCTCTGGACACGGCTGGCAGGGCATGAAAGCTGCATTATGCAAACCAAGACTAGCGTTATGATTGCCTTTCGCATCTTGTGCCTAACTACATTACTTAATCAAAATAATAGCTGTTATCTAAGAGGAAGCACATACCAAACAGGGTGAAATAGAACATGTCCCTGGTGCCTGTTGAATGATCAAGAACATCAGTATGAACATTCTGTTCTATCTGTCTTTAAACATAATTCATCACATGAACCTAAAGAAATAGAGCAAATCATTTCTAGGCAAAATTGCAGAATTATATTTCATACAAAAATTATTTGCAGAAGACATATTGTAGAGCGAAGGCGGATTTCAGCCATGCAACTCATGTAGAACAGATTTGTTTATGTCAATACCAAGTATGTACCAAGGTGACATGGTGGTTTGGCATCTGGGTTTTGACCTCATCACTTCCTGCAAACAAACACCAAGCTCGACACATCATAGGTCAAGAAGTCCTCAAAATGAACTTCAATACAAAACTGCATTAGAAATAAAGTGAAATGAGTGGACTGGGTAGCTGATGTGCCCATTGCTTTGAAAGCTCCTTCAATTACTGCAAAGACAGCCATGATTCTCAATTCAAAAAACACGTCTTTAAGCATTAAATCTAGAAAGAATTCAAATAGCTGAAGAAATAGCATACAGTGTAGATAAGAACCTTATCAACATTGTCTAAATATACTGAAGGGAAGTAGTAGTGTAGGACTTACGCAGTAATGACAGGAAGAGTAGTAAACTAGCCTGTTACATAAACATGCTACTTTGAATTCAAGTATTTCTCTAAAGCTTAAATGAACAAGAAGTATGAGGAGAGAATATAAATGTCTATCCCTTCCTGTGACACAAAAAACATGTTGCCTTTCCCATCAAGTCAATATTATAGCAAAATAATTACAAGTATGTTAAAGGACTGTGTGTAGACAACAGATACATTTACATCCCTAGAGCCAAGAAATCTTCCACTATAACCTTCTCCAAGTAAGTACACCTGGTTGCAGACTGCAGAATGGGGCGGCGTTCAATGTCGAACTGTTTTTAATTGGTTTAACTGTGGATTTCATTGGTTTGGACTTGGGTTTGGACGGAGTTCAACGATACAACAGTTCATAAAATGAAAAGGACCTACTGGTATATGTTCCTTAGCTAACAACGTCATGAGGGGAACTGCTCCTCTTTAAACTTTTCATATTTTCATATTTCAAACATAATGATGACTTTAAACCATGAGTTTAGTTCATATAACCTCATAAAAAGAGCATGTTGTCACAACTCGTATTCCACAGGTTTTTAGTCATTTTACAGTTTTGTTTTCATCCAAGGGGGAGTGTGGCGGCAAAATAGACCTTTGTTTATAAGACTTTCAACAGTGGTGGAATGTAAAATACATTTACTCAAGTACTGTACTATACAAAATGTGAAGTTCTTGTAAATTCCTGGATTGTATCCATTTTATACAACTTGATACTCCACAACATTCAGAGAAAATATTGTTCTTTTTTATTCCACTACATTTATCTGACAGCTCTAAGTTACAGTTATAAGTTACTTCTCAGATTACAGTTTTTTATACGCTTCCTGTCCTGTGATTTGGTGATTTTGAATGTTTGTGATAAACTGGTTTGAGAAAATTCTGCTTATAACACCTACATACGTTTACTTAACAAAGGTTTTAAATTCAGGACTTTTTCTTGTAGTGCAGTATTTTTCACACTATGGTACTGCTATTTTTTACTTAAGTAAGGATCTAAGTACTCCTTCCACTACGGACTGTCGATGTGTGACAGGGTTGGTGTCAATGTGTAAGCCCAATGTCAATGTAGTGTTTAGTTCAACCACATACACACTATTTAATAATACAGTGTATCTGAGTTTGGGTGGAGAGACAGAAACCTTATTTGGCACCTGGTCAGTCTGCCATGAGTAAAACTTGACCTACAAAACAATTACATAGCACATCCATTCAAACCTCCCATAAACTTTTTACAGGTTTGTCCCAGTGTTCCCACTTCGTAGAAGAACAAGAGTGAAAGGGATTTTAAATAAGACAATCACAGAGAATGCCAGCACAAACATCAATACACAAGAGACAAAAGATACTTTACATAATATACATAATATACATAATATACAATATAGAAGAGTAAAATATTACATAAAAGCAACAAAAAACAGTCTAGAATTATAGAGGAGGTGGAAAACCCGTAAAGTCGAGAGAAAGGGGGTGGCATAGGTTGGGGAAGGTAGGGGGAGAGGGCTATGGAGTCAGGTTTTCAGTCTTCACTTGAAGATTTAGGAGGATGGGTTTGTCAGTCAGAGTGATCAGGGGAGTGACTTCCACAGTTTGGTGGCATACAAGGAGAAGGGGGGGGGGGGTAGTCATGGAGGACATGAGTTTTGCTCATCAGATCTGGTACAAGCAGCAAGCAGAGTTTTGAACCAGTTGTACTAGTTTGACATCAAGACTGGTGAGGGTTTTGAAGAGTTTGAAGAAAAAGTTTGACCTGATCTTGTTAAATTAGAGGTTGCAGCCAAGTGATGAAAGAGAGGTAGTAGTGTAATCGATGGTCAGAGATGGTTCCACG
The DNA here is from genome assembly GCF_963691925.1 of Scomber scombrus. Taxonomy (NCBI): domain Eukaryota; kingdom Metazoa; phylum Chordata; class Actinopteri; order Scombriformes; family Scombridae; genus Scomber; species Scomber scombrus. The sequence goes on along the minus strand of NC_084986.1, from coordinate 20,958,758 downwards.
TTTGTATAGGTTTGTAAAAGGAACTATTTACATTCACAAGTGTATATCAGTGGAAAGGTGTGCTGTACCCCTGCGTCCAAGCTTCTATGCATGTGGTCAGATCCATGGCCTCTGGATCCCCCTCCCTGGTTGTCATCAATATTCTTTGCCAGTCCTCCTCCTCGAGAGTGAGCAATTTCAGCCCTTTCACATCATCCAGGAACTTCGACCGGTTGTCCTCAATATACTGCATGACGACACGAAGGTCCTCAAAGCCAACTTCTTGGCTCCAGGTGTAATAGCATGGGCATGGTTTCTGAGTGTCAAAGTAATTGTTAGCAAACTTTGAAAGACCAGATGTTTCAAGTTAAAGTGGTTAAGAAACAAACAAAAAAGACTAATAATGATGGTAAAAAAAGAGAATAATGACGTCTATGTCGGGAAATGTACAAGCATTATTACAACTGCACTCAATTTTGTATTTCAAAAATATTTAGATTACTGGTAGTGCCATTATTATCAGAGGATCAAACATAGAAGAGGATTAGCGGAAAATGACTATCACTGCCATACAAAGTGGATTACAAAGAGCTGTTTAACATTCATTCACAAAAATCACGTACACAAGGGATTAACAGATAAGAACCACTGTATGTCTTAACTGGATCTGCTGTACAGCAAAGTGACAACATACATTAAACCAAACAAACAGCTGTGTATATATACCATTGTATTAATTTATGGGTGTGTTAAGTGCCTTCTCTTGAAGTGGTGGACGGAGAGGGCATCCCAACAACACTTATTAGCAGTCACATCCTGAATAATTGTTACTGCCTCACGGGTGATTAGTGACGCCTCCAATTTAGTCTTTGACAGTGTCTACGAGGCAAAATCAGTCCACATAACAATGCAAAGCATGTAGCTACAATGCATGCTTGTTGAACCCACAATCTCCTATTATAACAGTAACTGGTCATCTTTTTGCAAATGATTCACATAAATCATCTGACTCATGTCTGTTTATAGAGATTACTATTGGAGCTATTGGGGTTTCGGAATCATGGGCCTTTGGACCAATGGGTAAGTCTCAGACAAAAGTATGCTTCTTATTTCTAGCTGGTGACCATCTGCTTTGCCAGCTAAAATGAGGAATGTGGCATATTTGATCTAATCTGGACATGGACATGGATAAAACAAACAGATTTAAACATACCACCTTAAGGCTATTGTGCATTATGTATATTGCCGGGAGTAGAGTCTGTTATTGAGTGCAACATAAAAAATTGTTGAGTTGTCTACCTAAGCCAGTGGTCCTCAAAGTGGGTTCCTTGAGGAGGTTTCAGGCGGGGAATAATTTATTTTCACTATAATTCCATTTATAAGTAACACAATGACAGAATGTATGACTATTTTCGCGTTTGTTTTCAAACACTTTCTGTATTAAAACATTTAAAAGCAAAAATTTCATGAGATAGGGAAACCTGGAACAAATTCTTATTAAATATTGGCCAATGGTCTAATTTGTGTCTGTTTAGTTGTCCTTCATTTGAAAAGGTTTGAGAACTACTGACCTAAGCTAGCACACCTGCTTGCTCCATGTGTCTGGAAACTTAAATTGGAGCACCTGACACAAACACACACTCACACTTCAGATTTGTGACCCTGACATTGGAGTGACCAAACTCTATACTTAAGCTTAAAAAGCACTTAAATTACACCTCAGGAAAAAAAAATAATCATTTTTTCAGTAAGTGTCAGTGACGGGCTAGTGATTCTGAGCAGATGCTGTCTTCAAGGTCCTCCAAGAATCTGACAGAGAAAATTAATTCATTTTCGCCAGCTGGATGAAGTCTAACTGCCCTTTCAACAACAATTCAATTTGCACTTGACCAAGAATGCAGTGTCAGATCCACCAAAGTTGAGATACTGCATTTTTGCTTCTGACTGACACAGTTCTGTGATGAGAAAGTAATACATCACAATATATTAAGACACAGGTGTCAGACTGTTACATTTGAGACACAAAAATAAGTTTTCAGGGCACATAAATGCTGTTTTTGTTTTGTGTTTGGCTCACAATTCAATCTGCTTTCACCATGAATCATATTTTCCATGATGGCTTTATCAAACCAGTATGTTATTACCTAGACATCAGTGGCTGGTGAGAATCAAACCTTGACATTGTATTCTCAGTCGCTTAAACTTCAAACGCTATTCATGAGTTCAGAAACATCTTGGAGATACATTTACATTAATTCCAGCTTTAACTATATTACATATCAAGATTATGATGCTTCTACCCACTAGTTGTGTGTTTTTCAAGATCAAGATCACATATCATTCAGCACATATCAGAAACAAGGAAACTCATTTATGCAGAAATGTCAAGGTAATCCAAATTTAATAACACTTCATTGTCCTTAGGCTCCTTGTTTGTTGTGTTTCTGTGAGCATTTAAAATGTTAGACCTGTTATTTTGGTCAGCTGGAGTCAGAGCTGTTAATTGCGTGCTGCCAAGCCATGGCTATCCCACACAACCCATACACTCAGCGGGTGACTCTGACTTCATAACCACATGTGTGAACGCAGTCGGCATAAAGAGAACTTCAACAAAGTTTCTTCAAACGCCCAATTTTTATAGGGAATACCCCCAAACTATCAGTTGGTCATGGTTCAGTTTATAAATGCAAATTTGAGTGCAGGGATGTGACTCACACTGACCACTGGGGATTGTTTTTGCCATGTGATATTGTGTCTCCTCTATTTTGATCTGTGAGGTCACATATAACTTTAGGCTCTGCTAGACATGACTTCATGTGAATATACACCCACTGTATGTATTTAATGCTAAGTCTCAGTAGCAGGAAAAGTTCAAGCCAAGGAAATTAGGATCCGCACATTAGGATTAACTGAGCAATATTTTTTATATTTGCTGTTTAATCTTCAATTTATAGGATTTTTTTTTAATTTTTTTTTTTTTTTTAGTACTAAAAAGTTATAAACACCGAATTAGGAAACCAAGCACTAAGCTATGAAATTATAAAATCTTGACAAAATGAAATGTTGCTAACCCTAACCCTAACCCTTGGAGAGTATGACAATAAACTAAGTTTTTAGTTTTGAATATGAAGCCATCATCAGCAAGAAAGAAAGCTGAAAACACCTAACAAACAAGTGAATTATTTATGTACAATATGCAACATTGCCAAAATGATAGATGAAAGAAGATGCTGAGATATATATGCTTATTTCAGAAGCATTCTTCAATAGTAGTCCTAATGCCTTAACTTAGCTTAAATTAATCTTGTGTTTTTTGGCCTAATTGATGCAATTTTGCTTCTAACAAGTTAACTGGTCCTCATGATGGATTTAGGACAAAACAAAAAGCAACATTATTGCTGTTTTTGTTTATTACTCTCATTAAACTCAGTTCTTGCTGTGTGGTTGGAAGGGCTCAGTGCTGGCAGCACAAGTGTGATTTTATTCATCTAACTGGAGCAATCACAGATTAGTTAAGTGAAACTAATTTAAGCCAGATCACAAAGTCACAGTTGATGAAGCAAAATTTTCGTCACTATCCTCCACTGTAAAATAATCAGTGCATCAGGGTGTGTGTTTGTCTGAGCTTGTTTTTATTTTATACTGACTTTGTGATGTGTGGTTGATGCCACCATGATTATTACACAAGCTAAAGACCACAGCTAATAACAGCATGCCCTCTATATTTTTCTATCCATTACTTTTTTCTTGCTAGAGAAGTTCCCATCTGGGCACAGCAGGGTTTTCCAAAATAGAAGCGTAAATGTGGCAGTGCACCACCCAAAACCATCAGTCAGCCAGTCGTCTCAGTGTGTTTCCCCATATTTGACAGATTTTGCCCCCTGGCTTGATGTGGCTCTTAACAAGAGGGCGGTGGCACAGCGCACCCACGCTTCTTTTGACACTGTGCATGTACTTAAACATCAGGAAATATGACTTATTATTTTTGGAATTAGAGGAGATTGTCTTGTCTTATAGATTGATATCTCTGTCCTAAAAATTGTTGAGAAGATTAGTGCCAATGGAAAACATCCAAGTTTGAGTCTCGCCTCTAAATCTGCAGCTTAAACCAAGAGTTGCTTTTTTTTTTAAATCCATCTTCAACACAGACTTCCTGTCTACTGCTAATGATTTGATAACATTTTTTCCAAAAACCACATTAGGAACAAGATCAGTGTGGTCCAATATAATTAAGTTATTGACACGTCTTTGTAAGGCTCATCTGTTGCCCCTGACACCACCTGCATACTTTCACAGTTTGACACTGTCTCCTTAGATTCACACAAGTCTTAAACACACAGTGTCTAATTCTTCTATAATGAAGCCCAAATGTGAGGTTTCAGCTCTAATGACACCCTAGGGGTATTTGACTTTTGGTCTTAATGATTGTAAAGGGCAGGCTAACCACAAGAAAAGACATGGAATAACACATATGGGTCAGTGTGATTTCATCTTTCTTTTTAAGTCATTATATTTCATATCTGATTTCAAGGGGAAGTATACACTGCCCACAGTAAACAAGTTGCACCAATCATTGGCCTGTTTCCATGGTAATTTTAAACCATCCGTTGCGCGGTGACTATCAGAGCAGAGCCAATTACCACAATATCTAGCAGATAACTGTGTCCGTTGAATTTTGTCTGATTTCATGCAACATTTGCTGAGTTGCTTAACAGCACAGAACAGGAAGAGTGTCCTGAAATGGCACTGCGACAATCAAAACAACCTACTTAGTAAAGCCAAAGTCATGGTGGTGGAAGTATTCTGATTCTTTTCTTAATTAAGAGTAGAAAAACCACAATGTAAATATAGTAAATACATATTATCAGCTAAAGTAGGCTACTCATTTTGCAAAATGGAATCTGTCATTGTTATATTTTGTTTTCTATTTTTATTTTCTATAGATGGCAATCTGGGTTTGTTGGTCAGTCAATTGCTCCACCACTTCCAGACTGAAATATCTCCACAAAGTTGTTGAGATATTTCAGTCTGGAAGTGGTGGAGCAATGGACCATCCACTTCTACTCCATCCTGCACTTCTACTGGATGGATTACGATGACATTTTGTACAGACAGTCATGGTTCCTAGAGGATACCATTGGTGATCCTCTAACTTTTCATCTTGTGCCATCATCAGGTCAAAATCTCCATTTGTCCAGTATTCTGGATTACAACCAAATAACTGAAAAAAACAATGACATTATTAAAAATTATACCTGCTAAACATCAGCATGTGAGGTTGTTCATTGTTGTCTTGCATTAGCATTTACCTCAAACATAATGCCTTAAAGCTGTTAGCATGGCTGTAGACTCTAGTCTATATCATTGGATTATAGTTACTGACACATTACCATATAATTAGTATTGTTATGTTTAAGGTTGTCAACGTGGAGATACTTTTAGGACTTAATATACAGTACAGATGCATAATTGTATCTGTAAAACATCAACAAAGTAATAAGTAGCTATACTGTAGCTGTAGATCAATGTAGAATGTAAAGTCCAAAATTTCCCTTTTAAATGTGGTCTGGTAAAATTGTAGAGTAGCACGAAATGGAAATAAATAATGGAAAGGAAAATACAAATACCTCCAAATTGTAGTAAAATGAAATAGTAAATGTAGTTTCTATAACTGAGACCTAGGAAGTAGCATTTGCTGTGCAACAGGAGTCAAAAAAGTCTACGGACAATATGGTCTTGACATGATGGTGCATACAATCATTCATGCTGTTAGGTTTACTATTAAAACAGTAACAGTATCTTTCATAACTCACTGGATCCTACATCATATCCTCAGTATTACACGAAGACTTTGACTCAAGTGACATGATTTCATTATAGACGATTGGTGGTTGTGGAATAACAGATATGATTTCACTGGATTGCAGCATCATAACTTACATGTCCCTTCTGCCTCAGAAATCTCTCTCTGGTTACATAGGACCATGAATCTTCTTTATTAACCTCTGCTTTAAGCCCCTCAGAAACGGGAGCTCAAAACTTGGTAATGGCATAAATCTGCTCTCCTCAATTGTTTCCAAAAGATTTTAAATTGTACTCGCTGACATACCTTTTATGATGTTGGAATGCAAAGATTAAGGTGTGGGTATGTATATTTCTAGTTGGATAAGTGTTTGAAGAAGATAAAGCTTTTGTTTTTGCAGAAAAACTGCATAGAAATGCAATGGGGGCTTTCCAGGTGTCTTCAAATAGCAGATTACAAACCTATAAAGATTTCCTTAATTTAAAGAGATTTCTGTCTCCTTACCCCTCCTTATAACTGCATATTTGATAAAAAAACAAAACAATTCATAAATTCAAACCAACCATGTGGCACAATAAAAATGACTAAATAAAACACTAGATATAGAACAGATATTTAAATATTTATCCGTGATCAATATTGCTTATATTGTTGTACATTCCACATGCAGTATCCATTAGGTCGTGGTAAAAGGATTGGACGACCCTGTTTTTCTTCCTGGTGACAGATGTCAAAGGTCACGATGAAGGAAAACAAAACACACCATGTACATCTCCACTGTCCACAGGGTGCATGTCGCTAATCAGCAGCTGATGAATGCTTTCCTGGGGGTCACCCTGGAAGCTGGGTCTGTCTGTCTGGCAACACTGAGATCAAAGGGTTCATATGGGCAATTCTCCCAGGCGGACCACTGAGGTCAAACCCCTCCCAAAAGTCCTGGATGACTTGTATGGATCCCAAAGGGAGACTTTCCCAGTCATGTGGTGATGGGGTATAAAATAAGTACAACAAATCCTCTCACTGATCATTATAAAGCAAGAAAACACCAATAACATTAAATTATTGTTGTATCATGTTGTTTCATAAAGGCATTGCTGCTGCACTAGGCTACTCTGGCTTAATTAGATTTCAGGGTATAAAAAACTGTTTCTAATGTGTAAAGTTTTACTTAATGGTTCTTGTGTTGAAATGCAAAACATTCATGTCCTGCCAAACAAGTAGTTCTCCTCAGTAGACACATACTAATTTGTTAAATTACAGTAAGAGGTTGCCCTATACGAACAGCATTTATACTTGCAAACAGGCAAAAATGCACAAATACTTATTAAATGGACAATCCTAAAGTGGCTGAAAGCAGCTAATTCCAGAAGCCATTGATAGCACAGGAGCAGGGTGTAGTTGTTGGACTTGCCACTGGGTGGCATATGCCGATGAGTGAACTGGAACTGAAAGGGAGAAGATTCACCACTGTGAAAGATCTCCAAGACGAATCACAGGAGTCTCTGGACACACACTGACAAAAGATAGCTATTAAAAATGTTTCCAGGTTTGGGAGAAGCAATCGGACAAGTGTATTGCATCTTAAAGAGAGTGCTTTAAAAAGGATTAGAAAGGTATTATTTATAATGAGTTTGTTTTGTGTTTTTAACAATTCTGGGAATTTTTGGGTTTGTACAAAACAGTTTTATATTGCCATGGTAATTTCTGGGTATGTCTGTCCACTTACTGCCCACTGCCAATAAGTGTCCAATGAAGCTTTTGATAAATTGCTGTTTAATTTACAGTGAATTGCTAGAATCTTGCTTTATTATTACTGTGATAAGAGATGTAAGAGACAAAAGATAGTTTGGAAAGGGTGGGTAAGCAATAATCTGTGCATGAAAACCACAAATGTATATGCATATACCCTTCAGATAGCTTCACATTTAGACAGTGTACCTTTTTCATTTCCTACTGATCATCACACTCTAAATACAGCTCCACCTTTTGCATGTGAAGTGCACTTACCTCGTATGGATGTGTTTTTGCCTTAAGAGCAGAAAGGGCAACTGTCCATATGACACATCACAGCACGTCCCTAAAGAGACCATCTCGTTAGGTTTGAAAAGTTGTGGCCCTGCACAGGCTCCTGCAGAACCGAGAAGCCACGAGCCGCTCTGTGTTGTTAACGCAGCTACAGCCAGACATTTCCTGGACGTCCTGCACGTGCCGTGGAAAAACACATCACTGTCCGCTTCCAAAGTGAAATCTGCTGCCCTTTACCAATCCATAAAGGAATGTGAGTGACGCATTAAAATCACAAAATTAACAGACATACCTGAAAATGAATGGAAAAGCAGTAAAAAGGGGACATAAGAGAGCACAATCTGTAAAATGTTTTCAATTTGCAGGGTTGGTCACATGATGATGGAAAAGCAGGATTCAGTATACTGCTTTTATTGTTTTATTACATTTGAACTTTTAACAGGAACACCAGGGGGAAAAAGACATAACATCACTGCAAACAGTGCATTACAGTAAATATTTACATGCACAGTGAGAATTAAATCTTTTTCCACTTACACCATTGCTTTGATGATCTGAGTTGTTAAGTAAATGCTTCGTTCTTGTGATCTTAATTCATCAAGATTACGACCACAGTTAGAGTCCAGCACATTTACAAAACCTTATTTAACCTTATTCCTTTTCTCAGATTTTTGTTTATGTAAGATTAAGTTGGGTTTTTAAAACTGTGCATTTCAAAAGTCACCAGACATAGAAACCAAAATGCTGTCTTTTCAAGGCAGTTGTGACAAGCAGTAAACCAAATATCCAATTAATCCATGTAAAAAGATGTTGTTAAAGAGGCCTTTACTGTGAATCGTGTAAATGTAATGAAATGCTTATATAGTTATTGTCATCATGAAATGGACTCAACTTGGTTTTTTATCAAAATATGGCCAAAGACAGTAAACAATACAAGACAGTAGATAATATGTTAAAAACCTTTGTGAACTGTAGTGTGTGTGTGTGTGTGTGTGTGTGTGTGTGTGTGTGTGTGTGTGTGTGTGTGTGTGTGTGTGTGTGTGTGTGTGTGTGTGTGTGTGTGTGTGTGTGTGTGTGTGTGTGTGTTCATGTTTGTGTATGTGGCTGTGGTAAGTGTGTTGATGTATTCGTAAAGTTCTAACTAATTATACCAGAAACGCATGCTTTTGGTAGAACTGAAATTCACAAAATTAGAAATTAACTGACCTAAAAATATCAGTATCAATGAACAAAAAGCTACCCATTCCAGTCTGTTGTCTTATTTTGTACAGACATAATGCATGTGCCTACCTACATGTGTCATCTCTGCATTGATAATATTGGATGTTTAGTAAGAGAGATGATAGACGATTCCTCCCTGCCTCTTCAGGAACAGCTGCAGCACTCTCACCAGGTAAGTGACTCCTCTCCAAGAATACTCAAAAACACACATTCAGGACGCAGACAACCTGAAAGATGAGTTATTCATGACGGGTCGGTGCTGGTTAACCTCGTGCAAGGGGGTTTGAGTCAGATTTACAGCCATGTAGGTTCAAACAGTATGGATGTTTTCTTAAATTACCCAGGTGTGCCTCTAGCCTCTAGATGCATCACATCTGGTTGTGAAAGTAGTCCACTGACAGGTTTTACTTTCTCAGAAATGAGTAAAACTAGGTCATTCAAAGAATAAGAATTTTATCAGACAGTGAAAGGAAATGGAGAGTGCTCAATCAGTTTCCCATGTAGCATATTCAGGGGACCTTAAAGCTGCCCTAATTAATGTACTTTTTAAATAAATGTATAAATATAAATTAAAAGAAATAACTATGTTTGTCTCCTTCTGTATTTTCCCTCAGCTCTATAGAGTTGTAGCATCTTTCAGCTCACTGTTACAACCCGTAGATTTATTGTTGTGGTTCACCCTCACTGCTCTTACTAGGTTATTATGTGTCTGCTGGAGAGTAAATTGGCACCTGTTTGTTGACATGTTCACTTTAACAGCTTTATATTAATGTTGTAATTACAGCTTGTTCTTCTACTTCCAAATAGGCAAAAAATAAATGAATGCTGATTTATGGAGAAGAAAAAAAGGTATTTATTTTTTAATGTAGAACATATTGAAATAAATAAGGCCATAAAGTTAATCTCCTCATTATGACAGTGTCATGTATAGGAATAGGCAGATTATAATCTTTGTTCTTGTATATTATACACTTAAAAGGCAAAAATGCAGACAGACAGAGTTACATTAACACACCTAAACCACGAACATTGGTCTAAAGTTGGCCTGATTGCTTCATTCAGTGTTGGGCTGCTATATGTATAAATAATATTGGCAATGAAGCTGGCAATGTTCGTACAGTGCTGCCCAGGCTCACCACACAGGTTTGTCTTTTGTTAGAGATGTGGGGACCACCCCCACACTATGTCCCTGACCTCTGTTGGTACCGTGGTTGCAACTTAATGTACCCCATCGGCTGTTTTTGGAAGGCTGACCAAAAAAACCCTGTGACCTTGAAGATACACACTGAAACAGTTTCTGCACTGAAAGGTATTTTTCCTGAAACATAATCTCACAGAAGGATTGGTGCATACGGAGTGCACCCTGAGGCACAGCGTGGCACGGTGGCACAAGTGAGTCTTTGTTGCTTTCTAGGTCTTACATCATCTCAAGACTCCAGTTCATGGACTGACTGGGTTTGGTGGGAGATCCCAGTGGTACACTTGACCCTATACTGAACCTACCAGATTTTATCCTTATTTTTCCTCTAAATCACAACCCTATATGTTCTCATGGAAGATTTTCTAGGTTGGGTCAGCCATTGCGGTTAAAGTCTCACCTCACTGTCCTTTGATGGCCTCTGAGCCATGCTGCTTTGAATCAGGACCTGCAGAAGCTGAATCCTCCTAACTGGCAGGTCAATGGCCTCAGTGTTGAAACGGTTGCTTCATGGCAGTACGACTTCTGTTGCTGCTCCATCGTTGCCTGCCTGCCTGAGCTCAGCTTTTCCAGCCATGGTTCATTCCAGTTAATTAGGACAAGAGCTCTTGCCGGGCGGCAGGGAACCACTTTCACATGGGAAGCCCTTCGTTTGTTTCCACCCCCCTTGTGGCCAAGAACAAGTTAGCGGTGTTGTGAGACAAGGCTCTGACGGAGAAAAACACAGACAAGACTACTTTTCGTTCTTCCCTGAAGTCACCTTCGCTCGGCCAAAAAAATTAAAAAAAGTTCCCCTCACATGAACTCTATTCAGCCAAATGCATAAACACGAACAATCGACGGAGACAGTTATGAGCTGCTCATCCTTCATCCAGTAGACAGTTTGACATGATCCAACTTGACACAGAAAAAAAATTACCATGTGATTTTTTTTTCCTAAAGCTTGCAAGCTTCACAACAAGGTCCTATTGATCAAAGCCAAACACGTTACCAATGGCTGACATGCTGGCCATGACATTAGTGAGTCATCAATTCCAAATCAGCACTTAGTTGTGTTATGATTTACAATTTGGACCAAACTGCAGACACAGACCAGATTTGGGATGAATGAAAAAAGTTTTATTGCCACAGAAGCAGGGAAATGGAGGTGAATGATGCAGGGATGAAGTAGGCTGAGGCAGAGGATGGCAAAGCAGAAATGGGTAAGGGAGTATAGTGAGGGTTGGCAAAGGGGAGCAAGTGATAGTGGATTGGAAAGCAAGCAGGCAGGCTGGCAGGTGAGTTGTGAACCAGGAACACTGGATATAAAAACAGCAATTAGCAGAGATCCAAAATTTAGAAGCATCACTTAAAGCAAGTGAGATGCCTGAAGCGTAAGCTACCACTGAAGTAGAAAACAAGGATTTGGCAAACAGTGGGTGAAGAGTCTCGGTAGATATACTGCAAGTTGATAAACTAATGAGAGGCGGGTCAGCAGACTGGGAGAGGTGATGAGCCGATTGCCGACAGGTGTGCACAATAAGCAGAGCTGGGAGCCAGGAGAGGCACGCCCACACACACACAAAAACAAACAGAGAGAAAGACAGACAGGGAAACACAAGGAAACACTAGGGAATCTTCTGGCACCATAACAAGTTTGTCATTACTGAATGGTAAAGTGGCTGCAGAAAATACTTGGTTGTGGTTCAGGTAACCTCTTCTCATCTTCTTGTCCAAAAAAGCTATACGATGAACTTTAATTGCTTGTAATGTAATATAATTGAAAATACATCTCTAAGTCTTCTGAATAAATATATTAAGTCTGGTTTTTGTTTAGTTTTATGTTTGTTTGGTGTTTTTTTATTTATATTTCAAAATCTGCATTAACTAATATTGGACACCTGGGGGCAACACTAGCTCTAAACACAACAGTGTATTATCACCCACTGAAATTATTATGACGAGCCTGTTAGCAAACAGTTGCTTATTCACACATCCAGCAGATACAGAGCAATATTATCATTTATAGCATATCTCAGCTTTGGGCTTAACCACTTTTTAGGTGCTGAACACCCTACTTTGCCCACCAGCTAGTCATTATGTTTCACTGTCTGGGCAGTAAGCATATGGGTTTATCAGAGCTTGTTGAATGACTAAATTAAATCGGTAATGTTGTGTGACGTAAAACCAAAACAGTGAGCTGAAAGACACTAAAAGGGTAACTATGTGCGACTTCTTTAACATTACACATTGTCATTTGATCCATTCCTAATACAAATATATTGAATTATGCTGTTTTATAGACACTTGGACAAGATGTTTTGTGAATTTGGTTCCAAAAAAGACAAAGCAATGTGCCACTGCTATTTAAGAATTTAACCTGGGGACACTGAAATGGATCAAGCTTCAAAGAATTTGCTGTCATTTGGATTGATGGGGTTTTTCTAATGTTATAATCACAAAATAGTCGCACACAAATTGGCTTTATGGTTTTATTTTAGGTATAACCTTTCTAATTTTATGCAAATGTGTATCAAATACTAATTAGAATATATCTGTTTTGGCATATATCTACAAAAGGAAAATAACCCACAAACATCAGCTGGTTACACTTTGACATTTGATAAAGGCTGCATATTAGATCAAACGACAGTACAGTATGTAACTGTACACATGAAGCCAACAACAACTCTGTAACACTGCAGGCATTCTCCTCTGTTATAAACATGCCACAAAATGTGCCAACGTTTCCAGCTGATATAAAATGTACCTTGGTGGCGACAGCGCTCAGAGACTCTGAGGACCATTGTGCATGTTTTTATATGAGACACAGTAAAGTGAAGAATGTGGCAGAGTGAGGTGATTGGATGGAAATAACAAGAGGAACACACAGCCTGAGTGACTGCGGAGAACAGAGAATGCTGGTAAACCAAAAAAATCTCCCTTAAAATTACAAGAGGGAAAAGAAACAGGGGACGGGGTTGGAAGGCAAGACGAGAGAAGTAGAAAAAGAAAATACAAGAGGGGAGGCGAGGGTAGACGAGAGGTCGTAAAACCTGGAACACCCCCTGAAAATCAACACAAAACACTGTTTTCTGTAGAAATCAAGAAGAGCATCAGTAAATACGTTTAATAGGGACACCCTGCTGAGCTGTCTGTTGTTAAAACTGTATATTGCTCTCCTGGCTCCATAGATTTGAATCTTAATTATGTGAAAACAGCCCAGGGTTGCTCTGTCTGCTTTGGTCAGAAACGTTTTGGTATAATAGCTGGTATTTTAATGGTAATCATTATTTTATTATGTAATGAACACATGAACACACATAAAAAACATCAATCTTACTAAATATGAAGAGAGACTCAGGGTCAAGAGCAGCTCAAACAAAGCAAATAAAGCAGGGTTGATGCTGTAGCCACCAAACCAAGCCCTTGTCAAAATTCTTGCATGTCCCTATTTTTGTAGGACTCCTTTTCTAAAAACACGTCCATTTGGCACCCAGGAGGTGTTTTTGGCACAGGGGTGAGACCCATTTCCATGCACTTTGTGCACTCTGCTCTCTGCCCGACAATAACAAATATTCTTAAAAGAGACTTCTCTCCAAAGAAAAGCATTTGTATATCTTTTATTGTGCTTATTCAATAAAATCTTAAATCAGCATCATGCAGCTTGTGAACCAGTGGGGCTGTTGTATATGGTTCTTGATCCATGTCAGATAGTAATATCCTTTTACCAACCAGCAGCTACTCTTTTAGCTTTTAATCAGTGAGTCTGAGGTTTCATCTCACCCCTTTTTGGCCTTTAAGCTTTGTAATATTTGTCTGTGTATTGGATATTCTGACACTTAAAAGAATACAGATAAAGACAGAAACATAGATTTAAGGTGGAAATTCAAATCAAAACTTTCTCACCGCACTAATAACAGTATATAAATGAATGTGCTTTAACTTATTTTATCCAGTAGATGGGGGTAGAGCTCCTACCACACTGCAGTCCTCGATCAGGAATAAATATAAATGTATTCTGTCCAGTTTGTGAATTACAATCTATTCAGATCTGTGTTATTTCAGAGATTGTTATCTCATGCAGCTATATAAATATATAACACTGAACGCAAAAAGACCCAAAACGTTGACAGGAATTTGAAATGTATTCTTGCCAAAAACCCAAACAAAAGCCCACAAATCCTAATTAAATTCTGATGATGAATTCCTTTCAGCTGCACTTTGTCCAACAACATTTTTGAACCCGAGCCCATCCCAAAACCTGAGAAATGCAGGCCAGACCAAAGCCTGTCATGTCTGATTGGGTCCCGCTGGACTTGGATGAAAAACAGTATGCCAGCTGATTGAAAACAAAATTAAAGTCGGTAAGATACTCACGTACGCGAGATATCACCTGCACATTTTGTTACTATTATTGTCTCTTTGGTTTCTTATTGCTCCATGTTTGCTCCATGAGACTTAACCCTCCATTGTTTTAAATCATCATGAAATACACTGGCACATTTTGAATGAAATGACATCAGTTGGGATCATTGGGTCCAACTGATGCAAACTGAGAAATTACTTAAAGCACTGGATTAATAAAGATTCTCTTAATAAGGACAACTGAGGATTTAAAGATAAAAGCAATTTTTTTAACTGAAGTGCAACTATCTTTCTATCATCTTGCTTTATCTTAATCGTAGAAAATTGAGAGAGATTTGGAAAACCATCAAACCATCAACAGAAAGGAAACTTGGAATAAGAATATACATGTAATATTATATTTTAGCTTATTATTGCCAACAAAAGATGAATCTGATATTTACTTGATGCAATGATACACAGAGTATATGCTTGTTTCATGTAGAGTATTTGCTAGAGATATTTTTAAAGCTGACTGAGCTGAAGCTGTCAACAGTAACACATGAAGTGCAACCCGTAATGTGTACATTTCATATTGAATACACATTATGAAGATGAGGTTTCTTGTATGTTGACAAATGTTTTCAATAAATCTGTGAACAGAATGTTGATTTTACCAAATACATTAACAGCTAATCCTCGTAAATGAAACCAAAAACTGGACAAATATACCATGAAAACTGTAACAAAGACTGTAATGTTAACATTTCTGATTTTGATTTCCTTTATGTTACTTTTTGAAAGAAATCCATGTTAAAAAATAGAATATATGCTTTTTCACCTTGATATACATGATTCTTTACAGACTAAGAATAGTGTGAACCATTGCATGACACTCGTGTAATAGTGTTGTGTGACTCCGATGTATGCCACCCTGTCAGCAGACTATCAGGCTGCATAAGTTTGCTTTATAGGTCAAAACAATAACACATTAAAAGTTGGACAATGTCACAGACAATTCCCCTTTTCCTTTTCCCTTCCTGTCATTTAATTTCCTTTCCCTGTTTCAGAGGTTGTGTATACTAAGTCTTTGCCCTCAATTATTAAGCTGTCTGTGGGTCTCCATGGTGATATTGATCTGCAGAGTCCTGTTACGCATCTATCAGTGTGAAGTGAAACTTATAGCAGACCAGTAGCTACCTAGAGACCCAGTGGTAATTAGCCCCCCATCGACTGATCAAATCTGCATTTGTTCGTTGGCAGGCTGTGCTGAAGTGGGCTGAATTCAGACTGCTTGGCACAAATGACATCAGAGTCAATGAAGTCTCAGACTACGGTCATTGATTGGCAGTTTGTACAGCATAATGTATAAGAATAGAGACCTGGTGCTTTTGATACTTAGAAAAATTAAGTTTAATTAATTATTAATTATTGAGTAGAGGTGCTTAACTGATGAAAAAACCTTTTGACATTTACTCTTGTTTGAAGTGGTTCAATAGAAATCATAACAGAATCGGCTAAATGGGACTCCCATATCTATTTAACATCAATTTATTGTTGTTTCAGTAATTCTGTGTTTCTTATTAATTCAAAAGTGGCTGATAGTAAGTACATGTAATCAATGCATTAGTACAACTTTGAGATACCTGTACATATGTTTCCTGAGTATTTCAGTTTTATACTAAATTATAGTGATATTTCAGAATCTTATGTAGTACTTGTTACTCTACTACATTTAATAGCTTTAGTAACTTTGCAGTTTAGGATTCATACAGAAAACATAGATAACATTGCTATACTTTAGATCACACTACCTGACTTTACACAATTTAAAATACTTTTAAAAATGAGCTTCACCCCAACCAACAAAATGCTGATTGCACATGAATGCATCAGTATAGATAACTCCATAATTTCATACATCATCATACACAGTATTTCTGACATTAGCATTTCTTTTATCTGTTGAGTACTTTTACTCTTGATACAAGAACAATTGCCAATGATACTACTGTAAGTAAAATATTTTGAATGCAGTGTTTTTCTTAAAATGAAGTATATTTACATGAATGTATTGATACTTTTAATTCATTCAGTTGTGTGCATACTTCTTCCACCACAGTTGGTTACAAGACTTTACTTTCGACTTAAAATATATGTTTGACAATTTTCTACATTTTTCTTATTATCAACAAACCAAACCAGCAATGAATTCATCCTACTTGTAAGTATTGTGTGTGTATCAAAAGCCTGATACATTGTAATTCTTTTGTATTGACCTATGTTGTTGCTTTAATACAAAGTTGTATATATAGCACAACACGCTACTGAAAATCTGTAAATGGAACCACATTTCTGCGCATTCTTAGTGGCATCTGCTGTACAAGGAACTACTCTCTAGAGACTGAAATTGTGATCACTGTTATTATTCTTTTGAAACATTTCTAAACAAACTATAGTGACCAAAACGTTGTTTCCCAGACCAACATTGTGACTTGCTGATTTGTTTTTAATAGTTTTTGGACAATAGCATAGGTCTTACAGGAATAAGATATATCAGGCTTTGAATACACACACAATACTTGTAATTAGGATTAGTTTGTTGCTGGTTTGGCTCTGTGCATGAGGGTTAGGGTTAGGGTTAGTTTGTTTACAAAAAGGAAAATCACCAGCTTTATCCTTTACCCTAAGGTTGAACTTTCTTCAAGAAGGCCCCTAATTTACATGGCTTATCTGTATGTAATACTGACAAAATGTATTTAAATGTTACGTACACAGACTGTTTAAATACTAGCAGACCCTCTGATTCTTATCCAGGCTTTCATATCTTTCATTGACTGTGGCTGATTTCAGTTTTCATAATACACTGTGGTTCCTTCTCTAATTTAAATTCTTTAAAGATGTTTTTGCTCCTCTTTATGCACCCACTGTTGTTGTCACATTACCCTACATTATGTTGTATAGTGAATATTTTATGCCTGGTTAACTTGATGTTGACCCTTCATGTCATGTCAACATACAGAGGAGAAACTGTAGCTGCTGCATGCACAGACACATCCATCAAACACTGTGTTTGTCTGTGATCACTGTTAAAAGAGATCGATGGGCATCTGTCAGCATGTCAACGTGCCTCTCTGTCATGCTGCTGCTGCTGCTCCCATTCCACACGGGAACCTGCTTTAAATCCTCCAAAACGGTAACACTTTGATGGCCGCTGTCATGCAATCATGAAAACGTGCCAGTCTCGTGTGCGTGAAAGCCGTTCTGTTATAATCTATTTAATTGTCAGGAATGGAGAAAGTGCCTGAGGGAAGGGACGGCCTGTTATCATGACTAGTCATCACGGCCAGACGTCTTTCACTCCCAGCGAAATGACCTGGGATTATTACTGGTTTTATCCTCCCAGTACATTCCTCAACACTGTCTTGACAGTTTTGTTACCATGAATAATAACCCTCTTTATAAGGTCAATCAAACACATTCTTATTGCTTCTTAGTGTTTAAAATACAGTATTTGAGTGTGGTGCATGTTTTACTCCTGGATACTCTGCAGTTAGTATGTATGACCTGTCGGTGTTTCTGGATGCTCTTGCCCATAGAAGTAAAGCACCTTAATGCTTTCCTATGGGGCACTACCGCCCCCTATTGACAGAATAGCCAGTGTTTGGTTTTGTCTATAACTGTGACTAGCTGCCTTTCTCTCACAAACATGTAAATATATTAATATGTTTACTTTCATATTATATTATTATCATAGTGCATCTCAGTAACAATGTGGGTGATATAGTATGTTTAAAGAATGAATACCTACAGCATTTCCCTGAAGAGAAAATAAAGTCTGCCTTGTATCTTGTGACAGGAAAGCAGCTTCAATAAAGGTCATGTAAACTAAATTAGATTAAAACACCTAACCATGTCAACTAACCATTCTGCTCAAGTAGACACATTTAGAAAACAAAATGTCACCCTCGATAAGTGCCATGTGAGCTAAATGTCTGAGGAGCAGGCTTTTAGCAGAATTGGGAATTACAGACCTATTCAGGAGTATGCAGACAAAATGTCAGCTCTCCTAGTTTGCAAATAATGAGAGAGTAAAAATGCTAAGCCTCTTGAATCACATTTAAGTGAAACTATATGCAAGGTGTACTGTGAGACTGAAAGGCGCAGTGAATGGGTTTGTTTTGAACTCAAAAACAGCATGCATTCACAGTGCCTCTCTGAATCCTTCTTGGTTTTAAGAGCAGCACTTGCAGGGAATAACATACAAAACAAACATTACAAGTTAAGAGCTTTACTAATTTATTTAGCCTGATCTATTTGTATCCCCATTGTATTTCTTCTAATTGACAGTAAGCCTACATCAGCTTGGTTTTCAAATTTGGAAAATGTTGTCAATATATTTTTGGAACATTTTTGTCAAGACTGGGACAGTTTTCTCTCACTTTTTCTCCCTGCATCCTCAGTAAGGCGGTGTGTTTGACACTTGAAAATCCTGTTATTCAAAAATATCCTCCAGAGTGTATAAGCCTGTAAACACTGGCCTTATGTTTTATTATGGACATGGGAAAACAGAGATTTTGCACAGAAGTTAAAAAGACAACCCTCTGCCAACTCTAAAGCCTCTGTGATCACTCAGTTGGAGTGTCACAATTAGTCAATCAATCCATACTGTTCACATGTACACATTCAATCCTTAACATTCTGTTTCCTTTCATTTCCCCTTAAAGTAGCTTCAAGGTCAATAAAATTAGTTTGACAGTGTTTCAGCTCTTCATTGAAACTACATTAAAACTAGGTGAACTAGACTTTTTTCCATTAAATGAAAATATTCTAGGTGTCTTGTGCTTCATTTCATCAAGATGCAGCTTTACACATTTAAGATCTCCTCTAAAGTTTTGCAAAAATTAAGATTTGAGCAAAGTTTGATTGCACAGTGGGACTGAAGGGGTTAAAAGAAATCTTGTATCTTCAATCATTCAGAAAAATAAGAGAAAAATGTCCTCTGGGACACAGAAATTGTTTTGCATTTTAGTTTTATTTATTTATTTTTTTACTTTAAAGGAAGACTGCTGTTGATTGACAAGTGGTTTCTGGGAGCTTCAGTACAGAAAAACAATCAGGATTGCTATTAGATTTTAGAGCAAAGGTCAGAAGCTCCTGACCTTCGTCTGCTGGACACCATTGATTCTGTTCACCTGATTATTTATGAATTCATTCCCACAAGAAGGCTGCGTGTCTTGCAGTAAAGACCTTTGGACCTCCTGTGGCCTTGGGGATGCGTTTCGCTGTCGTCATTCCTTGAATCAATATCTGACACAAACCCTGCATGAGCCCCAGAGAGCAGGAGACGCCCCCGGCAGACACAGACCTCCCGGAGGGATGATTTTCTGTCGCCTAAACATGTGTGACAGGACGGGAAACGCTTATGTTAGGTCCTGCCCTGTGCTCTGCGTGTCTTAAAGATCCCCACCAGACATGTCTTAAAATATATAAAAATGTCTAGTATTGTTTTCAACTACCACGACAAAAATCTCATCATTCTCCATCATTGAAAAGCACAGAACTATGCAAATTTTTCTAATTTCCACATCACACTTTTTGTGATGTCACAAATCATGCTCGTAGGTACACAACTCATATTCTTCTTACTACTTTCAGCAAATGAAACACTCAAATGTCAATTGAATTAATAAAAAGCAAAACACATTTTTGAGTGGAAGGGGACTTTAAATAAAGGTGATCAACTTTAGAGTCTTTAAAACAAAAATAGCACATTGATTTTTCAGGAGAGAAGAATCTAGCATGTGTTTTTTACCATGCAACCTTAAAGTACATATTATACAGATTATATAACAAGTTGGTCTATTCCTGCTTCTACCACCACCACCATTATTCTCAGAAATGAGGGAGAGGTTGCCATGGGGATATTTGCTGGTCGCCATTCACCAGTGCAGGTAATTGTTCCTCTTAGCTGTCTCTCTCATGTCCTCTTCCCCACACTCATTCACCACTTTACTGACAGTTGAGGGTGTTCTTACCAAAACAGACCG
Organism: Scomber scombrus; assembly: GCF_963691925.1. Classification (NCBI taxonomy): domain Eukaryota; kingdom Metazoa; phylum Chordata; class Actinopteri; order Scombriformes; family Scombridae; genus Scomber; species Scomber scombrus. The sequence continues at coordinate 20,938,156 of NC_084986.1, read as the reverse complement.
AAAAAAACGGGGGTGCAATTTGTTTTATTTGAACAATGTTGACTAATTCAAAAAAAAGAAGGGCTATATATATTATTCTGTTGTTTATGATTTTCTGTCGTTGATGTGATGCTGCGATTCATGTGAGTCATGTGAATTTGGGTTTGAGTTGCTGTTTTGCAGCTAATTCTTAAGTCAGATTTTCCCCAAAAAGTGGTACTTCTCAAAACAATGTCTGCATTTCCATTAACTTGACCAGAAACATAAAGGTGTCAAGATGTTCCTCCTTATGGATTAACTATCTAACGCAGGTGCAAAGACTATCTATAATATTAATTGTGGCCTTTATAGTATGAGCACAAAAGGTTTTATAATACCTCACAATTAACCACCCACACAAACACTGTTGGAGGCAGAGTTGTCATGTAAGGTGCTGACCTGCTGTTCAGTAGGCTGAAGTTCGGGTTAGCAGAAGCTGGGAGTCGATCTATCAACCTACATCACCACTTTAGCCAATTTTGCTCCTAGCTGAATTTCGTAGCATAGGTTAAAAAGAAACTTATGAATAACAGTTAATGAGGTGGTCAACATGTGATTTGAAGATAAAGGAATAGTTCAACATTCTGTCTTTTTTTGTCAGAGAGTGAGATGAGACTTGATATATGTGTGTTGAGTTCAGAGTTGGAGCCAGAAGTTAATCACTAAGTAAAAAGACTCCCCACTCCCCACTCATCCACATCACACTTATAAATTGCATACTGCTACGGTCGAGGATTGGCTCCAAATTATTATCCATTAAAACTGAATTTTCAATGAGCACAGAGCACAACTGTAGGAACAAGAGGAAAAACATATTATCCTCTCCAGATCCTAGTTCCATACTTCATGGACAGACATAAGAGTGATATTGATCTTCAAGACTTCCTTTAACAGACAGTCCTATATAAGTGCCCATAAATGGCATCTATTTACGTTCAAGTGACAGAAGCCATCTAACAGCCATTATGGTTATGATGGGAGCATAGGAGTATATCAGACAACGCTGCTATATCGACAAAATCTGAGTAAAGAGGAGGTTGGGGTTGATGACTTTAACAACGGAGATCTCTATTTGTTTCCCATTTCCAACCCTGATTTAACAGTGTTTTTTAACCCTTACCACAGTTGTCCCCAAACTTTATCCATGTGGTACCATGACGATAAAGGTCTCCTAACCTTAATTAAGTAGTCATTTCTAACCACAACATTGTTTCCCTAAACTTAACTAAGTAGTTTGTGTGTCTAAACCTGACCAAACCTTAACCATACTGTTGTCAAGTCATAAAATATATATTGTTCTTTACTATTTATTTTTCATTAGTGATTTGTAATAATTTTGAAAGGCACAGTCAAATGGTGTCTGAATCAGAACCAATCAGAAAAATTAGCATGGACCAGCAATGTATTTTGTTCATTCTTGTGATCTCCTCATCTTTTTAGAAAAAAGCAATTAACTTCTTTTTTATTAAAGTCCAACTATTCCTTTCATGGGCAGAAACATAAACAGAGAGCAACACGGCTTTATCCATTTAAAATCCCTCTAAAACCACAAATGTAATGGGTTTTTTTTTTTTTCCTTTTTCTGTTTTATGTATGAACTAAACAAACAATGTGTTAATTTGTCAACTTTTTCTAGTCTTGACATTTGGACAGCAGACTAGCTGTTTTGTATTAGCAGTCTTTATGCTAAGCTAAGCTAATCGCATACTCGCTCTAGCTCTATATTTAGTGAACTGATACAAGAGTGCACTAAATATAGAGCTAGAGCTACAAGAGTGCCAATAAACCTAATGTTCAATAACAGAAACATAAAGCTAAAACCAATACCCAATTATATATAGTGTGATTAAAAAAACTATGCATTAACAATAATAGACACTTTACATTTTATTAATGTTGATCAGGTTTCCATCTGAGTAAGCTAATTTTGGTCAGTGACTTTTTCTCTATATACCAACAAAAACTGTCACATCCTGCCTGGACGTTCTGTTTTTTAGTTCCTGTTTTATTTTAGAAATATTTTCTTCTTGTGTTTCTTTTATCTTTACTTCCTGTGGTTTCCCTCTTCAGTTGATTTCCTCATGTGTTTCACCTGTGTCTTGTTTCACTCACCTGTATCCTGTTAGTAATTACCCCTTGTGTATTTAGGTTCAGAGATTAACAATTTAAATATGCAGAGGGCCTCAACGTAGAAAGCATATGAAACATGAAAATTGAAGTATGTTACTTGCACAGTTGCGAAGTATATTTGCTCACAGTAGCTGCGTCAGTTGCACTAAAGCGTAAACACAGTGAGGACTTGAATCCCTCTGGGTGTTACAAACTGTTTCTGAGGAGATGAGAGTCCAGATGCAGTCACAGCATCAGCTCTGCAGGAGCCTGGAAGGAGTCATCATGGCTTTTTATTTCTTTATGAAAATACATTACTGATGAAAGACGAGAGGCAGATGTGGGGGTTAAGAGTGAGGGCTGCAAGAAAAGGTGCCAGCTGAGCTCCAAGATCATGTTCTCACTCATTCAAAACAAAATCTAAAATACTGGTTTTGCTCGTAGTTAAGGTGGAAAAAAATACATGCAGTGAATAAACCAAAAAATGTTAGCTCCAAAAATACTCTGCAGATGGTGAAATAGGGAGCTTTGTTGTTTTTTTGAACGCTGGTGTATGAATGTCAGGCTTTCGAGGATGTGTTCGAGCGCTAGAGTCAAGATGATCTGACACAAACAGTAATCACACCTATGCACACACACACACGTACAGGTCAAAAGCTCAAATCTGGAACACCGAAATGTTACTCTGCAAGTTTTAATTTAAACCCTGAATTAATTAGCCGGTGACACAATTTCAACCAGAATGATCAGATGCTAAGATACTGTACAGGAGAACAATTTCTAGTATGAATTTGTTTGTGGGCGGCACAGTGGTGTAGTGGTTAGCACTGTCGCCTTACAGCAAGAGGGTTCTGGGTTCAAACCCACCGGCCGAGTGTGGAGTTTACATGTTCTCCTCGTGCCTGCATGGGTTCTCTCCAGGTACTCTGGCTTCCTCCCACAGACCAAAAACATGCAACTTAGGTTAATTGGACATTCTAAGTTGCCCATAGGTGTGAATGTGAGCATGAATGGTTGTCTGTCTATATGTGAGCCCTGTGATGAACTGGCGACCTGTCCAGGGTGTACCCAGCCTCTCGCCCAATGACAGCTGGGATTGGCTGAATTCATTCATTTTGTACATCAATTTAAAGACAGTTGAGTAAACACAAGACACTTTCCTCTTGGGCTTAATAGTAGAGCTACATGACATGCTGTTGAGTTTCAGGCCAAATCTGTAATTGTTCGACTCACAACTTCGGAATACAAAAAGTCGCTTCAGTACAGTTTCTTTTCCAGGCTGTCAGACAATTTGCACTGAGCTGAGCTGAGAGCAAAAGTTGGGTCTCTTTGCCCTCTGGCACCCTAAAAGCTGCCTTCCACCTGTCAGATAAGGCTGCAGTTATCTAGAAATTGTGAGATCAGACAGATTTTTTTATTACACCTTCAGGTATGAAGAAATGTGGAAAAAAATCAAGTTAACAAATAAAAGCTTTTGCGTCATTGGCTTTAGAGATTACATCGCATTTTATGGAGTAATTTGGTCATTAATAGCATCAAATGCACTTTTCACCTCTGAGGTTTTGAGCTTATTGAATTCTGGGCTGTTCTTTTTTTCTAAAGTCCCCCTGAAAATGAGGATAAGAAAAGTAAATTAGAGGCTCATTTGATATTTTGAACAAAGTATGTTTGGTCAACAGCAAGAAGAAGAAGTATATAATGTGTCTGCTGGATTGATCGTCATTCACTGAGAACACCACATTTCTCATGTTTTTAGCCTCTCACTTGCCACAGTCCTGCATGTGTTTGAAGTCAGCAGTGAGGGAACTACTGTAGCTGCTATACAAGCTGCTCTGAAACATCTGGGTTACCTGTTGCTAAGCAACCATGCTAATTAAATCAGTCTTTTCTTGCAGTTATTAGGAATAATGGCTACCTTCCTTCAAAAAAATCAAGTTGTTACAAACTCTTTTATCCTGCATCTATTTGTAAGTCCAATGAGTGGAGTTGTTCTTAATGAATGTATCCATAGAGGCGATAATGACTCATGTCAAATGTTTGGGGATTGATTTTCTCTAATGAAAATGAGCTTTGATGACTGCATAATCGGAGGGAGGATAATAAAAAATCATTATTGCAGAGCATTTGAATGAACCAATCACATGTAATGATGCACTGTTGCTTTTTTTCTGTGATCCGCTGCTTTGAATTCAATTGAATACATATGAAATGGTATGAAGTCATGCCTTCATATTATTGGGATATACAAATATAGTTTTATTTCTTACATTTCAAAAGAACTGAAAATTGGGTGCATGGTCTGAGAGCAGCTTTTAGCTTGGGTTCAAGTAGGAAGGCAATTGTCATTCAAAATGGTTTTATCACACTGGGACTTCAAAAATTAGTATGTAATTGAAGTCACTGGGTTCTATTTGAAGGTTTTTCTTCCAAGCTGGGTTATGAGGAGATGATTGGTAGTTGCAGGGTCGGTCACAAACCTCTGATTGTTTATCAGATCTACTTTCTACCGTAGAAATTGTTTCTATAAAAGGTCTGTGGATAATCCATCATAATGGGGAAATTAGTCCGAGACACAGCGGCTTTGGTCACTTTCTTCCAATACCAAAACTACTTATTTTCATGTTTTTTATGTAGCATGCAACAGTTGTGAGAGTAATGACTCCTATTTTTCAGAGGCAAAGACAGAATAAGTGTAGTGCCTTCCAATGTTTTCAAAGAAGGTCGGTCTGACTTTGAAATGTGAAGTGAGTTTGGTTTCTTTTAACCATAACCACAACTTACTCCTAGCAATATCCAAGCAGTACCTTTTACCACTTTAGTTGCCTGAAACTAAATAAACCATAACCACAGAGGTGACGAATAAGAAAACAGCGCAAAATTTTGGAATAGTTTGGTCAATGTGTTCCGCAAAGCAAACAGAAAGTCCTCCTGCTGATAAGGGCGTCAGATTTGGGTTTTTTGTGTGTTGATAAAGACAGTGTGCCTTTACCAACACAGGTCTAACACTCTTTTAAGTGCTTTTACTGATGGAGAGGATGCAAATGTTGTTTTTGTAATTCTTTGTTGTTCATGTGATGGAACAATGGTTTGAAATAATGTTCTTTGTTGTGTTTTGCAGATTATAGTATTTTGTTTTAATGTTAAAATTAATTTGATACTGTTAAAGTGACTAAACATGCGGAGAACAACATTTTTTTCTCTTATTCAGATAAGAAACATTAGCATCTTGAGTCAGTGGATAGATTAACATAACACTTTAGAGGAAAAAAATGTCATTAGAGTGAAGTCCAATTTGATGCACTTCCATGAATTGAACAATTTTGAATATTTGAATATGCAATAACGCTGATTTAATTTTAAACTATTTTATGACATATCTGATATATAAATCCCTTATACTGTACATGGGTCCTTTATTGTGTTTCTTATGCGCATGTCCCTTTCAATATCTATGTCTTACTTATTGTGTGTGGTGAGCCGATTGGTTTTATTTCTTGATAACTCTGAATTGATCTTATCCACAGACTCACACTACACCACTTACACAATGTCATGTTCCCGTAGTGGATTTTCCATTAAGATGAAGACTGAAAGGAAAAAAAACAACCAGTGACAACACTGACAACACCAGTGACGACATGAATAATACCAGTGACGACAATTCCTTCTTAGATTACAATAAACCAAAGCTGATAACAAATAAAGACTTTGTTCTCCTGCTTCTGTACCTCAAAAGCTCCTCATGTGCTCCTTCTTACATACGCTGCAAAGCAGATTAAACTTTGCCTTTACAGTCTGGATTGCAGTTGCTGTAATTTGCTATTATGTCATTATTTAAAATGGTACAAAGATTTCTGCAGCTATTTCTGTAAAGAAATTAGGTGTGAAGAGATTATTTTAAGCTGACAAAATATTTTTTTGAGCAACTCTGATGACTACAATTGTTAACATGTAGCTGAATGTACAAACTCACTGGTTGTGCTGCTGAAAGAATACATTGGAGTGTTTGTGTAGGCAGTAAGCCTCTGATCTCTCATTAACGTGTCTAGACGTTCACTACTCGTGTTAGCCACAACAACAAAAACCATAGCTTTTTCTGAAAAGTCTGCTGGGACCGGAGAAAAATTAAGGCCCTGTTGAGTTTCACTACCACTGCACTACTGTACTGTGGTTGTGTAAGGAGTCTTGACGAATTTTACGCTTCACATAATGTGTGATGTACTGTATGTTATCATTTACAACAAAACTAGCAAACGTTTGAACTTTTCCTTGCATAAAAGTACATTTACACAATAATTCCTTTAACTTTGAGGTCTTTTCCATGGGTCTCAACAAGAGTTCCATGATAAAGTAGGTGTTTACATTTCCATCTTTTCTGAGCACTTCTCTTCAGTGTTGGGTGAAGTTCAAAGCTCATCCTTGATGTTGGAAACAGATGCTGATGAAGATCATCTGATATGATCAAAAGCTCCAGAGCTGCTACCAAATAAACCTTGTGGTGAGGTTGCTGTTTCCAACATGTAGACCATCATGGATGAAAAGTCCTTTCAAATTTGCAACGTTTACAATTCCATCACAACCGGCCAAATTCCATCTGCACATGATGAAGATCATGTAAAGTGATCGAAAGCTTCTGAACAGTTGCTAAACAGACCGTGTTGTCAGATTGAATTTCAAAGGTCATGAATGAAATTTGAACCTGAGTAATGACTTTGATCAGCAATTGCAGCTTATGATAATTTAATGAACCACAGACTCCTTAACACTAATTATGTCAAATCACTCTGAACTGAAAGCTGTTTAAACTTAAAGTATTTCAGTGTTTTAATGTCTTCCAAGCTTTTTCTGTTTGAATTCAGTCCATATCTGTGACTGCTCTCTTTACTATCTTACTGTACTGTAGCTCTGTTGTCAAGCTCTTAATGGGTGCAGGAGTAAATTAGTGCAGTGTTTAAATAAGCTTACAGTCAAATCAGGTGGGAAATATGAGCAGAGGCCAGAAAAATCAATGATGGTCTTAGTGTTTAGTGTATATGTGAATTAACAACAGCTTTTTGGACTCTGTATTCATTCAGAGCTGTAGATTTACAGAGCTACTATATACCCCAATAACTGTCCTTATACAGTCATCGATTAAGCAAGCATTTATAAAAATAAACACATTACTCATCTATTTCCCTCTTTTAAGTAGTAGCAATGAATATTGTTTCCAGTCAGGTGTGACTGCACATTGTCAGATAACAGCATGGGCAGGATACAGCACGGATTCAGGTTCTTTGTGGACATAGCAGGGGATTGTGGGTAGCACCGAAGGGAGTTACGGCTTGACAAATATTTGAAGTGCAGCCCGACTCTGTTTACCTCGGCCAAAGCTTCAGGTCCACGCTGCTGCTATTGCATTATGCATCACAAAGAAGACAGAGCCGGCAGCGAGAGCGTAAGAGTGAGTGAAATTTGAAATTGAAAACCAAATTTCACAACGCTTTTCATGGCGTATCAAATAAAATGTGTGCTCCTATCTCTGCTTTTATTTGTGTTATTTGAATGAGGAATAGATTTAAAACCTGAAGAGAATCAATACAATTGATCAAAGGGGACTAAGAGATCCCAAGCCTGGATGATTTTCTATTGTTTCTTATATTTTCAATGATTCTCCGTACCTTGCCGTCAGTTTGATGCACCTTGGGTTACACAAAACAAGTCTTAACAAACAGCTCAAGTCTGAAAATTTCACATTTTTATAACATGTATTTGCATACTGTACATCTGCATTTTCATCTTATCAAATTCACTGACAGTAAAAGTACAAATGACAACAACATCTACCACATTAGAAGAAATGTGAACAATCCAAAAGTGGGACTTGAGAAAAAGGCCACCTAGGGGCGAGTTCATTCCAAATATTGAAGTAAAACCTGTGAAAGAATTCACAATGAGATGTATTCATTTACAGAGTGAAATCACGGCATAAAACACTTTTTTTTTTTTTTAGGTTCAATATCTTCGCTTGATTATTTCCTATTGAAATATATCATCCAGTGTCAGTGCATCTCTGATGATTATTGGATTTGTACAGTGTGTTTCATTTAACTACTGATCCCAGCTGAGCTCTAATAAAAAAGGTATCTGCCTTTTAATCATGTAGATATTACAAAGGTTGCTAAACTTATAATTGTATTGGGCAGAAATATTTCTCCCAGCATAATAAATATTTAATATCAAATTGATTTCTGTCCAACAAGAAAAAAGCTGTGCCACTTTGGCACTTCTACAGTGGCTACAACTACATCTGAAAAATTCCAAAAACAAAAAGGTGAAAAGGTTTAAATTAACCAAAGAAACCGAGCATCTCATTAAGCAGCTTGACATATCAATACCCTGCCAAGGCCTCATCGACCCGAGTGGCGCTCCCTGTAATGAGCTGTGTCCGGTGTTGTAGATCAGAGGCCAGCAGGAATAGTTCATGGGTCCACAGTAGTGATGATGCTGACCTTGTTGTTCCTGCTTATTCGTCGTTCAGGACGCGGTCTGGGCAGTTTGGTCTGGATCAGCTCCTCAGGTGTGTTGCCCAATGGAGGCAGCAGCCTCTTCTTGCTGTTCCTGGTCTCAGGTAACCACTGAGGAGGCAGCTCAAAGGGTCCAAACCCAAATTGTGTGGCATCCTCAGCTTCTGTAGGCGTAGCTGGTGCCACCTGCGATGAAGAGGCGTAAGCACATGTGTGGACCGGAGAGGCCCGGGGAGCTATTATTGAAGGAGGGCCCTCCTTGGTGATGACAAGCCCTCCACCTGGCCCCTGCAGAGAGTCTTTTTTGGTGATCACTTCCCCTCTAAGGCTCCCTAATCTCGACCCACCCTTGTGGTCCTCTATGGGTGCAGAGCAACACCCTGATCCTTGAGAAGGAATTGCATTCTCTACTTCCTCCTCTTCCTCTTCTTCTTCAGAAGGTCTAAAGATCTGCTGCTGGCCGATGTTGAACATCTCCAGCAGCTGGCTCCCAGAGCGACCTGCTGTTTCCAGTCCCACTGGCTCCCCTATCACACCCTCCCCCCCGAGAGATGCCAGACCCCCGGTGCTCACCACGTTACGGCGGCTGTAACGTCTGTGCATCCTGGCCAGCAGGTCCAGCCAGCTGTGGCGTGCTGAGCGGTTAACAGTCAGAAACAAAAGTGGGTTGGTGAGCAGAGACACCTTGGGTAGCCAAAGGGCAGTGAGATATAGTGAGATGGGCAGCTCCTTCATGTCTGCCAAAATGGTACGATAAACCACCAAGGCCCCATAGGGGGCACTGCAGGCCGAGAAAGCCAGCACCACAGCCAGCAGGGTGGCGTGAAGCTCAGCCTCTCGCTGGGAGACGTAGGGGATGGAAATGCTGTTTTGGGGTGTCCGCAGTGCCGCGATGATCACCTTCTTCTTCTGGCTGGCACTGAGCGCTCTGCGGATCAACAGCATGAAGAGGAAGACCAGAGCGAGGGGGAGGATCACTGTGGTGACGTTGTAGACCAACACGTAAACCATGTGGCCCAGAGACTGAGCATGGTCGTGTGAGCAAGACGAAGTGACATAAACATCCGTCACGTTGGTAATAGCAAACACAGGGAGGCTCGCCACCACTGCATGGACCCAGATGTAGATGACCAAATCTCTGGATCTTGCGTCGGAGATCTTCCTCTCTAAGGGGTAAAGCACTGAGTAGTACCTGGAGTCAAAACAGACACTTTTGTTAGCAAAAAAGTATCATATTGCCAGAATGCAGTGCATAATATACTCACACCAGTAACACTAGCTGATGTATCTTGCTTTGAAAAAACATTTCTATAATTATATGTAGCTGTGAAGTTAATCAACTAAGTTAAGTAAAACTGAAACTATGATCCACTGAAGAAGAGTATCAAATTTTTTTGCTGGGAAGACAAAATGAATGCATCCCATTGTATCAGCTACAAAAGTGAAGGAGGTCAAGTGGTTTTTCAGTGAAATGTATAAAGACCACATTTATTCTTCTGCCTCTTAACATAATCATTTTGTCATCATCATACAATGAATGTTTTACAAGTGCTTTCTCAAGGGTTTGCCATTTTTAATGTGAAGATGTTAATAATAACCCAATAATAGAGGTAACCTATCTTAAATACTATTGTCTTCACCAAATAAAGGAATATTCAACTGTAAACTTGTTTAAAATAGAGAGAGAGAGAGAGAGAGAGAGAGGGTGGGGGTGTTGCATATTCAACACTCATAATTATACTGGAATTGGATGACAGGATTTTTTTTTAGCACCATTTTGTCTGTGATGTGTTGCCTTATGCAGAAGTTCAAAACATGTGGGTGTTTTAAATACAAACCCAGAACAGCAAAGCTATATCTGTCTCTCTCTCTATCACAGATAATAATATGTAGATTGTCTCTCGTCTTTTTTTATTTTTTGCCCCTTCATTGTAAGCAAAACAAATTGCATAGAGGACTCGTTTATTTCCCTGGATTGTCTTTTCATCGGCACATGCTGGAGTGTGTATCTATAAGTGTGCTGCAGCCTCAGCTTGCCTGTATATCTAGCGTCTCATTTGCCCTCCTAGGGAATAAATAATTCATCAGTTTGATAGCTTTCTGACTGTATTAGTTGCTATGGAGGCAATATAATCTTTGTAGTGGTGAAACCAAGGCTGAGACAAGACTAAAACAATGCAGCATCTGACTGCAATCTGCTAAATTAACCCACTGTTAATGTATTACAATGTACTCTGTGAGTATTTGATGGAGTCCTTTATGGTTTCTGAATTTTACCATATGAAGTTTAATAGTGTAACGAAGTCAATCATCTTTTTAATCAAAGAGACTGACTTGATATATTAAATACTAAATGTGCACTAATGTAATATGTAGTGTGTGGTTTATTTTGAAGAAACAGCAGTACAAATTAAAAGACCCAGAATGAGGGGGGCTACCTCTAAACTGTAATTTTACTGGTTTACAACAAGTTGATTTATTTCTAAATACTGAAACAGTCCATATATACGTTATGATGACATTGGGACAATGAGTTTTTTACCCTATAGCTATGTACACATTAGAGATGCAACGATTAATGGATTCATCAATTAGTCTATCAACAGAAAATTAATCTGCAACTATTTTGAAAATCAATTAATCGTTTTAAGTCAAAGAAAAAATGTGGTTCCAGCCTCTTAAATATGCATATTTAGTTGTTTAATCTTCTATGATACTAAACTGAATATCTTTGGATTGTGGACTTCTGGTTGGGACAAAACAAGACATTTGTGGTTGTATCCTGGTTTATGGGAAACAGTGATCAGCATTTTTGACCATTTTCTGACAGCTTATGAACGATTGATGAAATACTCAACATATTAATCAGTATTGAAAATAGCCCTTGCGCACATCTTTGATTAGTTCGGTACCTGGAATTCCATCTATGCCATCACCAAGATCAGGGGATCTTGACCCTTGCAGAGAGTCCAATGTAGGAAGCTATCATGGCTTATTCAAACTATAGATGTATTATAAGCTATCTATACTCACTAGCCAGTTTATTAGGTACACATAGATAAAACTAATATATAGCCCTGTTATAAATCCTACCTTCATGGAAGTTGTAATACTCCGTCTTTATTTAATCTGTTTTGACATAACATTAAATTAGGGAATACTAAATATAGGAAAGGTCTCTCAGTGTAAATATATTAAAAACATAAATAACTTAAGGGTTTAGGTGGCGGCTAATATTTATCATCTGGCTCAGGTAGTGCTAGAAGACTCATGACTTTCTAAAAACCTGGCTCTGTGTGTGTGTGTGTGTGTGTGTGTGTGTGTGTGTGTGTGTGTGTGTGTGTGTGTGTGTGTGTGTGTGTGTGTGTGTGTGTGTGTGTGTGTGTGAGGGATGTGACACGCTTCTTTTGGATGCAGCTTTTAGCACCGCAGGGAGGCTTGGGACGCGGCCACTCAGCGTGTCATACACGCCCCCCAAACCCTCTCAACTACACCACAGGGTGTAGATGGAGATTGGAAAAGACTTCTTCACCTAAAACAAAAACGAAAACAATCTTCCAGACCCTTGTTTAATGTCGTTATATTTGTGCAGCCTCGATGTTTGTACTTCCAGGTCTCACATTTTTCAGGATGATAATTACTCCAGCTGACTTGGCCAAGCAATATATATTGATGAACTGATCAGTCAATCTACTTAAATCATCCACTTCTTTCAAGTGGTACTTCCAAATCCAGCCAAGTGAGTGGGATTTGCCATCTAGCCTTTTTCAAAACATGTTTTTGAAAGTGGTTCAGGCTGCAGAACTGTGTTGTATGTGCTCAAAAAATAAAGCACCACAGTCCTTTTTGATTTTTCCTGTTTTGTAAAGGGTTGAATTCAAATGCAAACCACAACTATTTCTTACTTAACAATGTATCTCTTTCTATTTACACAACATATACACCAAACTGAAACGTAAATCATTTCAATCACGTTTTCCAAACTGACCTGTCGAGTGCAATGGCGCTGAAACTGAGCACAGTGACGGAGCAGAATAGTTTGTGGAGGAACTTGATGGCCTTGCACAGCAGCAGAGTATGGAGCCACCAACAGCAGCGAGGGCTTGCCCCGAGCGCCACGTCGAAGGGAATGCACACAAGGCCCGCGCAGATCCCCGAGCATGCCAGGTTCTTGATGAAGCGATTTGTCACAGATTTAAAAACATTCGTGCAGCAGGTGCACCACAACACCGTGGCATTTCCTGTGGAGAGGGTGGGGGGAGATAGGTGAAGAGCTTCAGAATGGGATCACAAACAGTCTCTGATATCTAAACCCTGGTAGTAAAATACAATGAATCAATTTTTGTGTTTGTTTTGGTTTACCTCAGCCAGGACACCCATATCAAAATTTGAAATATTTATTACGACAATACGCATTTTTGCTGGCCGGTTGTCTCTGCTAATGTCATGCTCTGGAACCAATCTGAGTGAGCATTGTGCAGACTGTTTCTGAGCTCACAAATCCTCTGGCAGAGCCTGAGACACACAAAATTTGAGGAGCATGAACGTTAATTAAAAAGAAACATGCAAAATCAATAAACAACAGAGCACTGTTGAGGTGGAGGGAGTTACATTTCTGAAAGCAGGTAGAAGAGTAGCAGTGTTGTACGCAGACTGAATGAGCACTAAATGTTTATATGGGCTGCTTATTCGTAGACATACATGATCAGGGCATATATGGAATATGTGACTATAAAAGGACTTTGTTGCCCCCTCTATTTCCTGTAACCTAATGGTTTGGCATAAGTTTATGTTCAGGTTTTACTAGGATAAGTTAATGTCAGCATAGATGTCAATATGTGGAATTAAATTAGGTATTAGGTATGGAGTTTCTCATATGGAACCAACTGTGTACGTAAGTGGACAAATACTGCTGCCATTATTTGGTGCCTCACAATTCTATTGTCACTGTTGTCAGAGTTCAGTTGAACACAACCACAGAAAGCCCTCAAAGTTTGAAGAAACTTCTTCAGTCATGCTTGGTTATGAACATATCCTTAAAAAATATCCTCTAAAATATTGAATACTTATATACACCTAGATTTCTCCATGTCCCTCTCATCTTTGTTTAGGTGTCCACTATAGACACATTCCAGAAATAAAATAGTCAGGTTACCTGGAGACTCCTAATTGTCCATTGGTCTGTGCACTAACACTAATGAACAGGTGATTTATCCACCATGTCTTAGTCAGTGCCTTCTATCTAGGGCAGACACTGTGAAAGAAAACTGCATGCAGAGAATAAAATTGAGAGGGAAAAAAACATATGCACAGACTAATGAGTGCAAGAGTCTAAAGGCATGTTAGCGACTCTGTGAAGCTGTACTTATGCACAGCAATGATTTGAGCTAAATGTTAACATCACAATGACAAAGCTAACATGATGCTCAGCAGGCATATATTTTCCATGTTCACCATCTTCGTTTATAGTGTTAGCATACTAACATTTGCTAATTGGCAATAACCACAATGTAGCTGAGGCTGATAGCAATGTTATAAACCAACATATTCCACTGACTAATTAAAAGTTTGTGGATCACCAAATTCATTAGGGTTCATCCTCTGGGCACCATGAATGGATATTTGAAAAAGCACAAATTGCAGTACAAATACTATTGTTTGTATTTTTTTCATTGCTTAGGGACTATGATGCATAATAAGCAGCTATTTTTTTTTACTTTGTTCCCATTTTTCTCTAAACCTTTTATTACTGGAAGACTTCCTGAACTTCCTGTAAAGAGAACCTCATTGACTGTTAACAGAACCTCTTCTTGCAGCAGGAATAGCAGCAACACAGAATCTAGGTGACAATCACTTTAAGCAGATTTCCTCCTTTAAAAATGTATTTTCTATGAAAATACGTAAAAATTGAAGACTATGAGACTTGTCTCCTAGAAATCAGATTTATATTGTGCTAAAAGACCTAATGGTAGGACACAGTGTGCATCAATAGATTCAGTCCAAAGTAATATATACATCTTTGTGGCTTTGTCAAGATAGGGCTTGTATCATTTGAAGAATAATTGTAATATTGTAATAACATTTTGGATATATATTCCTTTTTGTAGAAATGTTTTTGTCAGTTAAACCTAACCTGAGTGAGACAGCACACCATCAGGTGCATGAAGAGAAACTGTGACATTTTAACGTTAAGATCCCATAATTTGGAGCGATGTAACAGTAATGATTGTTAATTAGGTTTAAAAAGCTGAACTTTACATTCCCTGTGGAGCACTGATGTCAGGTTGCAGAGGGATACGTGTAATACCAACCTCTCAAAATGTAATTACCCACAGAGTGTTAGTGGTGCTTTTATAGTCAGGAAGAGAGCATGATGATCTCTGGTGAGGAAATCTGTTTTATTTTTCCTGAGGTTATGCGATGTCTGTAAATGTTCAAAAACAGGCCACGGCCAGCGAGAGAAAAATAAGCAATCGCCATCAATTGGTTTGCAAAGAAAAAAAATCGAATTACTGCCTTGCAAAGATAAATGCAGTAGTCCTGCAAGAAGATCTGTCCTATAAAAGCCAGGTCAGATGTAGCAATCAATTCTGGTAAAAAAGGCTGTTGAAATTCGGCCATAGAGGTTTTTAGATGGAGCTGGAAGAAGCTGTGTTTAAGGGAACATGGTGTGCTTTGCTGCCAGCTTTTCACTGTGTGTGTCGATTTTAGTAACACACACAGGTCTAGAATTACTGGGAAACACTAACAAAGCAGTAATTAATGAAGTACACTCAGCCTCTTCATTCCATGAAGCTGACTCAGATGGGATAATGAAATTAGCACAAACATACATACTCATACTCATTCATACATATTTTTTTCAGCATTATATAAATGATGTTTGATTAAGGAAATGATTAAATTAAACCTTAACTGCCTTTTTAAAATAGGTTGATTTAGGCATTAAACTAACTAGGTTTAAAATTATGATAAAGATTGCAGTCATGGTTAAAATAAATCTCTAGTATTGACTATTGGACTGCTGTCAAAATCACATGATGGCAAACCATCCACTCTGACCCCATCTTCCCAGAAGTATTCCAGTGCTAAAACAACAACTCACTTCCTCCGCATTTGCCTCTGAGCAACAAACATCATAGTTCATTAATAACTGAGAGGTATTTGTCGGGTAAACATAAACATAGGTTGTTTTAACATCTGAACAAAATATGTGCCCCAATTGAGTCTGGCAGGGGACTTTTGTTGCATTTCAATCCCCATATCTCACCCCTAATTTTGTGTGACCTCTCTACAACTCCCTACTGCTGTGTCTCTGTAAAAGGTTTAAAAAACAAACATTGCTGCTGTTTTTCCTGTGAGGAGAGGAAGAGGAGGAGGAGAAGGGAAAAAAGCAGCAGGAAAATTAAAAAAACAAAACAAAAAGGGATTGAAGAAGATGAAGAAAGAGACAGAGATGAGCAGAACTGTTTGAAAAAGAAGTCAGAGAGTGGTGGGAAAAGGGGGAAATATTTAGAGTTTATATAGTTTAAATCACATGCCATATTACTTACTCAAAAACTATTTCATATATGGTAACTCCATATGTTTTTAATCATTGATCATTTTCACACTGTTTGCAAATCACTAGAAAAATGCGGTTTGACAGCAGCTGTGTATCCACCTATAGTACAGCTGCAATGGTGTGATGTCACCCCTCCCAGAGGTTACAAAACAAGTAATGTATGTAGGATCACAGCTCTTAACACAAGAGTTTAGATTAGTTTAGATTATTTTTTGTATTATGAGACATGTTATTGTATCTCACGTCAGAATTATGTCATATTTTGATCAATTTAAAGACAGTAGAGACAATAACCCAGACATAACTGTAAATAATAAAATTGTGAGTGTCTTCATACAAACAACACTGGGACTCTTTTTTTAACAGTCAGAGCTAGCATTGTCTATAAAATCCCTTCATCCTTTTGTTCATGAAACACTGGCCTGGCACTTGAGGGACACCTTGGCAACCACATTCACAGCAGCCAATCGGGATAAAGAGCAAACACTAAACATGATTGCTTTTTCCACTTAACAAATGGCAGTCCAACTACAGGTAGCAACATGAAAAACCTCAATAATTCAAAAAGAAGAAGAAGAAGAAGAAGAAGAAGAAGAAGAAGAAGAAGAAGAAGAAGAAGAAGAAGAAGAAGAAGAAGAAGAAGAAGAAGAAGAAGAAGAAGAAGAAGAAGAAGAAGTAGCTTCCATTGTCTGCTTCACACACATGAAAGTAAGGTGTGTCATTTCTGGTGTGTTGATAATAAGCTTCTGTTTTCAGAGACCACTGTGAGAAACCAGGTGTCTAAACATAGCAACGGTTAGAATTCAAACTGTGAAATATCACTAACATGCTTAACACCTTTCCCGCGTGTTATATTTACTTTAGTTTCAATGAGAGACTTTACTTGAATGAATGGTAACCAACATACAGCCGTATATGTACAGTGTTAAGTCCTCACAGAACTGATCACAGTTGTTGGCAACAAGCTGGTGCCATGTGCACTGTGGTACATTAATCCGATTAAATGCTGATCTCCATCGGGAGAAGCGAATGCATGAGAAGTTATTCATGTTTCTGCTTATTAGTAGGACTGTTTGATGGTATCACAAATAGTAACCTCACTGTGACCAGAGAACTCAAGAAATATAGTCACACTAAGTGTTTTCCCTTAAAACCACAAACTTTCTATGTGTGTACTGATTAAACAAACACTATATTTAAACCATATTAGCCTGACTACAAGACAATATATTACTCTGGAAATTACATTTGAAAAAGTGAGGGTTGTCTTATATTTGAGCCAATACAATAATTGGTTCATTATTGAGTTTTATATGGCAGATTTGTTTTTTACTTTGGAGAGCCGGGCTAGCTATTTCCCCTAGCTTTATGTCGTCATGCTAAGCTAAGCTAACGCCCAGACATGAAACACATTTTCTTTAAAGCTGTGTAACTAGTCAACAGGCCAGTTTAATACAATGTATTGTATTTAATACATTTGTTTCACGCTTTATCCTGCTGATACACGGTTGAAGCTTGATGGACATAGAACGGAAGACAGAAGGAGGCAAAAGAGTGAAGTAGAGAACACAAATTTCAATCACATGATTAGCTACAAGTCCTCATTCCTCAATGACAAAGGGTGGTTTAAGGAAGAGGTTGTTTTTTTAGTGTTTTGAAAAAAAACCTAACTTATCCTCTTAAACAATACATCATTACAAACTCAAACTGCTGGACTTGGTGAAAATGTGTATGAAATAATGCACATGACATTAATGATATATAAGGATTTGATTAATTGGTGCAGCCTTAACTAACATGAGTTTGAATATTTGATTCAGTGTAAACATTTTTAAGTTTCCATGAGGAACAAGTATATACAAAATATAGTGCCACAGTGTCGAATTAAACTGCATTTCCCACTTAAAACTTTTTACTACTATTTGCAATACTGACATGAATGCTACACCTAAATGCTGCTGCAGAGTGAGACTTTTAATGTGAGCATTTAGTTTAGGGGCACATTCCCTCTTCACCTCATGCATCTCTTTGTTTCAAGGGAAAGAAGTTACAAGGACATGAACTGAACTGTGTTTGTGAATCATGACTTCCACAAAGGGACTTAATCTGAGGAGCTATTTAACATGTGAACCCTGATGCACAAGATTTGGATGCGTCATATCGGCTGTGGGTATTTTCAGGAGGAAATTACTGGAATTTTTCAGTCTCATACATATTGCTTTTTGAAGATACAAAGAAACTAAATCACACCCCCACCAGGGCAGCATAAGTGCCTACATGATGGAGCCAACATTTCTTGTGTGTCCTTCATAATAAGTGCTGTGTGAATATCGGTCTCAGGGAGTCCTTGCTTTTATCATCGTGCAAAACCTTTTTGATGAAGTAAAAAGTGGTTTGAAATTGAAAGACGCATGTTTTTGAGAACCTAAACCTCAAAGACAGCCCTCTGCATGATCACCATTCTTATCCTTCATTATCTTTTTCTAGAGGTTATTTATATTTCCATAGTCAGGTCAAGAGTTGCCAGATGTCACTTTGATTTTTTAATGTACCATGGACCTAGTTTATCTGGTGTATAGGTGAAATGAGAGAGTATTCAATCAGCCTTTGAAATGGCTCTTTGAAAGCGATTTATCCTAAAATTGATGCAGCAAGTTTATTTATCTTTAACTTTACAATGCTCTTCTTTTCCTTAATTGATAGCCATGTGCTCTGTGTCATTAGAACTGTAAAGTTCACCTTTTTCAGATGACTTTTGGCAGAAAATGATTTCATTATAAGTGTAATATTTTTACTTGCAGTAGTTCTGATTATAATTGACGTGTATTCATACGCCCAATCGGAGTGTGTTCCAGTTTTATTTTTACAAGCCATGACGACAGCAATGAAAAGAAAGAGGGTATTTTGACCATCAACATCGCCACAAAATTTCCTCCATGGGGTCATGTGGTAGATTTTCTGTCCTCTGCCTCACAGCACTGAATAGTATGAGGTGGTAGTGAGTCAGATCAGAAGTTAGTTGGTCCATTTTTGCCAGTTTTAGGGTGAGTTTCACTGTATTTCATCATTTTGAGAAAGCTGCAAAAAGCCCAGCCTTTCATTGAGCTCACACTTCTCCCAACAGCCAAACTAACGGCACTACCGATCATGGCTGAAGGTGTGTTTTGCCGTGAGGAGACAGAATGTTACAGCCATATTTGTGACAAATAACACATTCATGAATATGTGTATGCAGCTCTCGTTTCAGGCAGGAGGATTATGTTCCTGGCTGCCAATATGATGGAGGGGAAGTCAAAGCCACGACTGTAGGAGACTGATGCTCTGTTGCGGTCAATCAATTCACACGGTTCCCTCCTGACTTCCAGCAGCAGCAGCAGCAGCAACAGCCTGTGTTCCTACTGGGACCCGATGAAATACTTGTCACATAGCCAGCACAGATTCAGCTTGAACAAAACATAAAATGTGCAAACGTCTTTGCTGCTAATATTTGCCAGTTTCATGGTGAAATGCATTAGCTAAAACCTGTCACCATAGCCCATACAAATTAAGGTACCGATTTCTCCTGGTGTCGCCAACCTAAAAATTATTTATGATGGAAAAAGGCACCAAATTCACATTGTAGGTTTTGCAAAGTCCATGATTGATTGATTGATTGCTTATTTAAGTGTCCTGTGCCTTTATGTGTCGTGCCCGTATGAGCCTACAAGACACTAAACAATAGTAACCAGGGTGACCTCATGACAAATGATGATGTACAGGTCCACAGATTCAAAAAGAGAACATTTGGGAGCATTCAGTTTATTATTATTATATTATTAGTTGTTCGTTTGTTTGTTTGTTTCAGCCAATAAATCTCCTCTTCAAAGTGATATATGAATGCAACATACACACACAGCCAAATGACAATACAGCCACACAAAAACTGGTGTAGCGCTAAATTGACTAGCCTGGGTTTAAAAACCAGGATGCCTGGCGCATATTTCAGCAGTCACACCTAACTTAACGTAATGTAGAAATCAGTCTCAGAGTCTTTACAAATGTGTGACACACGCCCTGTTGATGTATTTTTGTCTTTGAATGGTGCAATACACCAATTCCCCAGACACCCAAACTTAAGTTAAAATATTCCACCATAGTGCATCGCCATGTAGGGACAAGGCTGCTAGAGGCAACGTTTTGGAATACTGCATGTTCCAACTTCTCTATCATTTCAAAAATGACAAAAGGAAATGGAGGTCAGTATCATTAATGTATTGTTAAAGTAATTTGCATTCAGAAAGTATTCAGACCCCTTCACTTTTCTTATGTTATGTTATGTCATTTAAATGTACCCCCCCCCCCCCAATCTAAACTCAATACCCCATAATGACAAAGCAAAAACAGCATTTTAGAAATCTTATTGATTGATATTTAAAAAGGAAAAACTGACTTTACTCAGTACTTAGTTGAAGTACCCTTGACAGCGATTACAGCCTCGAGTCTTCCTGGGTATGACACGACAAGCTTTGGATTTGGGGATTCCTGCCACTCTTCTCTGCAAATCTTTTCAAGCTCTGTCATGGTTGAATGGAGACTGTGGTGGACAGTCATTTTCAGGTCTCTCCAGAGATGTTCGATAGTGTTCAAGTTAGGACTCTGGAAGGGCCACTCAAGGACATTCACAGAGTTGTCCTGAAGCCACTCTGGCATTGTCTTGGGTGTGCGCGTAGGGTCACTGTCCTATTGGAAGGTGAACTTTTAGCTCAGACTGAGGTCCTATGCGCTTGGAACCAGATTTTCATCAAGGATATCTCTGTACTTTTTGCTCTGTTCAGCTTGACATCAACCTTGACCAGTCCCCCAGTCCCTGCCACTGAAAAAAACTCCCAAAGCATGATGCTTCCATGCACAATGGTATTGGACAGGTGATGAGTGGTGCATGGTTTCCTCCAGATTTAACACTTATAACTTAGGCACAGCAGTTCAATTTTGGTCCCATCAGACCAGAGAACCTTGTTTCTCACAGTCTGGGAGTCCTTTAGGTGCTTTTTTGGAAACTCCAAGGGGCTTTTCTTGTTTCTTTCACTGAGGAAAGGCTTTTCTGGAGCTCAGCGAGAGTAACCAACAGGTCATTCTGCTCTCTTACCAAGGCCCTTGTCCCCAAATTGCTCAGTTTGGCAGGGCGGCCTGTTTGTTCCAGAGATCTTCCATTTAAGAATTATGGAGGTCACTGTGCTCTTGGGAACCTTCAATGCAGCAGAAATGTTTTTGTAGCCTTGACAATCCTGTTTCTGAGCTCTACAGGCATCTCATGGCTTGGTTTTTGCACTGATATACATTGTAAGTTGTGGGAACTTGTATATGGTATTCCATATCAAGTCCAGTCAATTCAGTTTATCACAGGTGGACTCCTCAAGGTGTAGAAACATCTCAAAGATGATCAAGAGAAAATTATGTTTTTGCCTTGTCATTATGGGATAAGGAGTGTAGCTTCATGAGGGGAAAAAATCATTTAAATGATTTTAGCATAAGGCTGCAACATAAAAAATGTGAAAAAAGCAAAGAGGTCTGAATACTTTCTGAATGCACTGTATGGAGAATAAGCACGGTGAGTCTACCCGGGTTTAGTCTGAACAATGTAAGCATTATCAAAGTCACTGTTACAACACTGCAGTAAGGTCTGAAACTTTTTTGAGGATGACCAGCTGAGACAACCTGGACTGAGTTTGATGTTATTGGGTGTTGCTTGAAATTTAACAACAATAAAGAATATGACATTAGCATTGTCCCAATATTTAGTAAAACAAATGGGTAGAATAGTAGAGTAGTATAGTTAAATTGCTTACCTTGACCAATGGTTTGAATAAAGAAAGCAGGGAAAAATGATGGGAAAATAAAGACTATGTTTATATATTTTTGCGCCCTAAAAGTTTGGAGTTGGAGATGTAAAATAACCATTTAAGTATGTATTTTGCATGTAAGATGGAAAAGATGATCCAAAATGCACAAAATCCAATTGACAGTAACCACATATATATTTTTACATTTGAATTATTTGTGACCATTATGATGCCATTAAAAGACACAGTATTACTTGTGCCTCTATAGTATAAACACTTTTAAACATTACTCATTAGATTACTTGTGTAGGGCCTGTTTGTTGGTGTAAATCGCAATAAATATTTTAACTGCTCTTGTAAAAAAAAAAGGTGCCCTATGGTTTAGGTTTAGAATTAAACCGTGAGGCTCATGGAAAACATCTGAAACCAGTGGAAATATGTTAAGAAATAAATCCCATAAAAATCACAGGCAGAATTTTCAATTTAGGCATTATAGCGTGAGTATTTTTGTCTATAGCATCCATGACTGTATGTTATAGGCCTGCCATTCAAGTATGAACAATATGTTCAGTTGCCTATGGACTGACTTACCGAGCAGCGAACCTATGAGGATGAAAACCTGAATGGTGGTGGTGAAGTCCCGGTAGGCTTGCTCTCGGAAGAGCCACTGCTGGTCCTCCAGGCCAGTCCCTTCTGCAGGTGGACTGCTGTCCCACCGGGTAGGCGGACTCGACGCGTTGACGAGATCCAGCCAGAGGTGCGCTGCTGAGAAATTGGCTGCACCGTCCCTGACCGTCGCAGCCCGGCTGCCACTCTCCATGTCGCTTCACCCCGCGATCCTGACAGCTTTTTTTTTTTTTTTAAGAAGGCTGGCGGGATGTCCGCAGCCAGAATTGAAGAAGCATGTCTCAGCTGTTGTGCTGCTGGTGAAGATGATGAGGATGTCTTGCAAAAAGGAAAAAATGTACAGATCACAGCTTGTGTGCTAAGAAGATGTGAGAACGGACACAGGTAGTCAAAACGTGCAGCTGCCAGCAATGAGATGATCTTTTATCAGTTAAGTCTGATAAATTAGGCAAAAACATGATGTTATAATCATACATCAAAGCACAGAGAAATGACAAGCCAAGGCAGCATGCCCCACAATCTTCCAATGCGGATGCATGGCAGAAATCAGTCAGAGCCACTGAAATCTGTGCGCAGTGAGGCGGGATGCTCTCTGACACCCAACGCACCTATAACCACACCGGGCTGCGAGGTGTCCATTCCGGGAATGAAGCTTGCAGCACTGAGAACACTCTACCATCACCTCCCGCTGTCCAGGAAAAATATTGTGGCTGACAGGCTTTTACTCTTGCGGCCGCTGCCAATCGCACTGTCAGAGGCTGTTTATTGGTAGACTGGCTGGTATTGGGAGCCTGCAACTGAATATTTCACAGCGTGAGGTGCAAGACTGGAGAGGAGAGCCCCTCCTCTTCTTATAGCACCGAGAAAGTCCAGTGAATCTTATGAATGTGGAGGAAGGGGAGTGTGGCCAAATTGCACACTCGTCAGTAGTGGTTAATAAAAAAGGTGGTAAATGGTAATAGATTTCCATCAACACCCAAAAAGAAAACATCTATTATAATTTAATGAAATGTTAATGAAATATCAGTCTAAATATTAGACCACGCTATAAATAATTATGTAGGTCAGGAAAGGGGTGAAATTGTCAGAAATAAAAAAGGCAGACAACTCTGGCTTCACAGCTCTGCCACTGCTGTCTTGGTCAGTTTGTTCTCTGGCAGGAACTTGTGACATTCCTCTTTTGCTTGTTGAAAATACCAAAAATAGGAGAGCACATACCTCAGTGATAGCTACAAAACAGCATTTTATAGTTATGTTTTAAATAAATGATACAGAATCCATTGTGTTGCCCTTTCGGTAGTCAACTGACCCCTACAAGGAGATCCAAATACGGACCCTTAGTTTCAGTGTAAGAACAGTAGCCCAAATGATCAGTGGTTAAAGTCATGATGTAGGCTGTAAATGAATGAGCAGTTCCGGTATGCTTAAGATTTGAACCTTTTAATAGGAATATCGTAAAGTCATCTCTGGACCAATCAGTAAATTCCTTCTGAAAACAAAGATTTAAAACATTCAAAATTCTTAAATGATGCTTCGTAATATTGTAATTCCTAAATTTCTAATTTTGTAATTAAAGCATTCACAGTTGTTAAATCACTACAGTACATAATATGTCTGACATTCCTGTTTGTGTTCCCAAATATGGATGGAGGATGGAGAGATGTCAGTGTCTTTGTCCCCATCTTGGATCAGGCTGTTCTCTATTACAGTCTGCATAGTTACTCCTGCAGAGCTTACACCAAAGTTAAGTCCCATGTAAAAGTTTAAAAAAAACTTTAACATGGGAACAAAAGTGCAATTAATATTATTTAAATTCTATGTTTGTCATCATGAAATGTTCCTTTCTTCTGTTTCACATTATATTTTATGTCAACACTTGCTGTACAATATGTGTTGAAAAAAAACAATGATAAATGTAGGAAGGCTGAGCGGCCACTAGATGCCAACATTTGCACACAGATGTGTATTCATATTCATGGAGTTCAAGCTAGAAAGGATTGAATCTCACTGCTGTAAAACACTACTGATTAGTTTACAGCAAGATGTTTTAATTACAGATTGACATGCAGTAACAACATGACACAACTGCTGATTGGCTCAATATAAGACTAACTCATGGCTAACAACACATTTTGCCATTAACTTTTTAAGTTTTGCATCTTTCAGAGCTGTAATTATTAATGATGATCAATTAATCAGATCTTCAGAAAATTAATTGGCCACTATTTTAATGACTGAAAAACTATTTTTACAGCCAATATGCCCAAATTTCACTGTCAAGTGTGACTATTTGAAGTTTTACTTGTCATATATGAGAATAAACTCAATATTGTTCAGGGTTATGGAATTTCAGTAAAATTAAAACTCTTTTTAAAATATGAACGTTTTAGATTTTGGGAAAGTATGGTGCCCCTTAAAATACACAACTGAATATTTTACTGTTATCAATAAACTGACAATATGTAAAACAATCACATTTATGGTCAATGCAAGGAAATGTCATATTTTACATGAGGCAAAACTATTCATTTACTCATTTTATGTTTAATTAAAATTTTCCAAGAAACATTCATTTGCACAGCATAATTTTGAAAAATGACAACACAATGTAATCATATCATTTATATCAATCATCACAAAGGTTGATAAAGTATAGCGCTCAATCACCCAACTAGAAAAATCTTCAAAGTGTTATCACCAATACCAGTAATTAAGAGTAGAAATACTGCATTTGACTGAGGAGTGTACATATAGAGCTTAAAGGCAGTGCATAAAAACAATGTATAAACTCATACACAAGTCATCCCTCTCAATCCTCACTTATGACCCTCTAGAAGTGTGTGGTGGTGTCTGTATCTGCAGAGGCTCTGCCTGTATTTACTTATTTTGTTGTGTCCAGGATGTTTCTGGGCGTTAACCTTTGGGCAGTAGGTGTGAAGCCCCCTACCAATAACAGCGTGGCCGTGCTGGGTGTTAGGGCAGGATTCTATAAAAACGCAGTGATGTAGTACTAAAAACATGGTGGTTTCCCTGGAAGAGGACCCACTCCCTTTAAGATGATTATACACTAATTAAAACATTCCTATGAATGGCACTCCACTTCTGCCAATCAGGTCTCTCTAAATCTTACACACTGGACCTTTAAATACAAGAACTATCTTTGCATACTTTAACATAAAAGAGGCAAATCACTGCTCAGGATGACCATTCTGGGCAGCTTCAAACACTTGATGCAGCATTGCTTGCTAATAAGTGCCCTTGTTGTCCAAGTGCCTCTTGAAGAACTCCTGGACTCGTTCCCACAGGTCCAGCTGGGCCTCAGAGTGGGCTTTTGGCTCCCCACCAAACGCCACAGCCATCCCTATTGCTGCATGGACACCAGATGGACAATAAGGCATGTGAGGGACTTCCAATAAGTGTCCAGCTTTAGGATAAGAAACCAGCTCAAACGACTCCTTGCCGTGACTCTTCAGCATTGCTGTGGCCTGCTTGGCAAAAAAAGCACTGTTCCAGTTTTGGTCATCTTCAGAAACAGCAAACAGGAACTGGCAGCTGGCACTCTCTAATGGAATCAAAGATGCCCTGTTCTCCTCCAAGGTAGGGTCCGGTAAGGCGTCGCGTATTTCTAAAACTCCAGAATCTTTGAACCTAACATTCTCTACGACGGGCGAGAGAGGAGGGAAAACAATGTCTTTGTAGTGTAATGGAAACACAGTATTTGCATTGCAGCCATTAATGCAGACAGTTGCAGAGATCCCAGGGAAGAAAGAGGACATTGCCAAAGCCAAAGCAACACTATGAGATGTTGATAAAATGCCGATCCCCGAACCTTTAACCTGCAGAGAGAGATACTGTTGTTACTGTTGTTCCATTTCATAGGATGCAAGATCAATAAACAAAAACCTCATGCCTCAATACTATAAGAAATCATTAACCATTATTCTGTAAATTATTTAATCAATTTATCACTCATTAGTTGCTGATTGATTGCTCGTCGATCGACTAAGAACTAATTTGTATAATTTGCAACGGACCTCACTGCCATACCATTGTGTCATCGGAGAGTTACCAGTAGATGGCAACACTGACACAGCATATACTGCACAAATATAGGTCAACATCCCTGATGCATTCTCACTTTGTATGTTAAGAATTAATGAGACACTTCTCACATGGTTTACAATAAGTAAAGCTGCAAAGTAAACTTCTGTTCCATCATTAAAATTACATGTTATTTTGAGAGATCTTGAAGGTCTGTAATTATTCAATCTCCAGTACCAACCTCAGGCTGTCTCCTCAGATATGTTACAGCCTCTTCAAAGTATTCCAAATCCAGGTTTTCGGGGTTTTTTGGTAAATCCTGGTAGGCCAAATAGGCCAGCGCCAGGACAACATAACCTTTATTCGCCAGGAGGCTGGCTCTGGGCTCAGTTAGTCTTCCACCAAAAGTGTACATATCAACAATTCCAGGGAAAGGACCCTTTCCTACAAAAAACAAACATGAAAATTAAAACAGGAAGAGAATAATGACATTTTCCGAATTTATGTATATTTTCTCAACTCTCATCAGCACGCAATTAACCTGGTGGTATGAAGAGGACTCCTCGGATTCTGCCCTCTTGCACAGGTATTCTCTTCATCCCCTCTGTCATGTATCCTCTCTCATTGGTTTCGGAGGCCAAGACCTCACCAGTCTCCCCACTTAGTGCTTCTATCTCCACTAGTGTTGGGCTGAGCACATTCTTCTTCATAATTTTAGTGTGCGGAGTCTCTGGTGCCATGGCCCAAAACAAACCCATGGGCTCCACTCCAGTGTAACTTCCTCCCAGAGAGGATGCACGACACACATCCACCTTGCCAGTTTCATCTGCTTTGTAGAGGGCGGAGGCTTTGAACGTTACCCCACTGTCATCAACTACTTTGGACCTTAATTCCACCGGTTTGTGAGGAGCAAGTCCCTCTACTTTTAATTGTACCAGTTTATCAAAGAGACAGCGAACACTGGGGAGAATTCTCAGGCGGATCTGTGAGGAAGCCATTTCTGTTCTTCAGGATGGATCAGTGACTCATTGTAATGGCCTGAATGTTGTTCCTCCTTAGTTTGGGCTTTGCTTCACTGTCGTCGCTACAGCTCTGATGTCACTGCGTCTGTGAAAGCAATCAGGACATCTTATTTATTAAAAACATTCTTCACTCCAGACATGTGTTACAACATACAAATAAATACATTGTACCTGACATGTTTTTTCCGCAAAAAAAAAAGAGTTTGCAAATATTTATGCCTCCTACCTCACTGAAAAGTCTATTGTCAATGTCAAAACAGTTGTGATGTCACAACTCATGCTCATATGTATACACCTTAAAATCCAGTTTAAACTGAGCAAAGAGACACTTTTTCCCTTTACCAGATGAATGTGAAAACAGGCTTTTAGTCTCAGGTCAGTGTAAATATGTGGAGAGTTAATTTTCTCCTCATAGGAAACTTACATTAATTTAATGTTGCACAACAGGACTTTATATGTACATATTTTAGGGACCATACTATGAGGTTCTGAAACTTTTTTAGACATTTAAAATTTAAAATGTGCATGACTGAAACACCCAAGTTAATGAATGAACAATTAACCACCATAATATCTACATTGACATACAATCAACCAGACAAACAGACATAAAAAATAAAACTGAAATGAATAGAACTTCAGTAAATAATCTGCCTTGTTTTACATTTACACTGTTGTACATGTTTGTAACTAATGATGCCTTAAACCTGGACACAAAAGGTGTGATCTACATATTTCACAATGTACAAACATTGAGAGGCAGGTAACATAAAAACAAATCAGTGATCACGAGGCAAAAATGCAAACAGCAATAAAGACACTTCCCATCTTTCATCCAAATAACTTAATGAATAAAATCACATGGGCAGCATTAAAGTATTAAAACTTCCTTGTTTTGAAGAAAGGCTACGTGAACATAATTTTCCACGTTATATGCAGTAATTCTATAATTGACAGCATGTGACAAGAGTTTTTTCTCTAGAGATTTCATTCAGTTCACTTGGAAAAATGGAGGTGCATTCAAGGACAGGTAATGTCTAACTGGATGAAAGGTCAAGTAACACAACAGACTATAACCAGTGACAAGTAGTAACCAACTAAAACATGAACGTTAATTGCACATTTTTGCATAAATTCCTCCTGTGGATATTCCTTATTAAACTAGTTAACTTAGTCAGCACGACAAGACAGTAACTTTTAAGTTTTTTAGCTTGATTTCAATTTGTTTATCGTCCATATTTTTTAAAGAAACTATTAGACGATTACATTTGGTCACACTGTTAATGTTTATCAAAACACTACCTCCCGTACCTACACAGATGAGAAGCACAGACTTTTGCCGAGGAAAGTTGCACAAATCTGAGCAGTCGGAATGAAGTTACTGGGCGGAACCACTTTAGCAAAAACGGGGTGGAGGGGTTCAGTTTTAGATGAGCTGTCCCTTGTCTTTGTCTGTGTTGTGATTGTACATCTCAGTTCAGGAGTCCTGTGCCGAATTATTATTTTTAAATCAGTGTTTTAAAACATCCTATTTGAATGATTTGCATATTAGAAAGGAACAAAGGAACTCACCCCCTGTTGAATGTAGTTGTCCGTGTTTTGGTGTTTTTTTCCCCCTTAAAACTTTCTTGACAACAACAAAAAGTGTTCTCATACAATAACAATAAAACAATAAACAAGCAAATGTGTACAAGCCAGAGGACTCCAAAGTCCAGTCACTGTGATATCTTTTAGAATTCAAATAAAATGTACTTCTTTTAAAATATTGAAAGTCTTTTTTTGCTCTTCATATATTCAGTTAAAGTGCCATACTGACTGAGCTCAACAATAAACTGATAGTAGCAGGGTTTAGAGCCAGACCATTAGATTTGTGGATGTGGAATTAACCAAGAATGATCAAAAGCGGAATTATAAAGTTGGCATTTCTATCCAACACACTGAACACAACCGTGTCTAAGTTGACTGTGGGCAGCAGTGTCAGAATTTAGGTTACAATAGTTTCAGAAATCTAATACAACACTATTTAACATTATTTCATATGTGATTAATTATATATTAAATAATTATTTACTAACAAATCTGATCCAATTGGGCCCAAAGGGAAACTATGTATGTAGGAAAGCTAAGCAGCCACTAGATGCCAGCATTGGCACAAAATATTAACAATAGACTGTATTGACACAAGAAAGGTTTAGATGCCTTACCTTTACAAAAGCTAAGCATTATATTTTGTTCTAATAACACACTATGACATTTTGATCATGCCCTAGTGTTATCATTGCGAACAATGCAGTAAGCCAAGAGCTGTACATGAAAGGAAACTCATTTACACCATGTTCCCTTTATGGATTAAAATTTTCTCATACCGTATTGGACCATCTCCATGTACATAATTTCATAATAATATGAAAAATGCAAGGACACTGCACTCATTCAGATGTGTATCAGAGGTTATTGTTCCTTTACAGGACACAGAACTCAAGGGAATGCAATCTTCCATAAACAAAGAGGAAAAATTAAGGAGGAAGATCTAAGAATAGAGCAGGAAGGGAGCCAAGGATGACTGTGGATCCAGCAGCTAGGTAGAATCAAAGAAATTCTTGCTCTTTTGTTCTCTTTCCGTCTGCCAATTTTTATCGATTACATAATAATATAAAATTAAATTACACTGACTGCTAAAATACATTTGTACTGAGACACTGTCTCATCAAAACCTTGTGTGCATTCAACTATCTGTTCTGTCCTTGCTGCATGGAGCATACGTACATTTCTCTCCCACTGACAGTGTTTGCAGGAAATGATTCATATTACTGGAACTTTGCGCCATTTGTTAAGTGCAATAACATCATGACAAGTACAGAGACAGAATATTTAAACCAACATTTGAAACACAATATAATAAATACCTAAAAGTAGAAGAGATATAGGAAAGGAAAACACAAAATTAAATGATCATACAGTCATCATGAAGAGTTTCACAAACTAACTATGAGCTGATTCAATCCTCATAATAAAAAGATTAATAATTATGAGTTTAGTCTCCTAGAAAAACAATGAGCTACTATCTGCAAGACAGTTCTGTCTCTGCTCACTTATTACTTTGTATGTTGAGTGAAAATGACATTTTCTGTAGAGGTAGAGCAAAAGCTTTTTATATCTGGATGACATGATTAATTGGATGTTGTCTGATCTCTAGTTTTGAGACAGTTGTTTTCAAATACTTAATGAATCCCCTTGAGGTATATGACTATGGTTGAGGTTTCAAAAATAGGTGACTATCTCTTTTGATGCCTCTTTGCAGTGACGCTTTATGCTTTGCAAGATTATGGTGCAGAGTGAACTGCGGTTAGAGATCTCACTTTCTTTTTCTACTTAATAAACAAAAGTAAAGTTTCCCACACGTTCATTCTCCTTTATCTTCTCTCTGCAACTGCAATACAATGCTATGCTGTATATTCTATAAAGAAATATGCTCATACTGTATCAGCACATTTACGTCATTTTTCCTTTTTATTCACCACCTTTTGAATTTAAAAAATACTTATTTTGGTTTCAATCTAATTCACATACATGCTCTGTTGATAAAATCTCCCCAGCAATAACAGCTACAAAGAAAAGTCAGCGAGGATTTAATGAAACACCCTGACAGAGGTTCTGTGTGAACTTTCAGAGATTATAGAGGTGTTACTATTACAGTGAACCATTCAAATAGCATAGCTACAGGTGCTTGAAGATCTTCGTTGTTCATTACCAGCAATCTAACATATTTATAAAATACATCATATTATTTTATGGGACAATAAAACCCTTGTCTCATCGTTGGTGTTTACAAAGTCCATCATCCCCTATCTGGAGGGACAAAGGTAAATGTTTGACACTAAGACATATTTTTTTAAATAGAGCACTGGACAGCTAGACAATTAAAGTGATATGAATAACTGGATAAAAAAGAAGTTGCTATGGTCATAAAGACAACCGTTGTAGCTCAAGATGCAAACATGAATAAAACACAAAAAAGTCCATTAAGATACCCACAGTCTATTATGATGTTTTATTTGTATTTTATATTAGTACTTTGATCAGTCACTAATCATTAATAATCTTGAATCACAAAAACAGATTCTTGAATTTGTCAGAATGCCTCTTTCACCTTTATATTTCACCTTCAATATTAAATGATAACTGAGTATGGTGACAAAATTCTTTAAATACATGTGTTTTTGTCATAACTACTAAAATGTTAAAAAAAAAAAAAAAAAAAAAGTATTTATTTGCTTCACTGGATAAAGACAGTGACTCTAGAAAAGTCACAAACATGTGCTGGTAAACGTTTCTTTTCTCTCCAGGGTAATCACCAACAACAGGTCACTTATGATGTTTTTTAGACGCTATTTATACAAAGCATTTCAGTTATTCAGAAATCAGCTAAAATGTAGCTGTACATACTGTATCTATTGAGGCAATTCTCTATCACTGCACATGCACAGAACACATACAATATTGCCATCTTTTTACACAGTTGTTGCTGTAATTGTTCTGAATTTGGCATATTTTTCTTTGTTGTCGGTTCTTTTGTCTCCCCAACCAAATTCAATGTTTTTATGTTAAGTTGAGCCTTGCGGTTGGCTGGTTGACGTTGGAGGGCTTGGCCCCGCCCTTTTTAACGAGGTAGCCATGGAGACCGCGCGAGAGCGAGAGCTAGGCAGCTGGTGGACTGTTTCCGCTCACCTAAAATAAAGAGCAGGCGAGCCGAGGACGAGGACCGACGGAGCCGTACTGACGGGAATAGACGACGAAAACACTCTCTTTTTGGTGTTATTTTTTGCCACATTCTGGTTTTGGGTGTCTTCGTTCACACAGCCTTTAATGTCTCGAAAGTGAACCAGAGAGAGGAGGGCTCGCTGCTGGTAACCTTTACATTGGTGAGTCTTGTCTCTTTTTTCCCCCCGCAAGCTAAGCACAGATAGGCCACTACGAGATCTCTTGCTCTCTCGTTCCCCTTCCGTCTGCCTGTTTTTGTCGCTCGCATAATAATAAACAAGAAAAACGGTCTTCACGCAAGGGCAGCATTTCCATTACTTGTCAAGGAGAATAATTAGTTGTTCGTCAACTAACAAAGTGTGTTATTAATAAAGCTAGCCGTGAGCGGCGACTAATATCTCTGGATATATGTCGTGTTTTTTTGTGTGTTTCTCTGACAGGTCAAGCATAACGCAGTCAGTTGGATATAAGTTTTTTTTCAGAGGACATATTGCTGTATGTTTTTAGAGATATAATAATACTTCGAAACCGGTTCGAGAGGCTAGTCGGTCCTGTCTTAAAACAGTTCACAGCTGTAGCATTACTGTATTGTTACGATGTGGTCATGTGAACAATAATAGGAGCAACATTGTGCGGTTTAAAGGCGTTGTCGTATAGTATCGAAATATATTATGGCGTCTAAATATGACAGTAACTGAATACAAACGTCTGTTAAATGTATGTGTATCTGTGTTTCTCGGTTAGAATGGGGTTTGCCGGGGTTGTCTTTGTTTTTGTCCGGCTCTGTGTGTGTGTGTGTGTGTGAGTGTAGCCCTGGCAGCCCACCACTCTTTGTTTAAATAGCTCGCAGTACAGTTGCACGTGTCGAAGCGTGTGACTCCGCTTTAGAGCTCCTATGAAGGCAGAGGACCACGTTTGAAACAGTTGCATTGATGTGTTGTTGACTTTGGAGGGCTCACATATTCCTAACACTGTAATTTCCCACTCTCTCGCTCCACCCCCCAGTTAAAGTTGGAGTTGTTTCCTATTAGCTCGGTAGGTTAAGATGTGACACCACCACACCAAAGGGCAGAGCAATCCAAATGTGAGCTGTTATTAAAACAGAGAATACATGTCAAGCATACATTTTTAGCAGCCTATGAAGTCCAGAACTAATAAAATCTAAGCAAATTATGGTGTTCAGTTCTGTGCCCATTGATGTTGTGTTTAAGTCTTACTCTTTCTGTGTGATGACATTAGAGAAAGGATGTGGGATTAATACTATATATTGGACAATATACATTTCTAATTTGTTTGATTTTGCCACATCACTTATACTCTTCAAGCTATTCCTGACTAATGGTGACATTGGATTTTAATGTGATTTTTGCATCAGATGTCCCAAGTTTCATTTACTGGATCATCCTAAAACGGACAATCCTGGCTTATTGACTATTTAACAATCGATTGACACGTGGTGGAGACACACTGTGTCCGTTGACACATGTCAAGTCGACAGATCTTATTCATTTTCTATGGAGTGCAGCAGATTTGTCCGCCCAGTGCACGATGGATACAGCACGGCGAGTGGACAGGCCGCTCACCATATTTGAATTTGCATAATTACAACTCTAACTTCAGTTCTCTTCAACTTCAACTATGCAAATGCATCTGTCCAGACTATAATGAACCCAAAATCTGTTACTGCATTGCCCCTCTCCCCTCAAGTGTTTTCAGAAACATATTTAGGTGTACTGTTTAGCTATAATATGAGAGTTTGTTACCCAGTCACCATTTTGAAAACTGACAACCCGAAACCAAGCACTGCCCAATTCGCATTATGTCCCCACCAGATGTGTCCTCGCCTGAGTCTGTGTGTCCACCATTAGGTAGTTACAGGTAAATGGTGCTTAAAGCTCATCTTATGGACAGTGCTTGCCAGTTGGGCATTCTGCGTCCGAACACACAGGATAACTACCTTTACTGATGTGTACAGCTGTATGTTCTGCACTCACCTGGTCAGTAAATCCATAAATGGAAGATTCCTTGCTGTGTGAAGTGACTTTCACACACACACACACACACACACACACACACAGGCAGAGTAGTAAAGGTCCAAACACAACAACGGGTGTCAGAAGTGGGAATTCCAAAACCTTTCCAACTGTGAGAATACAATGCATGGCTTGGGTTGATGATGGAGACATTTGTACCTCTCGTATGGTGCAGACTAACTGATCAGTTTGCAGCACTGACCCCAGACTATTGTCAGGAACCCAGAGCCGCAGTTTGAACATTTCCAGTCTACATAAGCAGAGCACCAGCAAACTAGAGCAAAGGCACAACATCCTATGCTGCTACAGAGGAAGCAGAACCAGTCACCAAACCAAAACCCTGAAGCAGCTTGTCCATGTTTTAAATGTGGAGAAGCAGGACACTTCAGGAAGTTGCAGGACCCAACAGTTGCATGTAACCATGCTGACAAAGACCCAGGCCAGCAGCTGTGGCCAGAAGGGACACTAAATCCAGATGACCAACCACAGGGTCTACAGATTGGCTGCATAAACCAAGTGTGAGAGTCTACAGATTCCTGTGACTGTAAACAGCATTCCAACACAGGCTGTGGTGGACAGCGGAGTAATCTCAGAGGAGCTGTATCGCAGTTGGAGGTGATCGATTTAAACCACCTTCTAAATGCAGGAGATGGAGATGGAATGGACGTGAAATGTGGACTGAACATCTCCTTTTAAAAATTGCATCCAAAACAATCGACTGTAATCTTCCCATCGCTCTGAAACATCTCTCTCCTCCTAGGATTGAATCTGATGAAGTCTCATGATGTTGTCATCCACACCTGTGCCAGAGTTTTCACCGATAATGAACTTGCACCCTCCCAAATAGTAAGAGGGGATGGATCAAACTATTGAGTTGCCATAGTGACCCACCATACATCCGAATGTGTGGACCAGGGTGGAAAACCCCAAAGCCAGGTTTTCCAGCTGTGCTAGAGCCTGTTGAACATCACAGAAGCCTCCAGGAGTGTTGCTGCCACCACGGAGAAGCAGGTGCCAGTCGGGCTATGCAGCTTCTCAACCAGCAAAACTGCCCTGTGAACAGGGGTATGTCTTGGACCCATAGTTGACGACTCCATGTTCAGTGCCAAGCTTAGAGGAAGAGCCAGAAAGTGCATCGTCATCACCCTTGGTTGGAAGAGTAGCAGCAGTCTCTGATCTACCTTAGCGTCTCCAAGACCTGGTCGGTGTTATTAGTGAAATACATAATAACATTGTTTTATCATGCTGCCGTTAACTCACCAATCTCTCTTTGCCAAAAGTGATTCCAATCTGGGATTGTGTGCCTGCTGCCACGCTCAACATTGACCCAGGACCTGCTAAACCTGGGTGCTAGAAAGTGAGAAGGACACCTCTTGGGTTCCAAAGTAAAGAGGAAACACCTCAGTCTGAAACTCAAGGGTTTACAGTAAAACATTTGGACTTAAGAGAGTAATTACAAGGAACAAAGGTGAAAGGCTATTCATTTTAAGTGTTCAATTGTGTCAAATATTTCTAGACAGCTTATGTTCCTGGACAGTTTGAGTTCTGCCTTTTTATGCCCGGAAA
Organism: Scomber scombrus; assembly: GCF_963691925.1. NCBI lineage: Eukaryota > Metazoa > Chordata > Actinopteri > Scombriformes > Scombridae > Scomber > Scomber scombrus. Next base: position 20,902,090 of record NC_084986.1, on the reverse strand, counting down.
CTTCAAGATGTTTTTATTTCACAACTGATAACAGTAAATTGTTTTAAAGTCCCGCAACCACTCATTTGACCCCCATTGTTTAGAGCCGGATTAGTTTAGTTTTTACACATTCTTCACACTCTGCCTTTCAGAGAATCACTGACAATGTGCTGTACATAATTTGAAGCCTTAATGGTTGTTATTTTAAAACACATTGTGTACTGCAATGAGATTTTTATGATTCCCAGTCCAGCATTCAGGTTTTTTTTCTGTTTGACAACAGAGCTTAGAGAAAACATCTTGTGAGTAAAGATAAAAGCACCGTGTTTGGCTTCAGTCCCATTCCTTGATTTCTGTACCCTTTACCTATGTCAACATTAAATACAACACTGTTTCTACTCCTACTCTTTCCTTCTCCTCTCTCTTTTTTTTCCTCTTTTCCATCTTCAGTCTGTTTCTGTCCCCTTCTTTGAGGCAGTACAGAAGGATGCTCAGGCACTGTGGGGCTTAACACTACATAATACTTCATAACAAAGGGTCCTTTCTGTGCTGCCATGCAGAGCCCCAACTCTGGGCTCCCTCCGCAGGCCCTGGCGGGCTCCACCAGCAGCAGTAGCATTGAGGCCTATCGGGTGGAAATCTCCTCTCGGCTGTTTCTTTGGCACACTGAGTGCTCTCTGTTCCCGGACACATGCCTGTGCTGCTGCTCTCCTTGGATCCCTTTGCATTCCTGGAGCCCCGGGCAGCTGAAAAACTGCAGTAGCAGCCTGCTGGCTGGCTGGTTGTCTCACTGCTGTTTGAAGTGGAGAGTTGCACGTTTTGTTTCCCCCCCCAAGGAGGGCTAAACAAAATATTTATACCATAAAAATGTCAACTTTCTTATTGTACTTGGCTCGGGCTGCAACTAATGATTATTTTTTATCACTACCCATTGGTTAATACAACACTAGGAGAAAAAAGAAAGCAAATGGTGTGAGAAGCTAGAACCAATGGATGTTGAATAATTACCTGAATGATTCAAAGTTGATTACAGTTCATTTTCTTTCAACCAACTAATCAAGTGGTTGACTAATAGTTTCAACACTACAGTGGGTTGAAATATGATGTAAACTCATGACAAATAGCACAAATACTTTTGAAAGCAATTATGTTTAGTATAACCCATATTTCCTTCAAAAGCATACCAGTCTCCACTGTCCTGTTCAAGTCTGACACGGACCAAGGCTTCAGATTTTATATGCTGTACTTCCTCCACTAACATAGTGATAAGCTGGACCGGTCACACCCAGTTTCATTGGACGGCTAGTTTTGCCTCTGCCTCTTCATGCCCTCTTCTGAATTATTAAAAGTCTCACACCAGAGCTGCTACTCTATAGATTGTTTTTCTTCACAAATAAGCAAAGCCATTCAAACTGTCACAATAACCTACATATAAACACGTTACGCAAGCCTTCAGAAACTCCTGGAGGAACACTTTTAAAGCTCACTGACTCTAACAGACTTGTAAGACACTGACTAGCCTAGCAACATTAAAGGGATAGTTCAGGTTTTTTGACATGAAGTTGTATGACATCCTCACCGTCAGTGTCGTACATCAGCAGTGGCTTTTACCCCACTGCGTCCTGTGAGCGGAGTTCTGGCCCGCTTTTGGTGAAGAAGAAAGTAGTTCCGTTTCTGGGGTCAAAGATAAAGCATTTTGCTTCAAAAAACAATATGCGTTAAAAAGAGTAATACATTTGCATCACAAAATCGTTGTCCGTAAAAAAAAAAGTCAGACCTCACAATCACCTGGCACTATTTTCCCTCCCTACGTATCACTGCGCGCTGCCGCCTGTTGACAGCTGCGCACCTTTCCATCAGCTGTTTCACAGTGTTTACATGCTCGGATACGTGAGAGCACTAACGTGAGAAATAGAGAGAGTTAAATATATTATTAGACAAGAAAATATGCAAAAAGATTTGCGATTATGCAAACAGAAGCTGGTACGCTGGCCTCCTCATCAATTGAGAGATCTTGCATCTGTGGCATGACAAGTTCCCATTCGTGGCAGCAGTAGCTCTCCACCTCCGTCGGCATTTATTGCGCAGTGATATGAAGGGAGGGAAAAAAGTGCCAGGTGATTGTGAGGTCTGACTTTTTTATGGACAACGATGCAAATTAGTGATGCAAATGTATTACTCTTTTGAACGAGTAATACTAGCCGGAACTACTTTCTTCAACACCAAAAGCGGGCCAGAACTCTGCTCACAGGACGCTGTGGGGGAAAAATCACTGCTGATGCACAACACTGATGGTGAGGATGTCATACAACTTCATGTCAAAAAACCCAAACTATCCCTTTAAGGCTTAAAACAACCCATAATGCATTGAAAAACAACTGTCTTATATTCGGAACAAACATTAAAAATTTCAAATGCATTTATTGCTGTAGTCTATTCTTTATAGCCTCTATAGTCATCATTCTTTATGTCAAGCCTGAGAGAATAACTAATGTCCCATCAGTTGAGCTGCTCACTCAGCGTTGAAGTGCTGATCAGCTTGAGTCTGCAGTGGGCGTGACGTGATTGCGTTACAGCAGTTAATGCAGCAACTGTGGCAGCTCCATCCCAGATAGACAGTGCTTAATTCAGTATGAAACAAGGAAGTAGTCTTGTTCTCTTGTATAAAGTAAGGTAGTGTTTCCCCTCCTTGCAACATCTGCTTGTGGGAGCTGACGTGTTTCATGACTTGACATGTTTTTATTAAATCTGTTGAGTAGGTCCCCTCTCTTCAGTTTGAAGAGATCATTATCTGTCAGCTCAACCACTCCAGTGACACTAATATAATTGAGAGCAGTCATACTGGAGTAATGACTAATAACTATTTAAATGTGCTGTTTGACTGTACATACAGCCATGTCTAGCTAATATTACCGGCTATCCACTCGGCTGCAGGCATGAAGTTTGTTTGTTTATGTGGTGTGTTTCAAGAACGATGTTCCAGGAAGCAGAGACTAAACTCTCAAAGTTTAAAATAGCACCACATTCTTTAATGTGACGCATCAAGCTCAACTACTTTGCCTGTGTATCTGACAGGAAACGCACACAGTTGCAAGTTAGAAAAGTTGACATCCAACCATAAAGTATTCCTGCACCACCACTGTCAAACTGCCTGCTGTGATATTAATGAATTAAATGCCTGAACACAGAGTCAACGTATTAAAAAAAAAAAGAAAAAGATCTGCAAAAAATGTCTTAAAGGCTCCGAGCTATCTTGTTCTACATAATTGGAATGCCATATTTTGTAGGATACCTTTAGCACAGAGTTAATGACTTTCTCCTTTTCTCCGAACTTCTGTGTGAAAGCAATTAAGCTAATTCTGCTTAAGTTTACACTTTGCAAACGTATTAGCCGGTCAATACTCTGCCCTCAGCACTCTGGTGAGGTCAGTCCTGCATTATAAATGCCATCCAAAGTGGTTATTTACATCCCAACAAGTGCCTAACAAGTAAACACTTTTGGTTTTTTTTATGTCCTGCGTTTGACTTTTGTTTGTCCTTGATATTGCGAAGATGCTCGTCTGGCACATGAGGTTACACAGGAGGCTATCTGTAACCTGGGGCTGAGCGGCGGTGGCGCTCTGATCCCAACACGGACAAATGAGAAAGTGTCTATGGATCAGATGGCTGGCACAGGTTCCTCCCGCATGTGTTTATGACTGTCTGCACTTTGGCTCAACGAAGTACACAAACTGTCCTGCCAAGACCAGCTTACGTCACCCTCTCCCACTGGGCTGCACCGCTTGCAGGTATGCCTCCCCCATCAGAGCCACGGAGACATCAGAAAGATGGAGGGCAGTAGGGGGCCCTGCTGTTAATAGTCAATATGAAATTTTTCTGCCTTGATCTTCAATCATTTAAAATTTAGCCCAGTGTGGAGGCACATGTTGGAATTGATTTCAGCATAAATGTCATTGTGTGCGTATACCCTGCTTTTGGTTATACTGCTTTTGTTCTATTATGAGTAATTAGACGCTTAATACACGTTCAGAGGTTGTTTTCTTTATTTTCTTTCTTGTGATTTATGTTTTCAATATCTATATATGTTGGTGTCACAAACACACTCACTGTAGGTGTGTTTGCCTTTCCAACGACATGGAGTGTATATATACACCGTCACCCAACCATGAGTGTGCATGTGTGTGTTTACAGTTAATTCCCCCGTCGCAGTAGCTCCGGGTAGTCTGTGGCAGTGCCAGTGACCGCGCAGATCTGCAATCAAATTCACAGCTCTCTAATTGCAGCCATGCCATTACTGTAGCCATTAGCTCAGCAGCCTTGTGTTACTGTAATGGGCCCTCTCTCTCCTCTCTCTTTCCCCCCTCTCTCTCCTCTCTCTTTCCCCTCTCTCTCTCTCTCTTGACGGTATGATGCCTGCCAGCCAGCTATTTTCCAGCAAAACGCAGACACTGCTACTTTATCCCAATCTCTCTGTAGCAACATAGCAAAAAGAGTATACACACCAACATCTCATTTATGTAATGATGGTATATGTCTTGTTGTATCAACCAATAAATACTTTTAGGAGGTTAGTTAAGGTGGTATCACAGAGGGAGATTAGTGGCGTTATTGTCTGTGTGCGTACGACCGTACTCGTCGCACTCTGCTTCTTTTTAAAGGTGTCTTACAGCAACACTTAATCAGCTTTCTGCTACTCTGCTGTCATCCAGCTGCATCTAATTTTACATTTAAGTTGAGAGATGTTGTGCAGATATTTACAGCACTGCTAGCACTTACACTACCACATTGTTTGTGGTTTGTAATCCGTGCAAAGAATAAAACAAGCTTAGGAGACAGGTATTATTGGCTGATACTGAGAGCTACTTCACATCTATGTGATTAATAAAAGTGTTATGTTAAAGAAACTAGCGCTTTGTGCAGTTATCTTAACATAGTTTCTCCATCAAACTCTATTGCTAATAGTAGTCTGCAACATAAGGCAGCATAACATCACAGCTGAGCAGATGGCAGCACAGCATCTGTTTTTCATAACTATATTTTAAGGACTTCATGCTGCAAGTTTTTGTAAATGTGCATTTATAAATGCACCAAGTAATATTGAACCTATACTAAATAACCTAAATAAATATGTGAAGTCTGTTAGGCCAGATGGGAACAGTCTGAGTCATAAACTGAAACTTAACTTAATACATTATGTTCCTTCAATTAAAATGCAGCAGGATTGTTTCTCTTGTTTTGCACTGACTCTCTATCTCTCTCTCTGTATCACACAAACATTTTTAGCCTCTCTCCTCCTAATGCCGCTACCTTATCAGCAGCAGGGATTTGTTTCCGTGTTACATCATCTACAGCCGAGTGTAATGGCTGGTTTATTTAGTTAGATCTTGTGGTGGAGCCAAGAGTGGGGATCGAGGGGAGATCAGAGTAACTCTCCTGCTGCTGCCGCTGCTGCTGCCGCCACTAGTGGTTTTTCAGTGAAGAGAGCTGGAAATTGTTTCTGTCTGCCCGTGGGGTATTTAAGGGTGGTTTAAATAGCAGGATGCTGTTTGAGGAACCAAAGCATGTGAAAAGGAAATACACACAGAGTCATTCACACAGTTGTTATTATTATTGTCAGTAAACCAAACTGCCACTCAATGACGTGCAGAGAAGGCCTTTTTCATGTCAGTCTTCACAGCTCTGTCTCTCTCTCTCTCTCTCTCTCTCTCTCTCCCTCTCTCTCTCTCTCTCTCTCTCTCTCTCTCTTTCTCTCTCTCTCTCTCTGTTGCTTTTCGTTACGTAATCCTCGTTGAATGTTGATAGTAATCTGCCTTCTCCTCCCCCTCCCCTCTCTATCCCATCCTCCTGGACAGGTTAAGCCGTAGAGGACTCTTGCTGGTCGCCGGAGGAAAAGATGTGCGATGGAATGGTAGCGTTTCAGACGAGAGCCCTTTCCTCCTCCTCCTCTTCCTCCTCCTCTCTAGCCCACAGGCTGGCTGCCTCTGCGCTTCTCCTCCTCTTCACCCTGCTCCCTCATGGTCACGCTTCAGGTAAGACGCACACAAACACACTCACACACACACACACACTGTCTCTCCTCCCACATGATACACATTGACTAAAGCGCCATCTTCGCCCCCCGTCTCTAGTGAGTTGATCGAGGTTATTTTCCCTTCGTCTTGCAGGTCAGTTAGATTAAATTGGCTTCCTTTACCCTTGGGCCGGTCAGGTCGCTCTGCCTCCAAGCGGCAGCCAGAGAGCTCAATCCCACCCACTCCGCGTATCCATTCACCGCCTTTAATGAATCACAACAGTTTTCCTCCATTATCGAGCGAAAACAGAGAGATGAAGTTGTCTGCGGTCACATTGCTGTCATAAGGTTTTAATCAGCTATGACATTTAGTGTCCTCTGAGAGCTTTTAGCACGGCTAGTCAGTTTTGTTGTTGTTTTTTTAAACGCCACACCAACCCTCAGATCAGGTTTAGTCTTTCAGCTTTACATTAGTATTAGGATTTTCAGATTGAACTATGTGTAGTGAAAGGAAGGCAGATTTGGTTCACACTTGGAAGTTTAACACAAGTAATGGGTATTTAATAAGCACTACTGAGAGCTTGTGTCCTTTTGTTTCTTAAAAAAGAATTACAATGTTGATGCTGCGTACTCGCTGAACCCTTTCGCTTGTGCCAGCTTTCCTTTCACTTCAACCCTCCAATGTTCCAGTCCCCTCCCCCAACACACACACACACACACACACACACACACACACACACACACACACACACACACACTACCTACACACATGCACTGCCCACACACACACACACACTCCCCCCACATAGCCAGCTTGTGAAATGTGCCAGATGTCCTTGCCACAGAGTGCAGGCAGACTGTGTGTGTGTGTGTGTGTAAATGTGTGTGAGGTGTGGTTTTTAAGGCTCCAGGATGTTTTTGAGGCGTTAATTGATTTTCTTTCTCTAATGCCCTTAAATAAATAAATGTGTTCATGGGTGTGTGGGGGAAAAAAACCTGGTAACAGAAGGAGGAGAAAGAGATGGATGATGGGTGAGGAAGGATGGGGGGTTAGGGGGGTGGGCGGCACTGCTGATCCCAAGTGTATCTCCTCTCTCTCTCTTTCTCATCTTATGTAACATACATGATTCATGTAGAGCCCAGAGGGGCCGGTATCACGTTCACGTTCTGCATCCAGCACGCTCACACACACACACACTGCCTACCAATGCCAAGGAAAATGTGTCCTCAAATCCCCAGCCCACGTGCGCTGCATAGTGTGTGTGTGTGTGTGCGTGTGCGTGTACTTGTGCAGTCCCGTCTCTCCGTTTGCTCACATTGTGACAATTTGTGGACGTTACGGCTCGTGCCCAAACATTTAGCGAGTCAGCATATTAAAAAAAAAAAGACCCCGTATCGACCCGTGTTGCTGACAGTTGCTTTATTACATCTGGACAAACGTGCAAGCAAGAATTCCTCTTTCACTACCCATGATGCACCTGCCCCTTTAAGACTGCCAGTCAAGCGATGGAAAAGGACAGTGAGTTCTCTTGACTTCACCACCAGGAGTATTTTCAACTGGCTTGTTTAACGACAGTGAGTGCGGTGTACTGTAAGTCCGGGGGCTCAATCTACTGTTTGAATTAGCTGATCAAAAACACAATATAAGCACAATTTGTTTCACATCAACACCTGCATTACTTTATCTTTTAATGAAGGTGTTTTACAGTGAATTATTGGAAACTCTCAGTGGTGTTTTGGGTGAACTGACAGTAATACACAGATTATTTTCAGGTGCTGTCATAGCAGTGTATTTTCTAGCATAATTACTTCCTCATAGAACACAAAGAAGTCGTCATGCTGACTCATAGTTCAAGAGTTCTGCCTCTGTGTGCAGAGTGGTGTATAGCGTGTGATATTTGCCCTTACGTTAAATAAATAGAAGCTAAAATATTCATGGCAGCAGAGATTACAGTAGTTTAAGTACAGGTTTCAAGGCGAATTTCAAGTATCTGTTAAAGATGAATGAGGAGGATTTTTCTTCTGTCTTCAGACTGGTTTGGGGGCATTTTTCAATTCAAGCACTGTTGTATGAACTTTAAATATTAATTCAGATTTTAAAAGAAACTAAGGTTGAGGAATGAAATGATAACTGGTTGACAAAAGAAGAATTTTAATGTTATGAAAATTATACAAGTGTGAAATTTAATCTACATTTAGACACATTAATATAAAGGCCCCTTTTTTAAAAGCTTAAAAGTCATCATCGTATGAGATCCTCTGTTCGCTGGCCCCTCGCTCTCCTGCTCACTAGACATAATTCACATAGGGAATACCTTGACATGTTCCAGGGATGGAGATTGCTCTGGAAAATGTTCATGAATATGAAATTTCATCACTGCTGACAGTCTTATTTCAGACTCATAACAGTGTGCAGTATGAATAGAAATGGATACTAAAAATACTGAACAGCATTTGCATACAATAACAAAAGCTCTAAACACCAGAGAATTACAGACTGTGCAGTACAGAATCAAACTTCCGTTTTTGGGTCTTTGGAGGCTTATGTGTCACTTGGTCTTTTGTAGGTGTTAATCTTTTAGGAACTTCTGCTTTCAAGTGATAGAAAATTAAATGGATTGTTAGGATAACGGACAGTAAGCGTTGAAGTACCCTATTCTTCCAATTTTGGTTCCCTTAACAAAGAAAGGAAAAGCTTGATGCATTGGTCAGGTTTTTCAGGGAAAGGTCAACACAACATTTCTGTGTAAATGCTCCGTTAGGAAGTAGTGACAAAGCCTTTTGTAGTCGAGGTATTTTTAGATTTCAACCAATCACGGACCGAGTCGTGTCTTCTTTCAGCTGTTGGCTGTAAACAAGATTATCAGCAGCAGGATCTGCTAAGCAAATGTAAACGCATCCCTCCAATTTGTGTTTGTGATTACCGTGTAGATGACATTTGTGTTCGAGACATTCTTCCAAAAACTAGCAACATGCTAAACAAAATATTCTCTGCTTTCAAGCAGGGTGCCAGTAAACAAACACAGCAACAAAGCAGCTTGTTGGTTTTTGTGTATGCAAAGGATAAATGGCGTCAGTCTGGAGGATTTGGGGCACAGTGCAAATATCGCTTGTTTCAAGTCTTTTTCTGAGTCGATCTGACATCCCACTAATGTTGGCTGCACAGAGCTTAGTTCCTAATATGGTGTCAATTCCTTACAGTGAGCCTTTGTGGTTTGGTTCAGAGGAAGTGGGCCTAGACAGTGAGTCAGAGCTGAAAGAATAAAGATGGGAATTTCTTGTGCCAAAGGGTCCATTCACATGATCGCGCTGCTCTAACAGTGTTATGTGTCAGGAGGCACAGACACTCCGGCCATCCTTGTGGGTCCGGTTAAACAGATAAACCAGAAACCCTCTAAAACCCCATTGTCCTCTGGCGCTGAGTCAAAGCTGTGCAGCACAATGCCAGCGAGGAGCAGAAGTCTCCCCACAAACAAGCCTGCTGTGAGCTCTGTGTGCTGGTGATGTTTATGTATGTTCATGTGTGAGAACGGGAAATGGCTTTTCCTCGGGCCTGAAAGAAAGGTGGAGTCACAGGGTGAAGAAAAGAGCAGAGAAGAGTGCAAGAGAAGGAGGAGAGAGCCGCCTTTCTAATTTCCTCTGAGGTTTGTGTTTGTTTTTGACAATCGATCGCTGCCCATTCTTGGCTTGAGTTAAACACGTTGTTGTTTTTTTTGTGTCTGGGCCTGATGTGGGGTCATTGCCCTGACCCATCCTTTTTAGTTTTTAGCCACTCTCGCATTAAGTGTGTAGGACCAGGTTACCAGGATACGGGGATGTTCTCTGAAAAGTCAAGTTGCCCAAAGAAAAAAAAAAAGACACAACGCAGACTCCCCCTTTTTCTCTTTAATAACAGACTATACTCCAGTGGCTAGCATAGCGTCACTGCTCTGACCACAGAGGAAAATATCTGAATGAGCCATGCCCTACTTCTCTCGCTGTGGTCTTTGAAACTTGTTGCTTTCTGTAGCCAAACAAAACTCTGTCTCTCTGTGTGTGTGTGTGTGTGTGTGTGTGTGTGTGTGTGTGTGTGTGTGTGTGTGTGTGTGTGTGTGTGTGTGTGTGTGTGTGTGTGTGTGTGTGTGTGTGTGTGTGTGTGTGTGTGTGTGTGTGTGTGTGTGTGTGTGTGTGTGTGTGTGTGTGTGTGTGTGTGTGTGTGTAAAAAGTCACAGTGTGTCAGTCTGCTTGCACACTGTTGCTTTCCTGCCCTCATAGAAAGTTTGGGACATCGGCCGGGTTTACAAACACTGCAGTCTGAGCTGGGGGGGTGGGGATGGGGGTGGGTAGGAGTTGAGGAAGAGGGGGTAACTGTTCAGAATAGTCCCCTAAAGTCCTGTTAGCCAGGCAGTTTGCAAGCAGGCAAGAGTAAAGAAACACATTGGCTACTGGCTCCTTTCTGAAATGTGAGAACAAAGAGGGCTTTTAGTGGGGTGGGGGTGAAGGGGTGGGTGTGTGTGTGTGTGTGGGGGGGGGGTGGGGGGGGGGGGGGGGGGGGGGGGGGATAGATGGAAGATACAGACCAAACCACAGCACCACACCAGACCAAACCACAGCAAACTGCAGCTCCACTAGATCACCAGCCTGCAATTAAGACTTCTAACTCACTCTGTTCATGTATGTAAGAGAGTGTGAGAGTGAGCGTATTGAACACAGCCCCCCCCCCCCCTTTTTTATTCTATGATGTCTTTTTCTCTCTCTCTCTTTCTCTCTCTGTCCGTCTCCTTTTCTTTTTAAGGCTCCAGCCATTAGCCAGGTGACACCAGAGACCATTAGCAGCAGTCTGGTTGAATCTATCAGCCTTTTCTCTCTTTCATTACCTGTGTGTTTATCACTAGAGCCATCACACTCTCTCTTTCTCTCTCTCTTTTCTCTCACCCCCTCTGTGTCATTTAAACAGCTCTCCCACCCAATCAAGCCCTAAAGGGAAACTTTAAACGCTTGGCCAGACAAAAAGGAAAATTGTCCATGGAAACAGACACTGCAGTGCGGACAGGGCGACGCAACACAACACCCATTTCATTCACTTTAAACAGCGGACCAGACTGTTCCAGTACTTACTGAAGAGCCCAGATGTTTTAGGGTTACTGTTAAAGCTACACAGCGCTGCCATGTCTGTGATATCAAATCATGGCAGGTGCTGCATAGTACAGGTTAATGAATGATAAGGCACAGCAATGGTCAAATCTGATACCATACTAATTATGACGAGTACACAGAGCAGCATTTATAATCAGGCTCTTATTAGTTATTTTACACGATGACTCAGCAGATTTATTATCGAAACGTATGCAGCTATTATTGAGAAACACCCAATCTTTGTGTTTTCGGGCATCTCTCCAGAATTGAAGGATTATTTAGAAGCTACATTAAGTATGAGGAGCTGAGAGGCAAGTGTGCAAATTGTTTTTCAGTGAAATGTGTGTGGTTGTCTGAAGCAGCAGGCAGTCATAATGATTTCCAAAGGGCCTCATCTGAGGGACCAGCCTGCTGAGTAGAGGACATTTCTGACTAATGAGCTGCTAAATATATCCCCCCCTCAGTTTCTCCTGTCTTCTGATGCTTTTGCCTATGTTCTTTTCTTTTAGTTCTTTTATTTTATTTTATTTTGATTTCATTATTTGCTTCCTCTTTTTTTTCTTTCTGTTTTTTTTAACCATCTTTGTACTTTCTAGCTTTCTTTTGTTGCGTTTTATGTCAAGCTGTCTCCTCCAAATCACGCCAAAGTATATTTTCCTATGAATCTTTCTTTCTTTTTTTTACTCTCTCTCTCTCGTTCTCTCACCTCCTTTTGATGTGTGTTCCTCAAGCCCACTGAAACTGTGTTGGCTGTTTTGTTTTTTTTCTCTCCCTTTTTTCATCACACCGTTAGTCAACAGCAACATCCTGTTCGAACAAGTTCATCAGCTTACACATAACACACCGAGCATCCTACATATGCTGGATTTGCCAACACACACTGAGCCAGACTGAGAAAAACACGACCAGAGCCTGTGACGTGGGCATAGCATGAATGGTTTTCTTTATGACGGGGGTAAAAAAGTGCTACCTGGATGACAAGAAAAAGCTTGGGGGAATATTTTGATGTGACAAAAAGCTCAGAAAAAAATCATAATCTTGATGTATAGACCAAGGAGATGGCAGTCTTTTACAAATAAAGCCACACTTCCTGTCACCGCTTCACAATAAAGCCCTCTAGTGGTTTTATTAGAGACTCTTACTGAGAAGCAGCAGCAGTAATTGTTTGGCTTGCATTAAGTGGTGTTTTAAAGCAGCAATTACTACTTTAAAACCACAAAATATTCTCAGATAATACAGAAGCTGCTAAAGTCGTGACAGCTGCGTACAATAACACTATTAAAAAGTGGGCTTTCTCTCAAAAACAGTGCCTACTTGTTTAAAGAAACCTATCTAGAAGTGCACAGAGGGCTACTCAGACACAACCAGTCAGGCAGCACATAAAGTAAACCACTTATCCGACAGACTGGCTGACTTTGAGCCGAGGGGAAGGGCTGGGCTCTACATGTGCTATCCTGCCGCGTTTGTGTTGCTCGTTGTCAGGGTAGGAGGAGGAGGAGGCATACAGCTGTTTCTCTTTAACTGATTGCATTTCAGCAGAAAACGCTCCATCATCTCTGTGTTTCTCCTGCCATTTCTGCCTCATTACATGTTTGATAACGATTGCCCCAAAAAAAAAAAGGGGAGGAAGAGAGGAGATGACAAACGGCAATTCACAACACTTTACTTTGCTGATCACTCTCCAGAGAGAAGTGGGAGCACAGAATCGCATTCAGAAGAGAGTCCACGGAGCTGTTAGGGATTAAAAGCCTAACCCTAACCCTCAAAGATAATTTAGTATTGTACACAGCTTCCGTGTCGCAGGCTTGAGCTTCGGCCTTCTTTTCACGGCCTCCTTAGTGTCTACCCCATCCTCTTAATCACAAGCTTAAGTTGATTTCTCACCTGAGTGCATGCTAACGTCTAATGCCTTGTCTTAGTATTAGTGCTTAATCTTTCCGAGATCTGTTTCTCATTATTTCCTGGTATTCTTTTGCGCTGTAGGCTCTCATACTCATCATACTGTAACCAGTTCATTAATGGAGCGTTGAGATGTTTAGTGGCCAGTTGGCTTAGCTCCACTCTAATGCCCTCTGTCCTTATTACATCATCTGTAAACAGTTCCCTGTTACGAACAGCAGCCGATGGCGGCGGTCTTTGTGATCGGCCACACTCGAGTCCATTTGGATAATTGTGTTAGGATTTATGAGATGCTGTCTCTATTAATTTCCATATCTATTTGTAGAGTTTGATACTTTCATAAATGAATCTGAACACTTTAAATTTAATTTAAATCCAGTTTAAGAATAATGACAAATGGCCGCCGTAAGCTTTCAAAGTCCAAAGATGTCTGCCCACTCAGTCTGAGCCACGAAGCTCCAGCAATACATTTATGATAAGAAAATGGAGAAATGTGACTAAATCATGACAGTTGTAAAGCTGCAACCAGCATATATTTGGTGTTATTCATTGACTTATAATGACACACAATGATAAACGACTGATTAATGAATACAGGACTATAATTAACAGTTTGTTCTAATCGCCCAGCGTTGTGTGTAAGCTGAGATGTGTAGGCTAAAGTCATTGTAACTTATTTTAGACCTGAGTGACAAATTAGATTACTTACAACTCACTTCACCGGCTTTAAAATAACTTGATGACCTGAGGCTTCACATCATCTAAGTTGCCATAATAAAACACATAAAAGTCAGCATGTGTAAGTCAGTTACTGTATTGTTTATTGTTCATCGTGATGACCTTTCCTCACTCGCCAAATTGCTCCCAAAGCTACAAGTCGGCTGAGGTTTGCCTGTGTCTGCCCTGGCTGCAGGCCCATCCAGGCTCTGGATGATGACAGAGTCTCATATCTGTGTTTGCATTCACAAGCTGTTTACTGCGCTCCAGACAGCAATATAAACTGTACTTTGTATCTTCTTCGTGATGGTAAACAGGCGTCATTGTTGGGAACTCTCACTGGAGTTCCTCCTGTTAGCTCATTTCCCTATCTAGTTTGTTTTTTGTTTTTTTTTATCTGAAGTGAAATTTATTTACCAGAAAAGTACATTTAAGCTTCTCTTATTGTGTTGTAAGAAATGGTTCATTTCCAATACACTTTATATACCAGTTTGAATTCAGTGTTGCTCAGCAGTGAATTTCCTTTAAAGAAAATGCTCATAGCTTAAAAGCACAGATAGGAAGACTTGAAGTTTTTTTTCCAACTTGTCTTGACATGGTGTGCTTGGCTGGAACATAATGTTCATGGATAGTTGCCCAACAGCTTGAGATTTTCTCTTGGGAATGGCTCATTTTCATTGCCAAATACAGGTAGAGGAGGACGACGATCATAAGGGTTTATACTCCTTTCAGCAGAAACAGGGCGGGAATATCCTCATCATATTTTGGCCTTCAATCCTGATCCACGTCATTTAATATTCAGCACATGAATGCACATCGCTATATTCCTTTGATTCCTGGCTGCTTTTTTTAAATTTTATGTCCTCTCCCTCCTCCTCCCCCATTCTCTCACACACATACACCAGCAACTACACTCTTTGATCAGCTTACCCTTCATGACTAGGAGATTAGTAGCAGCTTTTAGTACACCATTCATTGTGCATTTTGAGATCTGCGTTACACAGTGTGTTAGCCTATAAGCGCCCACTGTCGTCAAAGAATGCCAGGACGACAAACTGCGTACCCTCTTCACTCAGCGGGGCCGACTGCATGTGTTGGAGAGCTTATACACCCTCACGCTCGCTGCCATTTGTTCACCCTCTGGCTGAGCAGTTGCTCCATCAAAGTTCATTTGGACTTGATTAGAGTGATGACGGAGACGGGGCTGTAACACTGACTGCATTGTTGAATCATTGGAAATGTGATGCAGAGTGTGAGGTACCATCTGTGTCTTTGTAACTTTTAAATTGACATTAACAGGATTGTAATGAGTCTTCCTGCTCAACACAATATAACTCTTATATTTAATAGTCAGTGTGTTTGAAGTATGTGCTGATAAAGAAAAGAGCAGCAAGCCAACAGCTTTTTAAACATTTCCATTAGAGCCCGACCGATGTATCGTTCAGTCGATATTATCGACTGATAGTGACCTATCACAGATGTATTGTTCAGTTGATATTATCGACTGATAGTGACCTATCACAGATGTATTGTTCAGTCGATATTATCGACTGATAGTGACCTATCACAGGTGTATCGTTCAGCCAATAATATCGACTGATAGTGACCTATCACAGATGTATCGTTCAGTCAATATTATCGACTGATAGTGACCTATCACAGATGTATCGTTCAGCCAATAATATCGACTGATAGTGACCTATCACAGGTGTATCGTTCAGCCAATAATATCGACTGATAGTGACCTATCACAGATGTATCGTTCAGTCAATATTATCGACTGATAGCGACCTATCACAGATGTATCGTTCAGTCAATATTATCGACTGATAGTGACCTATCACAGATGTATCGTTCAGCCAATAATATCGACTGATAGTGACCTATCACAGGTGTATTGTTCAGTCGATATTATCGACTGATAGTGACCTATTACAGGTGTATCGTTCAGCCAATATTATCGACCAATATTGACTTATCACAGATGAATCTTTAGCGGCAAATATGTTGTCCAATATGTGCCGATCCTTTTTCTTAATTCAAATTTTATATACGTATGGGTTTTTTTAATTCATAGCTAATTAGAATATTTAATTCCCAGTCAAGTTCACTGTTTCAGTGCACTGATGTAATTTTATACAATAAAATGTATTAATTGTAAAATATCACGCCGACCATTAGATGTCTCTGTGTTTGATAACCGTGTCTGAGGGATCATTGTTAAAAAATTTGAGTTTATGTACATAAATATATCCAATATATCGATGTATCACTCCCTAATTTTGGCATGGGCCCCTAAAATCCACTCTGTGACTTCAAACAACACATGAGCGTGTCAGAGCTGGTAGGCAGGGTCGGGATTATCTCCCTGACTTTCACCTTCAGCAAATGTCCCAGGCAACAGCACTCATTCTTCTACTGGCTGGCAGTTCTGCTGAAATATGATCAGCCCACAGTTGCATTGACAGTTTTTTTGGGGGGTGGTGGTGGGGGGGTTGTGTGTCTGAACACATGCACGTGTGTGTAGGAGGGGTCCCACACACTCTTTTGTTTTCCTCTGAAAGCTGAGTAGAAGGAATGTCTGCCTCCCAGCTGTCCTCAGCGGCCAGGGTGATAGAAGAGAGAAGGGGGGAGCTCACTGTTCGCCTTCGCTAACATCTTCCCATCTGTTACTCGAGTGCAGAGAGAGAGGGAGTGTGTGTGTGCAGGCTTGTATCTTGGGGTTGAGGAGAGGGTCATACAATAGTGGTATTCCCCTGCCCCCTCCCTCACCATTTCACCCGCTTTGGCCTCTCATGCATATTTAACCCTTCAAATGCAAAGTTTGCCTGTTGTCCTTTTTGGAGGCACGCTGCTTAAATCTGTCACTGTGTCCCATCCCTCAGTGAACAGGGGACAATAGGGTGTAATGGCAGCACACGTGGCTTGTTAAAAGCATTGCAACAGCAGGGGAGGAACGGGTGGGGAGAGGAGGAGGATGTTCTGTCTGTTTAGAGACTTCCTTCACTCTCTGTGTATATGTATCGTGTATGTGTGTGTGTGTGTGTCGTGTTACAGCTGCGGGAAGAGGAGAGATAAGTGGTCCAGTTGAGTTCTCTGGAAATACTCATTTGAAATCCCAGAGCTGTTTCACTCAGGTTTTCTGGCAAACTTCCTGTTTAATGTGGAAATGACACTGTTGGTTTTGGCAGCAGTGGGGTTTTTTTTCTTTATTTTGGACGTTCGTTGTGATGAAATGGGTGCCTACAGC
This sequence comes from Scomber scombrus, assembly GCF_963691925.1. NCBI lineage: Eukaryota > Metazoa > Chordata > Actinopteri > Scombriformes > Scombridae > Scomber > Scomber scombrus. Next base: position 20,885,120 of record NC_084986.1, on the reverse strand, counting down.
TCAGTCTGAAAACCCGATTCATACCCTGTGCCCCGAACTGTCCACACACATATAACACAGAGAGGATGTCGGCAAGAAACACAAACCTGCTGTTTACAAAGGAGCCTCGGGATACTACCAGCCTACACTTCCACGGTTAGTAAACTGTCCGCCTGTTTGTGTGTGTACTTAAAGGCTTTTGTATAAACATGCCGGCACCTCCTCTCACACCACATCCTTGTTCTTCATCGTCCAAGTTGTCCTCTTCCTCACAGCCCCCCCCCCCCCCCCCCCCCCCACACACACACACACACACACACACACAGGCCCAGGACAGGACACGGTAAAAACAGCAGTATTTGGAAAAAATGGGTTTCACGCTTTTAGGTTTCAGCTTTTTTCCCCCCTCACTACAGTAACACAAGACTACCTTTATTAGCCTTTTTTCACATTTTCTTTCCCATGACCTTTCGCCTGGTTCAACAATATGAGCTTTAGTTCTCTTTCCATCTTTCTCTTAGAGTCCAGCTGTTATAAGTGGACAGAATATGAAAGCAAAATTGTGTGTGTCGGTGTTATCGCGTGACTCTCACTCGCTCACTCACAGAGGAAGAACACAACGCTGCTAGTATCACACATCCAGACGTTAAGCATCGTGTGTCACGGTTAGGCGTCACTCAGCCAGGTCGGTGTACTGAGTTGTGTCACTTCATACTGTGTGAAGTGTCTCTTCGCTGAAAGCTCATTTGTGATGTCTGTGAAAGTGAGCGCAGGAAGGTACCTCTTGACACATATACACACAATATCATATTCTATAGTCACGTTATGACGGGTTTAATGATTTCTAGTTAATAGTGTACTTTACTGAAAAATAATTTCACTGTATGGAATATACAGCATCTTCTGTTTACCTGTTTATCAGCCTTTTTCTTTAATATATAATGTTACACTACACCAGTCCTATTATTGGGAATTACATTGTAAAACTTACAAGACACCTGCATACCAGATAAAACCTGACCGATAACAGTCAGCGATTATTACCAGTTGATATTATCTTATCTCAGATATATTGACATTTGTGTATAAGTTGTCTGACATGTACTGGTATATATCTTTTTAAGTTATATAGGCAGCATTTTATTTACTTAATCCCTTTTTTGAGTTCAGTTCAAATATAAATGTACATCTCTTAAGTTCTATTTGGGTTTTTTATTTATAGTTATTTATAATCATTAAATTCTCATTGAAGTTTATTGTTTCAGTGCACTGATGTCATTTTATACAACGACGTTTATTGTTTATGTGTATATAAGATTATTGGCTAATATATCGATGACGAAAGTTTTTTTATTCCCTAATATTGGTATCAGCCCCAGAAATCTAGTATTGGTCAGGCCCTAATCCTAGTTGGTCATTTTTGCCACTTTATCCTTGTCCTGTTTATGCCTCAGATTCAGTTTACTATAATAAACTAGGAAAACCAGGAAATATACACATATGAGAATCTGGAACTAGTGAATTTCAGTCATTTTTGCTTAAAAATGTTTTGACGTTCACCCAAAATTCTAGCTGACTAATCCATTAATTGATTAACCATTTCAAGAATTTAACAACACCTCCATTTTCTCTCCAGATTTCTGTCTAGCATTTATCCACCAATTGCAGAATTGAGTGGCGAGTCTTGAGTCTTTCCAACACCATCCCACCACGGGCTCTGCCACACATAACAACAGTTTGGTTAAAAATCCCACGGATTAGCGACATAGACTGGGGAATGAAAAAAAAAAACACCATGGTCCCCAAAAATGACAGCAACATCATTAAAAACAACAACAAGTGAGGACTTGGAGAGACGCCAACAAAGGAACAAAAACATATTTAGTAGGCCAAAGAGAGCATCATCATCCCCTCAGTCTTTAGCTTAATCCAGCACACAGCCCCCCACACCCGCCTTTAGCATATATTCACACACAAATTCCCCTGCTCCTCGACACACACACTCGCACACACACACACACCCTCTTTTATGGCCTATTGTTCTACAGAGCGACCAAACAGCTGGTTGCAGAAGTCATCAGTATCGGATCTGCTTTAGAGCGCTCCCAGCTTGTAATAGAGGATAATTAGAATTTTAATTTGCCTGGGCAAAGAGGGCTAAAACCCTCCGTCTTCCCCCTACCGTGTTTTCCCTAAATCCCCCTCCTCCCTCCCTCCCTCCCTCCCTCACTCCCCCCACAAACACCCTCCAGCTCTTAGCAGACTAGTGCCATCGGTAACAGATGGGGAGAGGGAGATATTCACAGCCAGGCGGGCACTTGAGAGCAAGGCTAGGGGATTTTAACGCCCCCCGTGGCCCGCGTGTCCTCAGGCACAGCCTTAAGGCGCTGCGTGCTAGGATTAGGAATCAGCCTCATGAGCGTTGAGTCCTCTTCCTGGCCCCAGTCCTCCCAATACATGATGCCATTCTCCAACCTTTTAGCAATTAAGCTCTTTGATCAGCTTTCATTAGTGCGCCCAAAGGATTTCTAATAATTTCACCTTCTTAAACCTCCAGTTTACTCCACACGTCTTCAGCCGGTATTGAAAGCAAGCATGAGATGATCTCTGATGAACCTTAATACACAAATTTACGGGACAGTTTCTGCGATTTATGAATCCCACAAGAGCTCTATTCTTTCCACCGGCTTTCAAAAATACATTTGCGCCTCTGTTTTAGTCATTATTGTTTTCACCATTTCTCGAAAACCCCTCGTCCTCTTGAGCAAACTCTTCACATCAGACCGGTGGGAGAACAGCTTGTGTTTAACTGTGACTCATTCTCTTCCTCATAAGCACAAAACACAGCGTACTAAATCCACTCTGGCATTGCTTAGTGCTTTAATCATATTTTTTTATTTATTTATTTATTTTTCTGTGTCATTTTCAAAGCCAATATTCAAAATAGGCTGAGAGGGAGATGGTAAGGGGAGCGGCAGAGAGGTTATATACCTTAACCACTTCAACATCCAACATCTCTGTGTAACAAAGCAGCGTCATTTCTCCGCTAGCCCAGCCCGCAGTGTGGTATGTACTGTAGCTGTACTGCCTACTCTTACCACTGTTGTTGTTGTTGTACAGAGCCTCTCCCTCATACACAGAATCACTCGACCTGCCACGACATGTCTCTCTTCTTTTTTCTTTTTTTTTGCCACAGTGCTCCATGACTCCCTTTCTTCAACCCCCCTTCCTCTCTTTTTACCTTTTTATTTGATGAGTAAATTTCCCTGTCAGAATTTTGTATCAGTAACTCCACCCTCGCCTCTCTCTTTCCTGGTAAAGGTGCTTTTTTTTTTAAAGCTAATTTTTTAAAGTTTAATATATTAATATATATTTCTCACTTGCATTCATGTTCTAAGGTACACTCTGACTTTTTTGACGAGTGTGATCCTCTGGGAGAGTGAGTTTAAGTCAAAATTCACCGCTCTTAAGTTTTACAACCACTTTTAGACACGTCTTACCTTTCAAAGTTTTCTACTCATTTCCCCTTTTTAAACTGACATGGGTTTTAAGTTCTGTTCTCAAGGGATGTAAATGTGCAACAAGAGTGTGTGTGCATGAATGCAGATCTGTGATAAATGTCTTATTAGTTACTAATGCTGTGTTTATCGGAGTGTGGAATTGACAGCTTTTTAGTTTTAGTTGAATTAGTGACAGTTCAAAGTCGGTTAAAATCATGCTGGTACATCCTGCACTTTACAGGTGCTATAATCATCTCGCTGACTGTGTGTCATGGCAAGCAAAGGCTTGTAGGAGAATATTTTCAATGCAGTCTTACCAGACAACCCAGGGTTTCCCTCAGGATGTTGTTCAGAAAAAATGGTTGGAAAAAAACATCCAGATCCCGAGAAACTCGTCTCACAATCAATTTACTTAACATAAACAAGAGATGAAGCCAATCGAATGGCTTTTGTTGTGTGAACTAGACCCTCTGCCTCCTTTTCTGAATGTTAATGTTATGTTTCATTTGAGCTGCAATGATTAGTAGACAGAACATTAATTGGCAGCTGTTTTGAATTGAATACTGAAGGTTTAGATAAGACAAAACAAGCAAATTACAGACTTCACCGTGGCTTCCAAGAAGTTGTGACTGCAATTGATGATGAGGATCATTTTTAGTTGCAGCTCTATTAGAATGTATGAATTTGTTATGATAGTATCAGAGGTGGTGTTTATTTGAGGTGAGGTGGTGGTATCGGTGTTAGTGTAGTCGATGCAGATAACAGATCAGATGACTGAACAGACTGGGAGCTCACCAGACCCTCTGTTGTATTAGTACAGGTGGCTCATGACTTGGTGAGCCCAGATTGATCGGCTTCTAAAAGGACCACCAGCTGCATTTTAACTGACTTTAGGGTCACACTGACCTGACCTCAGTGACCTCTGTAAAACGATAATGAAGCCAGGCTTTAACCTTACACGGCTTTAACCTTACACTGTAACTGCTTCTCAGGGCTTCATCAACTACAAGCAAACGACAACAAATGCAGTAGTGGATTTGCTTAAAGCTGCTAAAACTAAACAAATCTTGCAGTTGATGGATATATAATATATGATCTCTCTCTTGGAGTTAAAACAACATAATGCTGTATTTTCTTCTTACTTAAACTCCTCCTCCTGGCCTCTTTTAGTGTTTTTCATTATTTTCATTAAGCAGCACATTTACATGCTGATGTGATCACTGCAGACTATTGTGTGGAAGAAGCCTTTGTTATTGAAATGTTCAGGTATTGAAAAAAAATCCAGTGTTTCCAATCCATGGCATGATGTTTAGTATTTAAAAACACTACTGTATACATGAGATTTGTGTTTGCATAGTGTTGTATCTCTGAGATAATCCTGCAGATAAGAAAGCCATTCACAAACAAGAGATGATTAATACATTTACATTCCTCTGTCTTCTATACTTCTATTCACTTCCCTGCAGCGTAACCACAAAAGATCATAATAATGGCTGCTGGCCAAAGGCTTTTGTCATAGACTGCCCCCTTTGGGCCTTTATGTCCCTCTGCCGCCTCACAGCCCGGGGGTCATCCATTCATCACCTTTACCACCGGCATTAGCACCATCTCCTCCTCAGAGGGCCTTTAGCCGCCCCGAAGCATCTCAACCAACAACTGCTCGGCTCACGGTGTCAAATGGCATCCTGAAATGTGTGTGTGGAGATAGTGTTTCTGTGTGTGTGACAAAGCATGCATGTGTTTGAATGAGAAGGATTTATAGCACTTTTACACACAAACCGAGTGTATATTTGAGCCTCTTGAACCAACCCCTCAGCTCGTGTTCGAGACATTAGACACGAGTCTGTGTCATAGATGGATAATGTTACATTTTAATCATGGTTTCTGTCATTTACTTTCTAAACGGGAGATTCAATGTTGCAGATTTGTTTCTTTAATCAACTTTATTGTAAAATATGCAACAACAAACACATTAGAGCTAAAATGCTAATTTGATTAATTAATTCGGCATTAGATAGATAATGTATCTTCAACTGTTTTGATTATCACTCATTGTGTGATGTAATTCTTAGCATTTCTTCTCAAATGCGAGTAATTAAGTGAATTGAAGTTGATTAAATGTCTTTTGATGGCTGACATTATTCCCCTTGTTTTCTGGCATTTTATAGACTAAACAATGAATTGACTAATCAGGAAAGTAATGTGCAGATTGTCTGCTAATAAAAATAATCATTAGTTGATCCTGTAACAGAATATCTTGTGAATGAAAGACAGCATTTGAGAAGGTAACAACAACTCTACGTTGCCTCCATGTTTTGTCCCAAATTCAATAACGCACCCTTTGGTATCACACGACTTAGTCCTAGGAGTGTCTTTGTTTATGGGTGTTGACTTTGTTTCTGTGTGTGTGTTTCTGTGTGTGTGTCAAGTGAGTAGGCGCTCGCACATTTTGAGTGTTTGCACATAATCTCGTGCTGCCAGCTTAGAGCAACGTTTCTCCCCCCTGGAGATTAGAGGATGTTGGAGGCACTGCTGTGGAAATGGTCTCCCCTTTCAATCTTTTTTAACATACACACACACACACACACACAAGCAAGACAAAGCGACTGTTTGCAGTGTTTGTGTGTTTGTTTATGTCAAGCAAGCAATAAGGCTCTGTAATGGAGCATGGCTAATATTATTTTATTAATACCCCAGACCAAGAATTAAATAATAAGCCATATGACCATGAGTGATGGCATTATTAATGTTCTTTATTATGGGTGTGTCTCTATTTTACTGAGATAACTCTCCACACTTAGTATGCTTTATATTGAATTAATCAAACAGATAAGATGAACAGATAAAACACTGACAACTTATTATGGCAGGCTTAATTTATATGTTTGGCCCAGAGGGGGTTTTCGTACGGGAGTGATTAAAGTTGGTATTGGAACATTTTTCCACTGACGCCAAGCCCAAATGCTTATGTAACTACTTCCCAGATGATCCAGATCAGTAGTAATGAAATTGGAATGCCTGTATCGATGATTTCCACAGTACTTCGGTCAGTTTAAGAGCAGTAATACCAAAAGTAAAGTCATCCTCCTGCTGTCAGCGTCTCAGTTTACACAGGTGTTGTAGTATCAAGTCACACCTGCAGGATTCAGCCGCTCATTTTCTCGCCAGATTGCCCCTCCAAATATATGTGTGTGTGTGTGTGTGTGTGTGTGTGTGTGTGTGTGTGTGTGTGTGTGTGTGTGTGTGTGTGTGTGTGTGTGTGTGTGTGTGTGTGTGTGTGTGTGTGTGTGTGTGTGTGTGTGTGTGTGTGTGTGTGTGTGTGTGTGTGTGTGTGTGTGTGTGTGTGTGTGTGTGTGTGTGTGTGTGTGTGTGTGTGTGTGTGTGTGTGTGTGTGTGTGTGTGTGTGTGTGTGTGTGTCTTAACTTGTGGGAGCGTAGCACAGATTCAGATAACTTACCCTCACACACCGAACACACACACACGCACGCACAAGGAGCTGGCGCGACACTGCAACATCATGGATGTCGCATGGGAAGGTGGATCAAAGCGCAATTAACTTTAGCTCTCCCGCCTCATTCGTCTTCACCGGCTGGCTCGGGGCTTCAAGTCTGTCATTAAAACACAGTAAATGAGCCCCACCGAAAATCCCGTCTCACCGCCAGACACATAGACACAATCGCAGCGTGGGATGAAGACGGTTTAATGAGCAGGAGATAATCGAAAGAAATTAGATCTATATGAAGATCCCGGTGACATTTTAATCCATCGTGGGCACTTAAGGTGTTCTCTGTTCTGTGTTTCCACCACACCTGTGTTGATACAGCGCTTGTCCCTTTTGTCTCGTTTTGAGTAAAATGCAGCCTAGTTTCAGGTAACGTTACCTCTGAGCTTTAATTATCAGCTCCTCTTGTCAACTTCACAGAGTTTACCTGTGATAAGTCGTCTGCAGAGGAGACTATTGGATAGTTTACAACAGCACGAAAGTCCAGCAGTAATACTAACATTTAAAAGTCACTGGAAAACTGTTATCAAGACTTTGATGGAGCCAGTCATAACAAGCACTAATAGTTATCGTAAATACTTGAATTATTTGACGAAATATTGCCACATTATTCTTGAGAGAAGCCGGTCACATGTAAAACAAATTGTCCTTGTTTCCACAGCAGGCCTGTAATGGAAATCCCAGTATAAATAAGCATTAAAATGGGACGTATCCATTCTACAAGCAGTCTCCAACTCCACTTAGTTTTCTTTCATGTCTTATAATTACCTTGCTACATTGCATTATTAAAATATACTTCAGGTTGCCGATTTGGCTGCTGTCCTGCGGCTGGCAGTTGCTTATAAACATGAGCCAAGCATAGAGCCAGAGAAACAGTCCTCCATCGTTTATTTAGGCTTTTAAGCAGTGAACTCATTCTTATTCTCTTCGCTCTTCGTTTCTTTGTCTTTTTAGGTTGTGCGCGGCCATCCAGCGTGCAGCACGGAGACCTGCTGAACCAGACCGAGGCTAACAGGGGCTCCTTTCCTCCGGGCACTCTGCTGACCTATGGCTGCGAGCACGGCTACACTGCAGATGGACCCACCACCATCATTTGTACCAGTTCTGGAACCTGGTCTCATGAACCCCCACGCTGTACCAGAACCATTGGTGAGCACGACTCAGGTATTCACACAAGTACATATGTTTATGAGGGCAACTGACAGTTCACTGGAAACATTAATACAAATACAAATTAAAATTATATTTGACTCTTTAGTACACACTCAGTGTTTCTCATGTATTTGTGGCGGCCCGCGCCAATAAAACTTTGCCTGCCACAAATTGATTTTCTATTTTTGGAGCTGCGCATCCGGCTCTCGCGCTCACTCGCTCTGAGATACTCCCAAAAAGACGCAGACACACCTGCATTAACTTGTTCTCCACCGATGCACACAAACAGCCTCCCCTGAGGCCCCCCCCCAAGCTTTTAACCCGCAGTCACGTCACGCCATCTACGTTTGAGAGGCTCGGTCACAATATCTCCACTTAAAAAAACAAAAACATTTAAAGATCGATTGTGCGTCTGCATCGCTTTGTAAAGTGTCGGCCACAGACTGTAAAAACGACTTCAGGTGCACATCATACACTCTGAAATCTACAATCTTGTACAGCAAAGCGTAGAAGACATCATGGTGCATTCAAGTGTATCTCCTAAACTCAAATGTCACAGATGTTTAAAAGGAGGAAGCTACTTTTTTTCTTTTACTGCAGTATTGTTAAATGCTAAAATCATACCAAAATATCTCATTCATTTTTACATAGATGCTCACACTTCCACACCCACATATGTACTAGTACTCACAACTGCATCACATCTAAAATATTACATAATTTCAATAGCAGTATCACAGCATCAACAATGAGATAAGAGCCAGCAAGAACACTCTCTCCCAGAATCAGACTATTTAAACACGGACAATAAAACCTGACCGCAGCTAGAAATTACCACCACATTTTCTGTAAATAATCCCAGTCGTGATTGTTAATATTGGAAATCTCTGCCGCCTCCCCAGTGTGCTCACCTCCCACCGAACCAGAGAACGGGGGCTACCGCTGTCACCCCACCCCTTGCCACAGCCTAACCCAGAAGACCGTCATCGAGTACTTCTGTGACGAAGGCTACGCTCTGAAGGGAGACTACAAGTTCCTCACCTGTCAGAACGGCGAGTGGGACGCTCCGATGCAGATCAGCTGTCGACTCACCCAAGGTCTGTCACCTCGGCAACCTTTCTTTTGTTTGTGTCAACAGAGGAAATGTAAAATCACAACCTGTTAACACCTCCTCTGTTCCTCTCTGTCTTCTTGTGTCTCACAGACAAGGAGCCAAGCTCTCCGCTGGGTATACCAGCTCTGTCTATCGTGGCATCCACAGCTAGCTCTGTGGCGCTCATCCTGCTTTTAGTGGTGCTGTTTGTTCTTGTACAGCCAAAACTCAAGTCCTTCCACCACAACAGGTAAGACACACAAATCACTGCACACAAATTCTTAACTTCCCCATAACTATAATCTAACACCAGACTCAAAATATCAGCAAAATCATCACAATGATTCACAATAAGTCATGCCAGTACTGCAGTTAGTAGTAATAACATTTTAAAAGTGTATAGTGATGCTGTAACTCCACCAGGCATAGCTTTGCACATGCACTTTTGCACGCAAGTAAAAATAACAAAGTCAAAGTGTAAAAGAAGACACCTCGGGTCACAGTTGGCAGTATAAAGTGCAAGCTGTTGTGCAGCTGGTGTCGACAGCTTTATTTGTTAAAATGGCGGCGTATCTTTCCCACAGAGCTGATGAATGAAAAACACAGCCTTGTAAAACATCTCTGACTCTTTGACTTCTTGTCTCACTCACCCCACCTCCATGTTGATGTGTGGGCTTTTTGTTTTCTTAGCTTTCATAAAGAAGATGAGCATGTCAAAGGAATTTTTTATGAGCCTTTTATGCCTTCAAACACCTGAAAGTTTTAGTTCTGTTTACACTAAAGGAACTCTGCCCTTTTAATATTTGGTGCTGTAAAACCCCCTTACATGTCTCATGTGACCAGCAGATTTAGTTCCTCATCCTTTCTGTTATCACACCTATTGTGCTAACAGAGGTATTGGTTGAAACTATTTATGTAAATAAATTGCTCACGTAAGATGTACAAAACCTGGTGACTAGTAGTTTTGCAAGTTGGCATTTTTCAAATTCCTGAAAAATGAAAGTAAAAGTATTTAAGAGAAAGAGTTAATCGCACAGTCACATTCTCTTCTGCTGCAGCTCTGATAAAAAAGGCCCGAACCATTTGATCTAATGCTCATTGGCACTCTTGTTGATTGTGTCGTGGGCCTGAGGGCTTAGTGCAGCCTGCTGTAAAGGGATTGCACAGTCAACGCTAATCACCTCTACACAGAGGTTCTCCTGCAGCACGCAACACACATAGCTGCATCATGCCTTTCGAGCTTTCAGCCTGGTTTTGCAATCCATCGTTTCCCCCCCCCCCCACCCCCCCCCCCTTTCACTCACTTTGTCTGTCCGTCCATCAGGAGGGAGCAGGGAGTCTCAGGTCAGTCCAGCTCCATCATGGTGGAGGGCGTCCAGGTGACTCTGCCCTCATATGAAGAGGCTGTGTATGGAAGCGGTGGACCCTGCGGTACTTCACGTCCTCCTTCTCCACCGCCGCCTCCTGCGGCTCCTCCGGAGTCTCGAGTCCCAATCGTGCTCTCCGAGGGGCTTCCTCAGGGGGCCACAGGAGGCCAAGGCCCCAGCAGAAGCCGCCACCATAGAGACTTAGACTTCTGTCTCCCATCCACTTCCTCCTCTTCATCCTACTCCTCCCGCCGTCACGCAGAGACGGTGCTGGTTCATCAGGCCCCCTCCTCCTCGTCCTCCTCATCATCATCATGGGCCAGAGAGCACCCTGGGGGTGCATGCGCAGCCCCCTTACCGCTCCGTAGAGACTCTGAGAGTAGCGATCAGCACAGTCTGCTCTCTGTCACCTCTACGGATGACTTCTCTGATGGTGAGAACCGACAGCCTGTGTTATTTAGCTGATTTGCTTCAAAACAGGTTGAGCCTGAAAGTTTTTTATCCATTTCAATCCATTCCCTGTTTTATTTATTGTATAAATTAAGTAAAGACACAAGGATTCAGTGATCCATTTACAGTCTCTTGATTGTAATAAGTTCGTTACCAGTCACATTTAAATAGTTATATTATTTCAATTGAACATTTCAGCTGTTTTGTGGACAGTAACATCACAAGTAGCCACATAAGATCCTGTTTATTAAAGATCTGTTTTGCTTGTATGTGTTTGGCTCTCAGTGAGAGAAGGTGTACTGTAATGGGCAAAAGCAGTGACTTGTAATAACTTCAACACATTGAAATGTTTCTGGTGATGTAATGGTCGGATCATTAACTCTAGTGCTCTGTTTGCCCTGCAGATATTCCCCTGCTGAAGGAAGCATGAAGCCTGCCAGCCTGCTATCAGCATCAGAGCATCAGAGCAGCAGAGCCCCTATCTCCCTATCTCTCACTGCTGACCAGGACTGACTGAGGCTGTCAACCCACTTGCCCCCCCCGCTCCTTCGACTCCCCTCAGCAGCCAGCAGAGAAAAAGACTAAGAACTATGCCCATTCCCCCGTGCAACCTCTTCTGCCATTGCTACCCATGCAGAGCAAAAAGCCAACGACCAATACCCACTGCACCATAAGCAATGACGGAGCACCTGGCGGCTGGATCAAATGAAAGACAAGCCAGACAAACAAAGTGGTGCCAGCTCAACATAAATCCTGTAGATCCCTTTGTATATGAGTAAAACATACATAATGAGTCAAGGTTGTGTACTATAGGCTACGTATTACCATACACTTGCCTCTTCCCGGGTGTGGTTCTCTATATTAACATTGTTCACAGAGGCTTCATTGGAGAAGGCAAAATCAATCGAGACACGTCGACCGTCTGGGATTACTGTGGATGAAAAAATAACAATAATTTAAAAAACAAAACCGTGTGATGTTTTCGCTCCTAACACCATGGCGTTCAGAATCAGAATGGTCTTCCCACTGTACTTGAAAAGTTGTGAGTGACGGCTAGGTTTTGCGGCCCTCTCTGTGAATGCTGCATGTTGTTTTTTAGTTATTGCTGTCACAGCACGGTGGCCCACTCTGAAGCATGAAGTCTCTTTTCACTCTCTCTCTCTTTCTCTCTCTCTCTCTCTTTCGCCTAGCTATCTGTGTATTCAGTTGGCATCTAGAATATGGAATAGCGCGATTGAGAACCTCTACAAGAGCTAAAAGCAGGGTGCAGCCTGCAGCATTTTACAAAGCACCATATCACAACTATGAAGAACTTTCTTCTCTGTTGCCAGCTGCACCTGGTATCTGGAAGGTGCTTCTGTCACATGAGTGGGCTCGATTCCTGTTTTTGGTTCTAAGAGGCATCATGAAACTGTGCTACATCTCACCTGTGTGAGGGTAGGGAGACATAACGTCACAGTTTATCTAGAAGCTGAGGGAGGGGCTTGTCTTTCAAAAGAGCGATCAGACACACGACTAAACTTAAAGGTGGTTTTCTTTTGAAATTTTCTTCCCACTGTATTTATTGTTTTGGTGTGTGGCTCTATTTGCTTTGGGTTGCTGAATCTGGGTTTATGAGTGCATGTGTGTGTGTGTGTGTGTGTGTGTGTGTTTGTCTTGCATCTTTTGTGTGTCAGCTAGACAGGAGGCAACATGTCCTCATATGGTAGGCCTCGATACAGCCATTTCCTGATTTGCCTCTTTTCGGATCAAGAGGCCGGCTTCACAATGTCCTTGTCTTTCACCATAGGAAAATAACCCTCCCAAGCACTGAATAAGTCACATGAATAAGCCAGCGTCACTTCAGGCAATGAGTCCAGTACACAATGTGTGTATTATTCATCTACTCTCCAACTAGAATATTTATCATTTTCTGCTGGAACGGCTGTAGAACACGAGTCTCCTTTAGAGGAACTGCTTTGCCCCCTTCCCTCCCCTCCCCTGCCTTCACAGTCAACCGAAGATTCCACTTTTTGTGCATTGTTGACACAACTGCAACTGGTTGCAGTGAAATTTAAAAAAAAGTTTTGTTATATATCACCCCGCCCCACACCCCCTCCACACACTCACTCACTCACTTACTTACTGTTTTGATGCCAAGTGCAAATTTTAAGAGAGAATCATGCTATAAGTCTTCCTCTGTTTTCATTGTCACTTGAAAAGCTTTGGTGGTTGAGCTGGTCACCCTGGAAACAGCATGACTCTGGATCCTGATAATTACTTTTCAAGCCTAACTGTTTAGAGAAGGAAAAAAACCCATCTGAATTTCTTGTTCTCTTATTTGGCATTTGCAGCTGTCTACTTCATTAATGCAAACAGAATGTTGCCTTAGACATGTACATTTCTTTGTTTGTTTTTTTTTGTTTTTTTGGATGTATAATCTTAAGCCTCCGCGTTGGTTGCTTTTACAATATTGCAACGTGTTCCGTTTTCCCAATGGCCTTACTCTGTTATTTTCTATTCTATGCATAAAACTGTCTTTGTGTATTTATCAATGAGTTAAATTTTTGTTGTGGACACGATTAAAAGAATGTCCATCCCTCTCTATTCCCCCCCACCCCTCCCTAGCTTTTCCAGCTACTGTGATGATGACGACGGCGACGAACCTATAAGCACCTATATTTCACTATTTCCTTTGCTTCCCTTTTTGCTACAAGGCATTAAAATGTTACGGGATTAAACTAAAAGAAGAAAAAACAAAAAACAAAATTAACATTGCGTTCAGAAGCACTGTTGTACGGTGTTGCTTCCCTGAAAATAACAGGTTTAAAAAGAAAAAAAAGTACACATCTTGATTCTTAGTTTCAGTGCTTTCAGCTTCGGTTTTTTCCTCTGTACATGGCAGTGGGTGTGAAAATAGTAATTTAATATTTGTATAAAGTTTAATTTAATTTTACAGTGTGTATATAACTTTCTAATTAAAGCTTTCTTTTGAATGTGGAAGATGAAGTGTCATTTATTCAAGCCTCTGTTATTCTAGGAAAATGTTGATCTTTTATAAATTAGTCATTTTATGCTGAAATCTGTCTTCATTTCAGAAGTTAGGACATTTCTTTAGAACTTTGGCAATGTGTATCTTTTTGGCGTTCTTTCAACATCTACAGAGGATACAATAGATGAAATTTGGACTTCCTTTTTTCTGTTGATCACTGAGAATTATCTCTGAAATAAACAACATTCACTCCTCCCTAACCTCTGGCTCTGTTCCATCATCTCTCAAATCCACGGCTGTAACACCTATTCTGAAGAAACCTGGTTCTGATCCCAACAACTTCAATAACCTTCGTCCGATTTCTAACCTACCATTTATTTCAAAAATCCTGGAAAAAGCAGTGGCATCTCAGGTTCATACTCATCTCCATAACAATAACCTATATGAACAGTTCCAGTCTGGTTTCCGCCCACGCCATAGCACAGAGACTGCTCTCCTTAAAATCACCGACGACCTCCTGATGGCAGCTGACTCCGGACTATCTTCCATTCTCATCCTCCTTGATCTGAGTGCGGCTTTCGACACCATCTCCCACCCCATCCTCCTCGACAGGCTAGCATCTATTGGACTATCTGACACACCTCTGGACTGGTTCATCTCCTACCTCTCTGGCCGCACTCAGTTCATCCAGCTGAAGACATTCACATCCCAACCTTCTCCCCTCTCCTCTGGTGTTCCTCAAGGCTCTGTCCTCGGTCCCATCCTATTTATCATCTATCTCCTTCCTCTTGGTCATATTTTCCGAAAATACAACATCCATTTCCATTGTTACGCGGACGACACCCAGCTCTACCTCTCCTCTAAACCCACCTCCACCTTCCCGCCCCCCTCCCTCTGTGTCTGTTTACAGGAAATAAAATCCTGGTTCTCTTCCAACTTTCTCAAACTCAACAGCGATAAAACTGAGGTCCTCCTAGTTGGTTCAAAATCCTCTCTCACTAACACTCCCAGTTTCACCATACCCATTGACAACTCCTCTGTTTCCCCCTCCACTCAGGTTAAGAGCCTGGGTGTCGTCCTTGACAGCTCTTTGTCATTCCAGACTCACATTAATAAGGTTACCCAGTCAGCCTACTTCCATCTTCGCAATATCAACCGCCTCCGTCCGTCCCTCACTTCCAACAGCGCTGCCATCCTGGTCCACACTCTAGTTACATCCCGCCTAGACTATTGCAACTCCCTCTTCTTCGGTCTCCCCCACAAGTCCCTCCGTAAGCTCCAACTGGTCCAGAACTCAGCTGCTCGTATTGTCTCCAGAACTCCATCCATCAATCATATCACTCCTGTTCTTCAACAACTTCACTGGCTTCCTGTCAAATTTCGCATAGACTTCAAAATCCTGCTTCACACTTTCAAGGCTATCCACAACCTCGCCCCCCCATACCTCTCTGACCTCCTCCACATCAACACTCCCTCCCGGGCACTCAGATCAGCCTCCTCCATCAGCCTCGCTGTTCCCTCTGCCCGTCTGTCCACCATGGGGTCCAGAGCCTTCAGCCGCTCTGCCCCCCGCCTCTGGAACTCCCTTCCCCCCGACATCAGGAACAATACCTCTCTATCCATTTTCAAATCCCGTCTAAAAACCCACCTTTTCAAACTTTCATACTCACTTTAATTTGTCATCCATCCTGCAGTTTTCTGATTGTATTTGTTTTTTATTGCACTTACATGTGTCCCTTTTGGCTCTTTTAATTGTTTTTTATCTGTATTGTAAGGCGACCTTGAGTGCCCTGAAAGGCGCCTTAAAAATAAAATGTATTATTATTATTATTATTAACAGAAATAAGAAACATTTTTAAAATGCTTGACGATTTGGAATTTAAAGTGAATATTCCAGTATTATTAGTGGTATTAAAACCTGATCAATATCAGCTTCAATGAATACACTAGCCTTCATTCTGGCACTGTTTAACCAGTAAATAAATGTAATATTTCTAATAATGCTTCCAGTGTTCCTAAAGTATGGGCTGATGTGGTTTCTATATTACATTTACAACAACATTATAGAACCTTGTGACATTCTTATCAGGTATGACTAACTCCTATAAAATATAATACCCTGTTATCATATAATCTTTGGAATAGCTGCTGTGATATTTGTTTAGTATGGTACAGTATTTTTTTAATGGGTCATACTCCCATCTGCTCCATCAATCCAAAATCAGGTCAAACATTAACCAGCATTAAATGGAAGAAACCCTCATTCTTGGTCAAAGTTCACCTGGATGCATCATAATTTGCAACTGTTTCATAACTGTTTTGTGTCTGGCTGCTGTGTTTGATTAGATCCAGAGGGACCTGTATCAGGAGCATACTGGTAGATCCCTTTAACTAACATCTTTAAAACTCATTTTATATGCTCGCAATTATGGGGTTTTTTTTTAATCCTTTCTGGCTCAAATTGGGGTTTATTATTTTATTTGTCCTGCTGTTTAACTGGTTTTCCTGCTGAGTCCTATTGAGTTACAGCTACTGTATTATATGTGATCTCTTCTTGCTCTTTGTATATTATTGTGTTTGGGTGACACCTACTGGTCAGAAATAGAAAGATCATTATTATTGTTATTATTTATTCTATTTCATTTTAGTTTCATTTTATTTTAAAGGCTATGCAATATTTGTCATACTTTTCCACAGCATTCAAAGTTGGCCCCTTCTCCCCAGCTCGACCAGAGAGAGAGAGAGGTGAGAGAGATAGCAGAGAGGTCACAGCAGACAGGATGAAGCTCTGCATTCACAGCAATATCCTGCAATGAAGCACCTTCCCGCAGGGTTGTGCAGAGGTGTGTGGGTGTGTTTATTTGTTCTTTAAAACATAACCGCAGTGAAAAAATAAAAATAAAAAGTTTTATTTATTATTCCAAATGTGTGTGTGTGTGTGTGTGTGTGTGTGTGTGTGTGTGTGTGTGTGTGTGTGTGTGTGTGTGTGTGTGTGTGTTGTGTGTGTGTGTGTGTGTGTGTGTGTGTGTGTGTGTGTGTGTGTGTGTGTGTGTGTAGCTCAGTCCCACCCTCAGTTAAGTAGACACACAGACCTGAGGCTCTTTATACATCCATGACACACAGATAGAAAGCAGAGCAGAGATGAGAGATGGAGACAGCAATGTAATCTAGTGGCTATGCTGCAAGTCCCAAACTCACACCCTGTGCGCTGTTATTGGCTGGGGGCTACTCACCCACTGCACAAAGGTTGATGCCCAGAAATATTCAAATACAGCAAAATAATCAAATAACATAATCAAATAATATCCCAAAGCATTATGTAAACAATCTGGCACCACAGTCACTAGCCAGGGATATATATATATATATATAATTCATAAAATTTGCATTTGTAGAAATAAAATGTAGCCATCAAATGTGAAAACTGACAATATACCGAAAGGAATTGTTGTTGTGTCAAAATAAAATGAAATAAATACAGTCACATCATATAAAGTACAATTATTTGGCTCATCAATGATGGTGGTAGTGGTAGCAGTAGTAGTAGTAGTAGCCTAGTAGTAGTAGTAGTAGTGGTAGTAGTAGTACACAGTCATTCCTTGTTTCTAAATCTAAATTGTTGTTATGATGTTATTTTGTGTAAATACAATGAGAGCCATTCCTTGTATACGTAAACATGCTTGACCACCATATCAAATTTATCAATCATTGTTGCGCATTTATTTATTTTTTAGGAATAGAATCGGTTGAGTGACGTCACGTTCGGAAACCAGACCTTCGGTTCTTTTCGTGTTCTGCAGCGTCACCCTTCGTCACACATCACGTGGGTTGTAATTTACCTTTTTTTTCTCTGACCGTCCCCTCCCAGCAAAGCACAGGCTCCATTTTGTTAAATTCCGGAGTTTGCGGTCATCGTCGACAGCCAGCACTGTAGCATCGTCTGAAACCACTTGAAAGGTATTTGTGTGCTAGTTTAAAGTGCGTCGTAATACTATCGTGCAATTCTTGTTTTGTTAAGACTTAACATTACGTGGCGTTTATTCATACCGCGAGCTTAAATTGCCCAGTAACAACGGTTTGCTTGAATGTGTTAACATTAGCTAACGAACCGTCCTGTAGGCCCCACAGGCTGACTAACGTTAGCTTGTTCCCAACACGACACAGTTCAGGTGAAAAATGACTAAAACGAGGTTTTTGTTTAGATTTAGCATGTTAGCTTAATTAACTTGTATACGCTTGTTTTTAGATATAACTACCAACGACAGCAGAATGAGTGGTTGTCGAATTTTCATCGGCCGACTGAGCCCCTCGGCCCGGGAGAAGGACGTAGAGAGGTTCTTCAAAGGATATGGCCGCATCCGAGACATCGACTTAAAGAGAGGCTTCGGGTTTGTGGTAAGATGCACGGTGGAAACATGCTAGAGGAGCCTCCATAACTCTGAAGTTATCTTTAATCTGTTACCCCCTAACATTAACCTAACCGCACGCTTATATCAACCTCCATTGTCTGCTACACCTAACCGTTATACTGTTATACACTTCCATGCTTCATTTCTGTGGTTTGTCCTTATACTATTCTGCACATGCATCTATTGCATGTCTAGCCATCCTGGGAGAAAGATCACTCCTTTGTTCCCCCCCCTCCCCCATTCAAATTAAGGGTCTAACGACATGTTTTATTTCTGTACAGACTGTAAAGCCCCCTCAGGCAAAGTAGTGATTTATACATATAACTTGATTGACTAACTAACCAAAACCCAAAACTCCAACCATGTAGGGGGTGCTTAAGGAAACATAATCTTAACAGGAGGGGGACAGACTTCAACACACCATTGCTGTTATGTCCTAACTGGTTTTCAAGCTACTTGGTTCCTGTATATGTTCACGCTTTGCGTTCACCTCACAGCAGCAGTTGTGGTCTGCCTCTGCTGTGTTCACTGCAGCGGATACGTTGTGCCACTTAAAGACTGCCAGTAATATGGTATTGAATTAGTGATGAATGTGTTGATGGAGTCAGACCACAACTGCTGCTGTTAGGTGAACACAAAGCTAAACTGCTTGTCTCTGGTTCTCCATCCTGTTTGCAGACACACTTATACCGCTGAACTACCTGTGTGCTCCTTGTGTGCATCAAGCTTAAAACTCAGATTTTTGCTTTATTTTTTAAAATTCAATAATAAATTAAAGATTTGTCAATTTCTATGAAACATAAGTTGTGCTCCAGCTAACTAAGACATATACATTCTTTGCATCTTTACACTAGTAAAGTGATAAGCATACTTTTAAAGTAATACTGCATATTCAACTATGCTTGATTTTGTGCACTGTTGATGCATACCATTGCCCCATTATGCAATTCTCATATAGAATAGTGATTTATACTGACATATTTAGTCAGCAGAGCATGTTGATTTATTCTATGTTAATTGTAAAAAAAAAAAAAAAAAAAAAATTAAAAAAAGTGTACTACAAATAATAGTACCCAGCATAAACTACAAAATTAGTATGTATTATGGAAATGAAACACAGCAGTAGTATTTGGGATATGTACCTTGCAGCAGAGGAAAGCTGGAATGTTTAAAATGGTTTCATGCTGTTATTCTGGGTTTGAAGAAGCACAAATGTAAGGAACTGTGGTTATAAACTTCATCTGTTTTCTGTTGTAGGAATTTGACGACCCCAGAGACGCTGAAGATGCTGTGTATGAGCTTGATGGCAAAGAGCTGTGCAATGAAAGGTGAGATATTTTACTTTAGGATAAATGTGATGTTTGCATTACCTTCCACTAGCTTCCTTGCTATTTCCATGCTATAATTTCTTCTGCTTTAAAACTTTTTTTATTTCAGGGTGACCATCGAGCACGCTCGTGTTCGTCTGCGGGGCGGACGCGGCAGAGGAGGCGGTGGCGGAGGCAGCGGCGGTGGTGGAGGTGGCCGTTTCTCTGATCGCTATGGCAGAGGCTCTCAGAACAGTCGGAGGTATCAGTGTTCACACCTCAGTTTCAGTGACAGTTTAATTGCTTTATAACGATAGGGCGAATTTAATATGAATGGAATCTGTCAGATAACACGTAAAAGTGAATATTATTGTGGAAGGTCAGTAATTGGATTGAAAATGATCAAGCTGTGTTAGTGTTCATATAATTGATCCTCTTCACACATCCCTCTCTCTCAGTCGAAACCCTCCTCCGATGCGCACTGAGAACCGCCTGATTGTGGAGAACTTGTCGTCTCGTGTCAGTTGGCAGGTTAGTTTTGACACATGTTTATTTATACACAGCAAGCCTCTAAAAGCTGCAACACCTGTTCACATCTCCAACAGTCTGCCTCCAACAATATACATATAAAACTGTAGAAATCAACATAGAAACTCTGCTTCTGGAATCATATTAATAAGACTTGAAAATCAAATATGTGTAAATGATCAAACTATTTTACTGTGATTAGGCCCAAACTGTACAAAATCATCTCTCTAAAGAACCTGCAGTTAATGCAGTTACGTAATAAGTCAAAAAAATAATAACAACAACAAAAAAACGTAATTTGTTCCTGTTTTTCAAATTTTAACCAATTCTTCACCCCTTTATTTGCCAGCCTGACTGTTGTGTCATATGGAAGAGCTCGCTTATGGTGGAGTTAACCCCTTCTGGGTCCTTCTGTCTGGGTTGAGCCTGTGGTGTTGAGCCTGAGTCTGTCCTACTCCTAGTTGATGCCTGCTGGTCATGTGAGCGCTCGCTCCACACTAGAGGCGCTGGTGGCCCCCTTCGCTCGCTCACAACGCCCCCTGTTGAAGGCACGGGGGGCGCCAGGTGTGTGGCTGAGAGCGTGAGAGAGGAAACAGAGAGTTGGCAGAGAGAAAGGAGAGGAAAGAGCGAGAGTCGATGGTGATGGTGGTGGCGTATTGATCGATGGTTCGTTAATTTGAGGGGCTTCGATCGATCGATATCTCCCCCCCTACCTCTACCCCCCCCTTCTGGTGTTCCCGCACATCGCGAGCGAGAGAGAGAGAGTGTGAATTCCTCCCAGGTGCCCACGGATATAATCTGCTGTTATCCCAAAGGGTTTCGCTCTCAGGTAGTAGTTTCCTCTCTTCCACCCTGTTCACTCTCTTTACCGAGGCGGGGTGCCGAGACAGGGGCGGTCCCGGCGCGGAGCCCTGTGCCCTCCTCGCCAGGGAAAACGGGGCTCTTAGTGCCAAATGCTGCCCAAGCGGCGCCACTGCAGTTCAGTTCATGCAGATGGTGTTCATCTCTCTGTAGTAGTTATGAGTGGGTCCAAGAATCTCCAAGCTTTTCTAAATATTCAACCTGTCTGCTAACTGTCTTAATTGGTTGATACTAAATTAACACACACGTTGCCCTTTTTTTTTTTTTTTAAAGGTTTAGCGTTTGTTGTAAACAAAAACAAAAAAGCAGATTTGTAGAACTGATTGGTTGATTATTCTTTGAGGTTCTCGGACTCATCCCTGCAGTAGCCTGTGTAGTCCTCTCAGAGAATCTAACCATCTCTCCTTTTTTTGGGTAAATCAGTCCTGTTTTTTTTTTGTTATTTGTTGTTTTTTTTTAATGTCTCAGCTGTGCTTGTGTCCCGAGCCCCTCCACCAGTTAACTGATGTTTACGTGTGTAGGACCTGAAAGATTTCATGAGAC
Source organism: Scomber scombrus (assembly GCF_963691925.1). Taxonomy (NCBI): domain Eukaryota; kingdom Metazoa; phylum Chordata; class Actinopteri; order Scombriformes; family Scombridae; genus Scomber; species Scomber scombrus. The sequence goes on along the minus strand of NC_084986.1, from coordinate 20,863,458 downwards.
AAGCTGGAGAGGTGACTTTCGCAGACGCACATCGACCCAAGCTCAACGAAGGGTAAAGCCATTATTTTGAAAGCAGAGAGAGAGAGAGAGAGTGTGTGTGTGTGTGTGTGTGAGAGAGAGAGTGTGAGTGCTTATATTTGTAGTTTGAGGGGAAATTACCATCTAATTTATGTCAAAAAAGCATTACCAAGAATACAAATAACAGCGTCTCATGTTATGTTTTTTTTCCAGGGTTGTTGAGTTTGCCTCTTACAGCGATCTGAAAAACGCCCTTGAGAAATTGTCTGGAAAGGAAATCAATGGCAGGAAAATCAAGCTCATCGAGGCAGCTAAGAAGAGGTGAGTGGTCTGCTGGAACCTCCATCGACTGAACGCATCGATACATGTTAGAGAAGTCAGCTGATTGTGGCTGATGGAACCCTTTTTTTTGCTCATAATTGGCTGAGTGCTGCTTATAGATCCCACTTTTATACTCATGTTGCCTTTTTATCCGCCTGCTTTTAAAGAGCTGACGCGCTGGCAGAGCGGTGGCAAGATGAAGAACATGACTCAGAGAGTTCAAGGAAAGAAATAGAACTTGGAAAACTCTGGTTGTGCTTTAGCCTAATGTTACTCTTCCTTTTGTTTTTTTCCAGGTCAAGAAGTCGTTCCCGGTCCGAAAGCTCTTCTCGCTCGCGCTCTCGTTCCCGCGGCCGCTCCCCATCGCGTTCCCCCAGACGCTCCCGCAGCCCAGCGAAGGCTCACAACCGCTCCCGCTCTCGCAGCGGCTCCCCCGGTGGCGGCGCCTCCTCCCCCCCGAGAAGCAAATCCAAGGAGCCCACCAAACGCTCCTCCAAGACCAGCAAGTCGGCCACGCCGCCCTCCCCCCCGGCTGCCCAGAGAGCCTCCATGTCCCGTTCCCGCTCCCGTTCCCGCTCGCGCTCTCGTTCCCCTTCTACCGACAGCCAGCGCTAAAAGCTTAGGTTTTTAATAGGAATCAACTGTAGAAACAACTTGTTTCATCAGTAGAATCAATGAGGAGGAGTTAGCACACCTGAGCTCCCATAAACCCTCTGAAAGCTGAGAAGTTATTTAGTTTTTTTTATCCTAACTGTATTTTTATTTTGTTTTTTTAGTCACAACTACCAAATGGCTATGAATTTGATTGTAGGGCATTTAAATGAAAAGAGTAACAGGAGACACTAGTTGCACAGTGAAGCTGTTTGTGTCTTTTTCCATCATAACATCAAGTATGAACCCTTCTCCCATGGCCACGATTTGTAGATATTTAGGTTATTTTTGACACAGTTTATCCATCCCCGTTTTTCACAAAAGACCAACCACCATTTGTCAAAAAAACCCCATCAAAATGCGCAAGTGAACCAGCTTTTAGACTCACTGTTTTGAGGCTGTTAAGTTGTGAAGCTCTACACTTTGACATAGTTTGAAGAAGGAATCTGTATTTTCTAACAGTATCGGAATGCTTTTGATAAGTAGCGTGATCAGTTTATTTACCTTTTTGTGACGCTTTTGCTTGTTAGTGGAAGAATTTTTCACAGTTATGTCCTTATGTCACTCATGTTTTGACCTCTTCTTCCCTTTTTATAACCTACTGCACCCACCACAGACAGCATGTGATCTCGGTTAACTTTAGTTTGATCACAATTTCAAATCCGGTTTATTATTGGAAATATTTCAAGTTTTGCTTAAAGCTTAAATACAAGCACCATCATGACTGGTATTGGCAGCTGTGTACAATAATGCACATTGAAACGTCTTTTCATGGATCTTAATTTGCTTTAATTGACTTGCATTTTATTTGTGGAGAGATGCGTAACTGTCAAGGACATGGTTAACTGTAATCAACACTTAAAAATGGTGTTGATTACATGAAGCGGTTTATTTTAGCATTATTAAAATGTGTGTATATATTTTTTGTTTTGTTTTGGTTTTGGGGTTTGTGTACAGCATTATAGACTTTTAAGTGTTGATACTGTGACTGTTCTGTGGTTTAAATGGAAAAGTAGAGAAGTTTAGAAAAATCAAACATTTTGTACATAAGGGTTTTATTTTCAGTGAGAAAAAAATGGACGTTTGTATGGTGCAGTAATACAAGTGACTTACAATAAAATGGTTAACAAAATCATGCTCTGTGTTTAGTAATGCTTTTATAATAGACATTTACAAGTTGTAACTGTTTAAACAAAAATGATATGCACAGCACACAACGTTTGTACTGCAGTTATACATCTTCCATAGGTTTCAATTAGTGCAAAGGAGCCCTTACAGTGAACTACTTAAGTCTTGGTCAGTCTGTAAGCTCAGTATGACGTCACGTTTGTAAATCTGGGCGGTGTTTGATTTCTTCTATCATACAGGCCCCTCCGGAGTAGGTTTTAACTCTTCCTCAGTAGTAGCTGGCTGGTAAGTGTCTGTAGGTCAAAGCAGAAAAAGCTTATGATTATGAAATGTCTAAATTCAAATTAGAGGCTTATTAATTCCACATTTTTAATATAAAAATGAATCAAATATGAAAGTTATTAATGGTGTGGTGAGGAAAGCAAGTATTCAGTACTTTGTAGAAGCTGCTATGGCAACAGTTACAGCTTTGAATATTATTGGGTAAGTCTGCACGCTTTCCACACCTGTTTCAGGCAGTTTATTCCAATTTTCACAGCTATCTATAGAGTTCCTCTTTGGCTTCTGACTTGTTGGGCCCTATACACACACGCAGGTACATGCCTTTCCAAACTGTTGAATCAATTCAACTTATCCAATCAGTTCTAGATCTGCCTCAGGGGTAATTAAAGCAAATGAGGTGCACCTGACTACAATTTGGATTTCTAAAAATATATCTTTGTCATTAAGGGTTACTGAGTGTACTGATTTATGGGAAACTATTTTATTCATTCTACAACACTATAAAGAGTACAAGAAGTGAACAGTCTGAATACTTTATGAATCTAATGTATCATTGAGGTAAAGATCCCTTTTGATTACAACAGAGAGAAAGAAAGCAAACACTAGTGCAGTTTCCCCCATGTTGCTATGAAAACCACTTACTTTTTCATATCAAAATTTTCAAATGCAAAAAGAACATTTTTTAGCATTTCTGGTATTTTGTTGGCCTCGCTCCACAGAGTGGTGTAAATCCAACCTCATGACCTCTTCTCACAAGCTGGGCTGCAATTAGTGACTATTTTCAGTATCATATAATGTATTGATGATTTTATTATTAATAAATCACTCTTTTATTTCATAAAATGTCAGAAAACAGTGAAAAATATCTCAAATTTGCTTGTTTGACCAAGAGTGTAGAACTCAAAGATATCAAGTTAACATTGATATAAAACTACAAAATCAGCAAATTCCCAAATTTGAGAACCTGTATCTATCGTATCTTGGTGGTATTTTATGTTATTTTAACTTAAAAATTCAATAAGATTTTTTTAAAGGTCGTTTTTTTTTCTATCATCTGTTTTCCTTTATTCCATTAACCCTTTATAAACCTTCTGTGAGTCTCACCTTTCTCTTTCTGCGTGAACCTTTGGTGGCACCTGAACATCACGATGAGGACCCCCGCCTCCATCAGCTGGAAGCTCGCGTAGACCATGGGGAACAGAAACAGAGACCCAATCCTTGCTGCAGGAAAGGCTATCTTCAGAATGGTGGAGCACAGCTGGATGTTCTGACAGCCTGTCTCCATAGCAACAGTCCTCCGCTCCCTGATGGGGAGAGGCCAAGGACGTATTCATAAGTCACGGATACATTAAAAAAAGGCTAATTATTCTTTATGGTTAGACGTGACTAATGCTGCCTGCTGTAATATCCATTGGGGCTTGAATTTCACATAAAACGCCTCCGCTCCTGCTGACTTACGATTGGTTGAGTTTAAAGAGCGAGGAGATGATGTAGCCGAAGGTGTAGCCTATGAAGGGCATGAGAGCAGCGATGGCCATCAGGGAGGGAGACAGCACAGTGAGGATGGCGCCTTTGAGACCAAAGATGGCCATGACACCAACCGCAACGACAGAAGTCATCATTATAGTGAGTCCCACCTGAGAACAGAGGGACAGGACATAAATCACACTGTAACCCTAACCCTAATCCTACTCAATGCAACTCTTCAAAGTCCACTTCACAAATGTCCACCACATCAAATGTCCAGTAAATGAAGACATTTGAATACAAAGCCTCCAGACTTATATACTGTACATGAGAGTCACTTGGACACAAAAGGTATGATGCCCCCTGGTGTTACCTTTGTTAGGCCCTGATTTACCTGTCTGCTATGCTTCCAGCCACACCTGAGGGCCCACAGGGTTGCCAGGTTATTAAAGTCCGAGCCTATGCAGCGTTTCTTTCTCCTCTGACTGCTTGCTGCTGCTTCTGTTTGAATCTTTCTGCTTCTCCCTTAAGGCACCAGTTCTGGTTTGGTTTAGTTATGCTGCCTTAGTTATTTTTTTACTTTGCTTTCATGCATCCTCCAACACTTACACACATTCTCCACGTATGCATCACAAACCCTACTGATACCACTACACTCCATACTGTGAATATTTATTATGTATCTTTTGTTACATGTTTATGATTTGTACAGTTATTCTGCTGGAGACGAGACATGCCAACTTCAACTTCAACTGTTTCAGTTTTGTGGTTGTTCTTCATGTTCTGGGGATCATTTCTTCAAACTGGGTACATCTACTGTTGGAATGGAGTGTTTTAAATTAGCTTACCTCTCTTCACTGTGGCCACTGTTTCATTGCAAATCAAGCACAATGGTCTCCCCTTCTGGCAAAATGAACATGTGTTTCTTTATCCTGTCATCCTTTAAACGTACAGTTTTCACTGCCAACCTTTTTTGGTTTTTTTTGTATAGGCTTGTTTATGACAGGCCATGATTTGCTTTTATACTCCTTCAGACATGATTGTCAAACCTTTGGAAAGCTTTGGCTGTGTCACTCAAAAGCAATGCTGGGCAGGTTGCAGTGGAAATTTGTTCCCAGTCAGGATTAAATTGTTATGTGGTTCAGAGTCTGCCTATTGCTGTAGATTGTTACATGCTTATTTCTCTGTGCAACTATCCAAAAATGTATAAAAACATACTGATGTGCCACATTGTTGCAGTTGTTGACTTGTTCCTTCATTCCTGTAGTTTATTTCAAATTATTTCCACTTACACTGTCCTCCTGCCGTAAAGAATCAAGTAGCCTCCAATAAAAATACAATATGCTCCTGTCTGAGTAACATCTGCGAAAAACAACAATGCCCAGCTTCTTAAGGAAATAATAACGCCTTAAAAAAAGAAACTATATATTTGTGACCTGTTTTTTTATTTCTTCAGTAGGAAGCAATGGGCCTGGAGCTGAGTTCAACAGACATACTGTACTGCTGTTGTTGTTGTTTGTCTTTTCATGGATTTTGGAGACAATAATAGAAGTATAAAATATTTAAAGCTGTTGAGTTGGGTCACATTACTGCACTTGACTTCATTTTAGTGATGTAGGGCTGCAGCTTTGATGATTTTCACCATTTTATCTATTTATTTGATTATTTTTGACCATATAAAATATCATAAAATGATAAAAAAAAAAATGTGAAAAATGCCCATCAAAAGTACACAACTCCAAGTTGCTGTCTTGAAATTGCTTGTTTGGTTGGACCAACATTCCAAAACCAAATATTTCTCAATTTAAAATGATAAACTCTTCATATTTGAGATCCAGCCGACTTTATACATTACAAAAATGATTAAAACAATCAATGATCCACATTGTTGTTTCTCAATTTTTCATTTTTCCATCAACCAATGGTTTCAGTGCTGCAGTGATCATCTGACCCTCTGACCCTGCACTAACCTTTGTGATGGTCCTGGCATATTGCGGCCTGTAGTAGTTGATGAGGATGCCGATGCCGCAGGGTATGAGGATCATGAACAGCGATATAATGATGTCGACATAGGGCACGGCGTTCTGCACGCTGCTGAAGCCCTGACAGTAGAGGTAGAGCAGCAGCGGCATCATGCCCAGAGCCAACACAGTGGAGCAGGTAGTCATCACAATGCTGAGGGGAATGACAAGGAATGACAAGGTAGGTATGGATGACAGGAAAACAGATGCTGGGTCATAATTTATCCTCAAACTGAATTCATGTCATTTCAATCCACCAGTGGATGGGACCAAACAGGCTGCTCCAGTGCTGGTTCTCTTATCAACTGCTTATCAATAAAATGTGATTATGGATAAACCCCAAAGTTGATCTTTGATTTATCATCTGCCAGTTCAAAATGTTCCCTTCAGCACACTTAGGTTAGAAATGAGGAGTCTTAAAAAACTACTGAATAAATGATAGAGGAGACTCACCACAAGGTCAGTTTAGTTGCTGATCTGACACTTTCAAGAATTCAATTCAATGCAACTTTATTTATCCCTATAAGGACAATATTATATGCAGCAGTTCATCAACCAGATCAACAGATATAGACACATTTGATACGAAAGACAGGGAAAATGTCTTAATCAAAGCTGAAAACAATGAAAGGCTACAAACTATAAGTAATACATGAATACTAAGAAGAATAAGTACTAAATGGTTTGATGGTTAATTTACTCAAGTACTGTGTCCAAGATTAGTTCTCAAATAAACATAGGTGAAAAGTTCTTTAATGGAAGTTGAAACATCTACAATTATTTGCATGACAAACTCCATGTGCATATAAAGATCATGCAAATGAGACCAAAAGCTCCAGAACAACTACTTAATTGTTGTTTTTGTAAGATTGTTTTTTTCTTCTTCTATGGTTAAGAATGAATTGAACCTCAGCAAGTGGATAGATATTCATGAAATTTGCTGTTGGTTCTCATAAATCCTTTTTTTCCTCTCCATCATCATTCAGAGGCCAGTATGTTACTTCCATGCAGCATCTTTAAACGGTGGGTCGTGGGTGTAACGAACACTGTCACCTCCAGGGGCTGCAGAGCCTTTAGAATAGTTCATAACAGGTTGCCTATCTTCTAGTATATGCATGACATTATATGCTAGCCCACTGTGACAAGATTTACACCCCCCCCCCCCCCCCCCCTGCTGTTATACAACTGCAGCTATCTCACAACATGCTATAGTGACACTTACACTCTAATAATGGCTTTAATGTAAATCTAATATAATGTAATCTTGATTCTGCTTGCTGAGGAGTATATTCATTTTCATACTTCTATGTTTGTGACCATGAGGTGACAAATCATACATAAAACACTGGCATTGTCAATCATTACCACCTCCATTAATGCCGACAGCCACCAGGTTAGAGTGTGCTTTACAGCTGCAGGACAGATAAGATCCTCAGACATCAGATAGAGCAGGAATGTCCTGAATATCACGCCACCATAATATACACACCTGGTCTGTGATGAAGGAAGGGTGACTGGCCGAGCGGTTGAAAGTAGAGGTAAGAGTAAGAGGTTTGGTATTGTCTCGTTAACGATCAGATTATAGTTTTATGATCAGGTGAGTGGTGATGTACAGCAGGTCAACATGACAGGAAACGTGCAAATGGTGGTAATTAGATCACAGGACGTACTTGCATTGGCACATTATCAACAGCAGGTGCATTAAAACACATACTGAGGTAATGAACTTTGCCATAAAGGGTGAGTTCACCAAAATCATTGCTCAGTGTGATTCATTGTGATGTGACTTGCGGTTTCTATGCACTCTGCAAAGATCAAAAGTGTGATTAATCAGATTTTGAGATCTGCAGGATTAAGAGTAAACACTGCGATCACACTGAGAAAAAAGGTTGTGAGACATTCAGCTGTTGCAAGATTTCTGCATTGTTGCAGGAGCATCTCAATAAGACAGAAGTAAGATAAATAACAGCAGATAATGATTTTATTGATGGACTGACTGCTCCTAAATCTGGGTCATGTTTCATCACTTTTTTTTAGCATAAAGTAAGTACTTCAAAACAACAGGAATTATAGTTATTTCTGCCTCCACAACCTGACTATAAATAATCTCTTACATTCACAGCCACCCCATTATAGATACTATTCAAATGCTCCTCAAATTCCTTTACTTCTAATATAGGTACACACTTACAGTATGTTGTCCTAATAATTGCTTTATTTTATTAACTTCATGGATACTTTTAAGGCACACAGAATGACCAGTCAAATGTTTATAATATGAACCTCAGTCATCACTTTTTTAATATAGCATTTTCTTCTTAAATCAATGTGTGTGTGTACCTGAGGTTCATGTCCCCCTGCAGAGCCAGGGCCAAGATGTTGGAGAGGCTCCCTCCTGGACAGCATCCACAGATCAGCACCACCACAGTCGTCATTTCAGCCAGCTGGAAGGCCTGCAGCATGAAATGTAATAACTTTATAACCAAAGTGCTAATACTGATAGAAAACCACCAGCGCTCACTCTGTTGTAGACTACGGTTTATAGAATCTGTGGAAATAGAGAACACATGATGCATAAGAAGGTGTGAGGTCAGGTAGGGAACAGCGTGTTCTTTACATTGGCTTTTGGAAATCTGTGAATCTTGGCGCAACAGCCTCACCACAAGATCCATTTAGTGGGTTTTTCTGGAGCTTTCAGTCGTATCACACAAGCTATGGTTTGCTGTTTCATTACTTACTTTTTGTTTTGCCCTTTTTGACTTGAAAAAATGTTTCTTTGCAGCCTGTTTCATGTATTTTACTGCTCTTTAATCATTACTGAGTAGGATTATGGTTAGGGTTAGGGTAAGTGCTGAAAACCACTGCTGGTAAAGTTTTCTAAATTTAATTTGACTGTTTTTGCAGGTAGTGAGCAAATAAAAACAAAACAAAAGTCAACATTTCATAAGAAAATAGACCATAACTGAATGGGTGAATTAGAGGCAAATTGTGAAGGTAAGAAAAGTGCTACAAGTGTAGTCCATTTATCATTTCACAGAAAGAAAATGTATAGATTGTATTAATATATGCAGTGTGTGATGCATTTTATAAACTGCACCAGGCATTATGTACACCCTGTGTAGTAATAGCAGCAATACAAACCCGAGCCAGGCAAAAAGCTGTGAGAGGCATGACACCATACTGGGCCAGCACTGCTATCGTCACCCCCTTAGGTTTCACTATGTGACCCTGGAAACAAAGAAAAAGATGTTTTGGTGCTGAAATGATCACAAAAAGTCCCAAAAAAATCCTTTATGAGCACATATAGAGCATGTTAACCTGATAAATACGTATGGACAGAATGATGCTGAAGTCACCTTGATCTTGGACACCTCCATGGTGCATCCCATTGAGACCATAGTGATGAATAAGACGACTATTAAAAGCGTGTTGATGATTTTGTCAATTAGAGGCGGCAGGATAGGCGTTAAAACAACAACAGAGCTGGTGTTAGCGGCCGTCATATTGAACATGGAGCTGTCATTTTGCCAATAATCCAGATAATCGTACACATAAGAGGGATCCTCTGTGTAGTCCGTGTCGTCCATGGTGCCTTCCAATGCAGGAGCAGCACTTGAGGACAGAGAGAGATAAGTAAGAGGTTAGATTTTGCACTGGCAGTGATTTTAACATTGAGCTCTTCAGGCCTCTCTTATTTGCTCATCCATCAGTCATGCACAACGCTTCAGATCCTCTTTTTTGATTCAACAATCAAATAATCAGAGCATGACGAGGCGTAAGCTGCCAGAAAAGAAATCCAAAATTCCTTTAGAGGGCATTGCTTGTTCTTTGCTGCACTGCAAGTTAGATCTTTATTAATGACAGTCTGAGTGCAGATAGTGTTTTATCCACGCTCTTGATGCACAGCGGAGGGGTTTGCAGTCGGTTTTTATGAAGAAAAATTCTCAGGAATCTGACAGCATGGGGAGATAATGCCGGTGCACCTCTGCAAGTGAGAACATGCTACCGAGAACACGTGTAGAGATAAACTCGGTATTTTCCTCTGGAGTTTGTTTGTGTTGGTTTAAGTTTTTACACCTAGCTGGTGCATATTGCAACTGTTAACCTCTTAAACTAACCTCCACAACATGGACATTCATGTAAATCGCTCTTCCTCCTGTGAGATACTCAAATCATATACTTTTATTGCCGCTGACTGTTTTCCACATTGTTCCTTAAAGGTGCTCATTGTTTGTGCAATTGGCAGAAAGGTCGCTTTTGCGTTGGTTAGTTAACTTGTTCAGTTCATAGTACACATTATATGGCCTTGACTACCTTTAACCTAAAATGATCTGTACTGAATAGCCTCACAGTAAAAGGTTTGTCTTTTTTTCACTTTCAAGACATTCTCAAACAGCCTGTGTTTCCAATTTGAGCATTTTTAACTAAATATCAGGAGCATGAATACCCTTAAATTGGCAAACAAATAAATTGATACTTATTCGTGAGATTCATTTCAGCTCTATTACTGTTGCACATGGAGCTGGAAACTCCCTCTGTTTCTGTTTTACAGCTGTTACTTGCACTGTCTGCATGTTTTCAGCACATACTAAATGCAGCTTGATTCTTACTAGCGTGCTTGCTTCCCAACTAGAAAAGACCATTATGATTCAGAGGGATTAAAGATAGAAGAATTAAGCTGACAATATCAAAATGTTTCCAAATATCTGGGAAGAACTTCTGCATATCCCATGAGTCATTCCCACTACAATTTGAGTTACAAACAGTCCTCAATTCACTTACACCTGTTCCTTACTTACATTTAATGCTATTTACACCAACAAGCACACACTGCTTGACATTTAACCAGAAGTGCAAAGATTTAAAGGTGTTTAAAACCTTTTGACTGACTGTAAATGCATATTTCTGTTTGCCTCTCTCAAACCTCACTCTCCTTTGTGCTTTGATGCCAACTTAACCTCCATCTCCATAGCTGACAACCACATCCTCCCCTGCTGGCATGCTCAAGCTGTGTGCACACAGATTACTTTCACAGGATTTTTTTTTTTTAATATATCTATTTTGCACTCATGGATGAAAAAAAGAAACAAAAATACCACAGGGCTCCATAAATGTGTCTGGCAACTATATACTGACATCTTGACTGTTCGGCAGGTGAAAATTGCACACCTTTTCTTTGGAGGTCAGTTTCTAAGAAATAGAAGAACCTCCCATGTGGATTCTTCAGAAAGCAACATTTATCTCTGCTTGTAGTTTAAAGCTGACAGATATGGCTGCAGATAGATTTCATACGTCGTGTTACCTGTTGGATCAGGCGTTCTTCTTCTCTTCTTTTCTCTCTTCTGTGCTCTCTGAAGAAAAATCTTGGTCCTTGTATGTCACTCTCTCTTCTGTCAGTCACTGGTGACAAGTGAAGGCTACTGGTTGTACAGAGGTGCCATCTAGTGCACAGATGACTTCTGCAGCTTGTAAGGAGAGCAGGAGAGCTCATCATATCTGATTTGACTAAAGTACAAAAGCAGAATGAATACAATATATTTCTTGACAAATACTTTTGTTTTTTGGAGATCAAGATGTATTTTTGTGTGTTTGTGTGTCATTGTTGGCTCAGTTTGGTTAAATAAATCTTCCAAAAACATGATTTTAATGACTCAAGACCTACAAAATTGCAGATGTGATACAGTCCACTGTAAGTAATCATTTCTCAAGTACATTTCAATTCAAGAAAAGAGTCTGCAGAGACTTCTCTGAGGAAAAAGATCCTGCAAAAATTCCCCAAAGCATTCTTTGCTGCTTTGTGTTGGACCTGTTTACAAGTAACCACAATGAGTCATGAAATATCTAAATCATGTCTCAATCCTGCGAGAGTATATTTCGTGTTATTTGTCCGATTCTGCTGCAACTTAAAGTGCAACAGCTTCTGTTTTAAATGTTGGGATGTTAGAAGGAAGACAAAGGTTAAAAAGCTGTAAATATTCTTTATCAAACAAGGATGTAGATGTGAGTCTGAATGCACCTAGAGGCTGCACTTCTCATTACAGTTTACAATATTAAACTGTGAGATAGAACGAACATACAAAAAATGTTGCCACTATTGGAGCCATACCAAATGTAGGGCGAAAAATGCTTGTTTTTCTTCATGTACTGATCCACCACATTCAGTTAAAAAATGGTTTCCCCATTTGCTGCCAGAATTTGTCAAAACAAGAGTCTTTAAAAACACAAATGGATGATCTAGTCACTAGAAATCTACAGTCTTGCTTTCCACTGTTTCCTTTACTGCTAAGTGAACCTTTCGAATGTTATCAGCGTGCAGATTGGTGGCAGCGTTCTGGCTAGCAGCAGATTAGCGTTTGCCAGGAACAAACTCTGCACATGATCACAAATTATGTAGAGTTCACAGATTGTTGCTCTAAAGCTGGTGCCAATGTTCCTGATGGTTTGATGAAATTCAGCTGTTGCCGACTGTAGGCTGCAAAATCTTCTGCAGAGTAAAACGAATGAAAGTGTGAAAGTGTGCAGTTTTACTGCATGTAGCGCCATGTTGTTTCAGAGAAGCTTCTACCCATGGAGCTCTAGAGGCCTTAAAGCTCCAGCCTTACTAGGTCTTATGATAATTTAATTGAAAATGTGTTTGAGATGATGGTTCTCTAAAGCATTATCAACTAACATGATAAGGGTAGATCCTGTTTTATTTCATAATCCTGACCTAAACACTGTCTTTGACATGTCAAAATCTAGTTTTTGAGACTTTCATTATGTCAGTTTTTTGCATATTCCTAAATATATTTTTGTTTAATCAAATTACCACAGAGTAAAACCTGGGACAAGGACATACTGGACATTGCACAGTAGAAAGAACGAGGTTTATTGGGGCCAATTAGCTCATTTTTGCCCTAGGGCCGCCCCAACAGGTTAATTCAGCCGTGCCTTAAAGGACCAATATGTAGGATTTAGTGACATCTAGTGTTGAGGTTGCAGACTGCAACCAACTGAATACCCCTCCCTTCACCCCTCCCTTTCAAAGCTTGTAAGAGAACCTATGGTGGCGGTGAAACTCACAAAATACGCCAAAGGCCCATTCTAGAGCCAGTGTTTGGTTTGTCCATTTTGGGCTACTGTAGAAACAAGACAGTGCAACATAACATGGCAGCTTCTGTGGTAAAGGACCCGATCCCTCTGTAGATATAAAAGGCTCATTCTAAGGTAACAAAAACACAACGATTCTTATTTCCAGGGGATTATACACTATTTAAAACATACTTTTAAATATTATATTCCATTTCTACCTATAGATCTAACTAAATCTTACACACTGGTCCTTTCAGAGGACATATTTATTTTTAATTTATTATTTATTTAGGTTGGTTGTACTAGCCAAAGGCAAAATATGACCTAATATTGACATGAATAACTACAGGGTTTGGTAAGGTCCCATGTGAAGTGTGTGAGACTGACACACGGATGTGTAGGAGGCAGGAGGGAGTAATGTAGGTGAACCTGTGGTCGGCTTCTGCTTAAAAAAACTATAGGCTACGTATCTGAGCAGGATATAGTTGTAATACTGCTCCAACTACTTTCTGTTTGACTTATTGGTGAGTAATTATGATGAGTCATAAAGTGATTGTTTGAAAATTAAAGATGCAAATAAGCCTCCGTTCCAACGAAACATAAAAAACCTGTTTGACTTTCTCTGCTGTTGCCTGTTTAAAAGAATCCTTTGTACTTCTTCTTCTTCCTTTCTTTACCTTCAATCTAACATTTACATACACACACTGGCTGACATACACGTAATTAACATCACGTACAATTCAGAGGGCACTTTACCTAATGTGACCTGCAGCCTCTCCTTCCCTCTTCTCCTCGTAAACACCCTGTATTGTCTCATTGTATTCTTTTTTTTCTCGGGAGTCCTCACAGTCTGTTCCTTCCACCATTGTTCCTCTGGTCAATAAAATGTTGTTATGTCACACTGCAAAGGTGAGTTGGAATAGACGAGGCCCAACACCATTTGACCAAAAACATCACATGTTATTTAGTTCTGCAAAATCTCAAAAACCCTGGAAAAATATTGACGCATTTTATGACGGATTTGGCTCAAGTTACTCAACAGAGTTTAAATCATACTTCTAGCATTTCACTCAAAATCATACATACTAGCGTTCAAATCAGATAATGCATTAGGCACCATGTTAATCCAAGCATCACAACATTGTATGTATTCATCGTTGCATTTTAATCATTGCAAATTTTGTAAATAAAGAAAAAAATTGTTCATGATGCTGATTCCTTTAAAGATCGTACAAACAGCAATAAGGACAAATGTGTAACATGCACAGAAGTACATAATGTGTATCATTTTCAAGGCTGCATATTGTATTAGTGCTGCAATTAATGATTATTTTAATTATTGATTTATGTTAGAGCATTAACTGTTTATCCAACAAACAGTCCAAAACTACAAAATATTCAACTTACTATTAATATAAGACCAAGAAAAGCAGCACATTCTTAAAAAAAATTACATAACCAATAAATGAAATGGTGTTGCAGCTGTATATTACTGTAAATGTCAGCGTCCTGCATTCAGTGAGGCAGCATGATGATTGTGACTGTACTTCATCACTCCACAAAGTTCATGCGTCTCTTCATGACAGCGTACATTACATATTGGATCACTTGTAACTTACATTATCTGCTTATGGGAGACTGCATGTGTTCTCAAATGTTACAGCGCTGCGCTATAAAATTGACGAAAATAAATGCATAAACTGGGAACTGCATTATGCGTATCAGAGGCACTTTATGTTGAGAGGGAAACCACTCTACCCTTAATCTGATGGTGCATCAGACACCACACACACACACACACCCCTCCCCTCCCCTTTCATAAGTCATGCACTGACAACAATGGCAAGATCTCACAAAAAAATCTATACTGGTGAATGCATACTGGGGCCCTTCTAGTGTAGTCTGTGCAATATGCTGGAAGGGGACAAAAGGAGGGCATTTTAATGGTTAGCCTAGGCTAGCCCAGTGAGGACATAGGGGGAGGGGAAGACTCTGCCTGGACTGATCAGCCTCTCCAGCTATAATTACAGTCTGGTGCTTCACATGCCTGTTTTTTTACTACTTTTACCTCCTCCAGCCCCGGCCACAGCTAATCAATGTCTTCTCTGGATGAGTTCCCTGCAGCCTGAATATTATGGGCAGAAATGGTGCTAAAACACTTCATAACTCAGCTCAGGCCTTGGGGGGAATAGCAGTAAGGGTGTGGCAAGAAGGCAGATGAGGAAGGAAAAGCTGCCTCATTACCATTTTTTCCCCCTGTAATATTACCCATCCCTTGTGGTATTCAAATGCAATTGTAGTGCACAAATATAGCTAGATGCTTCCCTGCTGTCATCCATGAAGACAGAGAGGCATCATTGCAGCAGATGCATTATTAAAGCCTTGGCCTTATTGTGTTGTCATCCTTTAAATAGGCTATACTGTTACGGGCCATATTTCTGGGTGACCCTCTTAGCCTCTGACGCTGCAGGACATATAGTATAATTCTATAAAATGGCATATGAGGTGTAAAATTGGTAGAGAGGACTAGATACAGAATGAGGATGGTCCAGATGGGCTTGAGGTGGAGGAAGAGATGGCAGGATGAAGGTCAGCGCAGGTCTAAGCTGTGTGTCTGCTCAGAGGGGGCGATGGAGGGCAGGGTGTCGCCCGCAGCTGCTGTGGCCTCTTGATCTGCCGGAGGAACGGATGAGGTTGCTTCCCAGCTTGTTTTTTTTTGTTTTACACATTTACTGATCCACTGTTGCAGTGCAAAATAATCCACAGTGTAAGCTCCTTATCTACAGCACTATTTTGTGAAAAAGGAAGACCAGAGCAGATTACTCGCAATTTGTCCTGAAACCAGCCCCCCACACCCCCCTCCTCCCTCAACAGGATGTAAAATAATTAAATATATGTTGTGGAGATTGAATTCTCCATCATAGTGGATATATGTCAGTTTTTTAGGGCTGCTATCATTTATGTTCTGATTATTCAGTCATTTGATGGATGAAATATCAGAAAATTGGAAAAATGCCCATCAAAATCTCCCAGACTCGATGGTGATGTTAAGAGAACAGTCAATAGTTAATTTTACCATCATATAATACAAAAAACAAACAAACAACAACAAAAATAAACATCACACAAAATATTCACATTTTAGGTACTGAAACCATTTTATTTGTTTTATTTGCTTGATTTTTTTTATTGAAATGAATCAATTAGGCTATCAAAATTGTTACCAATTAATTTTCTGTTAGTCAACTAATTGATTAATAATTTAGTAATCGTTTCAGCTCTACCTTACAGCAGTCCAGTTACATGGATTTAGAGTGAGAGTGAAAAAAATAAAAATAAAAGACAGAAAGAAAGAAAGAACAAAAAGGCTAAATTTCAAGTAATAAGAGGAAGGAAGCACCTGATTGGTGCGTATGTGTAGGCTGCTGTAACTGGATCTGTGTGTGTGTGTGTCTGAGTTTGTGTTTCTTCAGTGTATTCTTTAAAATCCACGTGTCTCAGCCATGGCCCTGTTTAGTTCCTCTGACATACAAATAGCCCTCCAACTACAATTCCCATAAAGCGACCGCAAGAAAAAAGGGGTTGTGGCGTAGAAAACAATCCCAACGACTCATGGACATTGTAGTTTACAAATAAAAAAATCTTACTATTGAATTAATATTAAAACAATGTATTGGTGATTCCATTGACAAACGCTTAAAACATCTACACTTAAATCTTTTTACATTGAAAATCAATCGAGAATTTCAGATTATTTTAACACTTTACCCAAAAAACTTCACGAGTGACTACAACTCCCATCCTCCACCGGGATATCGCGCATGCGTGCTGAGCAGTGGCAGCTTGGTGTGTGGTGTGTAGTCACGTGGAGACGGTCCTCCTCGGTCTGTCCAAACACAGTGAGCAGTTAGCAGTCTGTCTGTTGGAGCGCCGCTCGGTGCTAAACTGATTCATGTTGTTTTTTTAGCCACACGTCCCTTTAAACTTGACTATTTTATCGAATAATGAGTGATAACGATGACATCGAAGTCGATAGTGACGTGAGTATGACCACTTTTCCCTCTTTTTAACGATGTTATTTTGCTTGCTGACTGGATTTAGCCGAACTAGCCGCTCAGCTAGCGTTAGCTACCAATAAGCTGGCTAGCTCTCTGTCTGATAAGTGTTATTCTCGGGTATCTAGTTGATGGATAAGCAACACTAGTTTTTCTTGCTCAGAAACATTTTTTAAATTGCAAAATTATTTTAGTCTCTTTTGACTTCAGCGAAACAGTAAGACTTGCTGAACAATTCTGGCTACAATTGTACTTTTTGTTCTGTTTCTTTGCAGGAAGAATCACCGAGATATCACTGTGTGGTGCGTAATGCTGGGGGGGATTTGTCCTAATGTCGAAACATGTTTCTCTGTTGTTTGCAAAGTGAATTCATCCACCACAATATACTCTTTTCTTAACATTTTGTCATTTGATCGATTGGTAAGATAACACTGGATGTTTATGACTTCAAAGCGAATGTGAAAGTACTGCTGCCTTGTGGAGAGAGAGAGAGAGCGAGAGAGAAAAAGCTAAATTTATGTTACAAATGAATATTTGTGCACGGCAATATTTCACATATATGGATACACAACGCTGTATCCACAACCAATGCATTTGTAACAGTGCAGCGATTGTTCCTCGGAAGCAGCAGCAGCATTGCAGGGTTTCCCCCCATGCTGTGTGTACGCGGCCATAGGGACACGGTGACACGAGATCTATATTTAGACCAAAGCTTGATCCCGCTACAAAGGCTTTTCTGTTGCATGTTTATTATTTTCCCCGGCTGATACAAAGCTTTCTGTACTCGGTGGCAGCCGGTTAGTCGCTCCCAGTCGATTCCCCCCGGCGATCACTTCATACCGCGGGGATTCCGTTCATGATCAGTGTTGCAAATTACACATCTAGGTCATCTGAGCATAGAGTGAGAGAGTGAGAGGCCGTTTACATTTAATGCTGCATCCACGGTGAGGATGTAGCAGCGGAGGTGTAGATGCTGTAGTGTTTGGAGGAGGGGTGGCCGCGCCTGCATCTCGGACCGGGCTTCGTGTCAGGAAAGGGGCTGCAGCGGGATGTCTTCCTGTGTTGCAGCCTGTGATTAGAGCCATCTTCTCTCGACAGGCCACTAAAGGGCTGGCAGCCTTAAATGAATGACGTATAGCTGTATCGCATACACACCCTTGCACAGGCTGCACAGCACGACTTCACCGCCAGACAGATCACCAACATCCAAAAAGGGGGGGGACATCCAGTGCAGCCGTAGCGTTAAATTTGATCAGGATGTATCACTGATAATTCAGACAGCAAACATCAGTCAGAGCTTTACTGTATTTTTGCCCTCCAGTAGACCTTTCTATCTTCACCACAGTTACTTTATGCTTTGGTGCAGTCCAGAGCTCAATTGCACAGCCTCACATGGAAACCCTTAACCCGATTTCAGTTCAGTTAGTGCTATTTAATTTGGTTACTAAAGCTTTAAGCATAAATATGTATGTCCTGAGTGTCATAGCTCTGTGTGTGTGTGCTGCTTAGAGTCAGGCAAGACATCCAGTCCTGACTGAAGGTGCAATGTGCACAGATCTGCACATGTGCAAACAGAGCTGAGCGTTGTTTAAGCAAAAATGCGGAATTAGGATTTTGCTGGCCAATATTGTGATTTTTTAAATATATAAATTAAACTACAGCCCATAATTTGGGGTCTAGATTAAACAAGATTGGCTCAGTGACAAAGTATCTGCTTTAATACAGTCAGATAAAATAATGCATAATGTTAAATGTCAGTTTCAGAGTTCACTCGTTTAGTTTTCTGTACAAGAGCTCATATTTATTAAGATATTACATTAGTAGTTTTGTTGACATGACTCAGTAATATTCAAATATAGGCATGGCATTCAAAAAATTGCATTGTATTTATTGATAACAGCTGTGTAGTTGGGTGTATGTGTCACAGAGGCACAAAGGTAAATATCTGAAGTTGATACCTTGTAGATTATTTATATAAAAAGAAAACAGCATAAACACACACCGGCTCATTATTTGTTTAAACACAGAAATGATACAGAGCAGTGTTTTTGCTTCCCACACAGTCAACGTCGGCCAAGCGTAAGTGTACATACAGTGGCACGCAGAGAGCTCATTAAGCACGCCACAGCCAAGTCTTCTTGTTTTGTGGTTGTTTTTTTTCTCTCTTCTGCCAACTCACAGAATGAATGTTAACCGGCCACAGATGAGTAATTTTTATAGAGGTGTCATTATAAGAGCGTGTGAAATAAACAGCCACCAGCTTAAACTCTCACTTTCCGTAGCTTGTTAAGACACAATCAATTATGTTAAGTTATAAAAATCGCACTCAAGTCACGATTTTTTCAGTGTAAAAATGAAGTAAAATCTTGAGTGTGGCAGACGCGAGGGGGAGGGGGGGGGGTGTCTGTTGTCTGCAGATAAGTTGTAGTTAGCGAGATAAAGAGACTGATTGTCTAGACACGGAGACAAATGGGTGCAGAGACCCAAAACGTAACATACTGCGTGCGCGTTGAGTCATACGTTAAGACGAAGAAGAAGTACTTTATCGATCCTCGTGGGTAAATTGATCCTTTGCATGTGACCCCTCCTACATACACACACACACACGATACCGATCATGATCAGTATAAACACTTAACTTACATGTCCTTTAATGTATGTTAGTGTTGAATATAGAGTTAAAATGAGAAGCTAACTGACATTGTTATTCTTAAATAATGTGTTTTTTTGCTCTCCTCTGTTTTCTAATATTTTTAAGTGAATATTTGTGTGTTTTGGGCTGTTAGTCAAACATATTTGAATTAGTCACTTGAGTTTTGAGAGCTTGCATTGGCCATTTGTCACTATTAGCTGACATTTTATGGACCACATGATTAAGAAAATAGTCATTAGTTTAATCAAAAATTGAAGTGACTGTTAATCGCTGCTATAAAGGACATGCTGTTCATTTTACACTTTATATTTTGGCCTCATTGGCCTGCTGCAGTCTCTTTATTGGTGTTTCCACTGTTATTAGCACCTGCAGGTTTTCCACGTTTGTCCAGTAGCTTGACAGAAGTGTAGGCTTTCACGCAGAGAACGTGAGACCACCATCAGTAGCTTTGGGGGGGGGGGGGCACCAAGCCACCAAACTCCTTCCACTCAGCACCTGTAGCAGTTATGTAATGTGTCATGGTCAGGTATGAATAGAAACGGGAAGGAGCAGGCTCAGCTGGTTCAGTATCAGTTTTATGATGAACACATAATGGTCGCACTTAGGTAATCGGACACCTGTTTTTCTACTGCGCCCTACGTCCTTAACAACTCAGATAGTTTATACGGCGTAGCCGAGAAGGAGCCATAACACGTCTGAGTGCAGTTACCTGTGTTTATAACAGTAGTTTGAGTCCAGTGATCCATCACAGAGCAGGTCACTGGCTTTATCTGTCAGGATTTATTAGGCATTTAACTCTGTTTGTTGGACATCCAGAAATGAGATGTTTATAACAGGCAAATAAAAGTAGTTTTACTATGTAAGTCAAGAATTTGTGGTAAATAATTTGAATATATTAGTAAATTTAGAAGTTATTAATCATTTTAGAAGATATTTTTAGGGCCTGTTACACGTATACAGCTCAGATTTATCTTGATTAGTTTATGATGTAATGTTAATTTAATTATATTGTAGCCAAAGCTGTAAATCAGTAAGAGCTGCTTTATGGCACAGTGGAATATTTTGCACAAATGTGACGGAAGTGCTTTCATCTGTCGGGTATTTAATTAGAGGAGTTTAAAAGCAGAAACAGACATTATTCTCTAGGTATTTTAGTTTAGTTTAAGTACTATATCACAAATTGTATGTATTGTGATTATAAAATATATCATGACACATGATTTAGTTTGTATTGCTCACCCCAATCAAATAGTATAGTTATCTCAGAAGTTTTAGCTATTAAAAGGCAAATGTTGATAAATTCATGTAGTCGATATTAGCAAGAGTTGTTAGAAATACTTTGTTTATACATTTCTTAAGTTACAAACCTTAAGTAATGTTTTTGGTAATTACACCTGAGAGACATGCTCGTGCAGGGTTTCACCTCAGGCATTATTTTTAGCGGAGGCGGCAGGCCACGCAGATCCTGATGCATCTGGTCTTATGATCAGTTTAGTTTCTAGTTGACTGCCTAAACAACAACCACACCTCAAAAAAGTGTAGCATTAGCTGCCTGAAACACAACCTCTGCCCCCCTTGTTTCCAAATAAAATTAACTTTTATTATATAAGTAGAGGTGGTCTTCATTTCAGGCGTCGTGGCCCACCTCTGCTATAAAGCCCTACTGTACACACTGTAATGAGATTATAGTATTAAATTAAACACAGATGTTTGAGAGAGTCATTGAATTCTGTTAAACTAAAACTTAGCTTTGTAGGATCATTGGAGTTTAGATTGTGGCATGATTTCATCCAGAAAAGCTTATTTATTGACTTTATTTAATAGGAGTGTTGCTAAGAGTGTTAGAAGTAGCAAATTTACAACCAGCAAAGTGTTAATTTAATGGCCACACTTGCCTTGTAATTTAATATGGAGCAGCTCCAGAGAGTAAAGCTTGAATACATCTTTAGATCTTAATTAACTTTCAGATGTTAATATTAATATTTACATTTTGAGGAAGACTTAAAACGATGTTTAGTTTCAGCTCAAGCTCACACACTCTTTTTTTAAAGTGTTGTGTATCTCTAAATATGTTCAACACAACTTGAAAATAGACATTTAATGATAAATAAAGCTCCGGCTTACAAGCGTATTCTAAATGATGTTATGATTGGACGTCTCGCCCATCCCAGTCGGGACACTGGAAATCAGCCCAGTGTACTCTCTGAACTTCCTGTATGTTGACTGAAAGCGAGCGTATGGAAATGGCTGCCAGACCTGTAATTGCGCATGCCATCAATACCCGTCATATGTTTGTTTATGCCAGAGTTAATGGAGGCAGCGGCAGTCACGCCTTTCCCTGTGTATGATACTGAGGAGGGCACGCGGCCCCCGGTGGATTCGCCTCTCCTGGATGGTTTGTGGCTCTTGCGCAACAGACCGCAGGAGCAGCTGTCACCATGCCAACCAGACTAAATCACAAGACAAGCAGTTGTGGGTAAAAAAAAAACAAAAAAAAAAACGCAACTAATTTCATTAATGTGTGTTTTTTTGGTACACATGACATTCAAGCCTGGTAGTTTACTATGTAGGGGTTGTTTCATTCGCTTTAAATTGCAAACTAATAGCTTGATTTGATATTTGTTACAAGCAGTTTGGAACTGAGTCACACGCTCCACTTCACACGTCGATCCCTCCCACCAAAACATATGACACACACTCTTCTCTTCAGAGCCTGTTTGAACCTGCGCGTCGTCTCACTTGTGGCCACTTTGGGTTTTTTTTTTCGTTGCCGCGTCCGGGGGCAAAATGAGTCAGATGACAGCGGGTCACATGAGTCCCTCACCACGTCCCGTCTGCCCCCGAAGCCAAGCCGAGACCACATCATCCTGTCCTGTCTGTTTCACCGCTAATATTTCATTCAGGCCCAGAGGTGTACGATGAGAGGGGATTGGATGTTTGACACGAGTCTCAGATTCGATTGGAGGCCTGTAAACAGTTGAAATTGATCTGCCTCGGCTGCCGTTGGTCATGTGTTCACAGCAGCCATGTTACGCCTGTAGAGTGTAATCAGAATGCAAATATGTGTGTGTTGTAATTATAAGCCTTAGATGCGGCTGTTTCCTAGCTGTTTGAAGCTTGTGTGTTAATGAAGAAGGTATAAAAAATGAGTTTGAGGCTCCTGTGATGCAGCGGCTTATTTAATTTAGCATGAAACATGAAAAACTGAGTTTGATGCAGTCTGAAATTAACGATCAGTTTGCAGGCAGGTCATGTGATTTTAAAGCTGTCACGCCGGAGAAGCGAGGAGTATCTTTAAGAGTCCGCTGGATGTTAAGCCAGCCATAACTTCATCAACAGACGTTTCATCAGGCCCTTTTGTTCCTCAGCGCGTCGTTATAGATTTTAAGTCGGCGTAATCCTCCAATCCAGGATCCGCCGGGCTCGTCCGCCCACCTGAATGACTCAATCGTCTCGCCCCTGACCTGGTTGCGAGCGAGAGGTTGAACGGCCGCTCCCGTGCAGGAGAAAGGAGGAGGAGGTGGAAAGACGGAGATGTATTGTAGGGGTCAGTGGGGTCAGTGTGAAGGGGGATGGAAGCGAGGCCAGAAGGCAAACAGCCACACAATGCAGCAACTTCTAGTTTCTTTAACTCTTTTTTTTCTCCTGAGACAAGCAGTTAGTGGACTAGTAGGGAGCTAGAAAATTAAATAACAGCATTTAAACTGAGCCATTATTTGTATTTATTGGCTAAGAAGGTTGTTTTTTATCTTAATTTGTCTGATAGGGTTTCCCCAAAGCTCAGCATTATTTTTTTCTAGTGAAGTTTGGCCCAAGTTAGATGAAGATCAGTTACTGGGGTGGATCTTTCTTCTTATTGCCAGTTCAGATATTTTAACACATTTATTTAGAGATTTGTACATCATGATTTGTTCCATGATTAGCATTGTGTGTTTTGATTCTCATCCAGAAGCAACACTGGAGAGGTTTTTTATGTTTATTTAATGAGCTTAGATTGTGCAGCTTGTGTAGTTTGTGGAGTAAATATGCAGAATATTTGCAAGTTGAAGCTTCTTAAAATGTGAAGATTGGAGTGTTTTTGTGTCATAATTAGTCATCATTTTTGGACTCTTGGTAACTGGTAACATTTAAACATCAGCAGTAACTGGTAACATTTAACATCAGTTTAGTTGATTAACCCTCAGAATCACTGAACCCACCCAACCAAGAAAAATAGATGAATTTGCATGTTGTACAGCTCAAATACTCTAATCAAAACAGTAGAAATACACCATCGTCCTCGTCCCTTTGCTGTGTAGCCGACTGCGACTCACCTCTAAAGGTTTACACTAAATAACGGCGGCCAAATTCAAGTTTTGCGCATCGGTTTCTAGTTTTTATGTAAAAGCCGGGCGTTGCACGCATTCAAGCCTTTTCTAAAACTCTAAAACAGAAAGCAGCTCATGTTGATATTAAACATGCAAAAAAAGAGCTCTCTTCAGACGTAGCCAGTCATTGTTATCCACCTCTGATTCGATTGGAATTACTACACGACCCTCCAAAACACCCACTGCTGTCCCGGTGGTATAAAGGCAGAGCGGGGATCCTGGCAGCAGAGCGGTCTGTGTAGGTCGGAGGTCTCTGCTCTACCCACGCCGCCCCTGCTGCCAGGCTGCTCAAGGCCCCTGTGACTCTTTGTCATTGCAGGCAGACAAACGGGCACACCACAATGCGCTGGAGCGCAAACGTAGGGACCACATCAAAGACAGCTTTCACAGCCTTCGGGACTCGGTACCCGCCCTGCAGGGAGAAAAGGTTGGTAAAGCTCAGCCTGGGGATCCTCCAGGCTCACAAATGAAGGTCACTAATGTAAGAGATTTTACTTTTGTACTTTGACAAACTGTTTTGGTTGCTTGAGTGTGCTGTGTGTGTTTTAAAGTCAGGTTTACTGTGAAGGATATAAGATAACTTTTCTTTTTTTCTTTTCATGTGGCTTAATGTGTCAGTGGAGGGAAATTGGAGGGAGCGGGAAGGAGGGCAGATGGTAGAAGAGTGCAGATTGGCAGCAGTAAGACGAGTGATGCAGTCTAAATAGTTGGACCAGCGTCAGGAAGTTATTATGAGGAAATTTTGTTGCTCTCTTCCTGTTTTGACATCCATGACATTGAGAGCATTTGGAGCGGGTTCAGTAACTTGGGCACACAGTGTATTATTTCTCACCCCTCCCCTTAAAAAAAAAAAAAAAGAGCAGGTCGAGACATGCAGCGTGAAGGGCGGGGGTAAAGGGGAGATTGGGGGGGGGGGGTGAGAGAGATGATGTGAGTGATGTTTGCTGATAATTTGTGAAGTGTTGAGTTACAGCAGCTTCAGTACTAGACCCACACCTCTCTCTCTCTCTCTCTCTCTCCCTCTCTCTCCCTCTCTCTCCCAAGGCCACGCCGCTGCTATTACGGCTTGTCTCAGAGCCAAAAAGCGCTTCTTTTTTTTTGTGAGAGGAAGAAGTGATGAATATTAGGGCTGGGTATTGGACTGGAGTGCTTTTTGGTACAGGCTTGAAATGTGTCCTCAGAAAAGAATTTAGGAGAGCGCCAAGTACCAAAAACCTGGCACAGAGCGCACGTGTGGTCGCATTTAATCCTGTTGACTTATTCTTAGAGATGAAAATTCCTGATTTGAACCACGATTTCCCCCCATTTTTAGATGTTTTTTTTAATTTTTTTTTTTTTTTAATTCTGGCTAAAAACTTTTGTGCAGCTGTTTGTGTTTAAATAAAATTTCAAGTAATAACTTAAGTATCATTTTGCTGGATTTACATGAGGGAATAATTTAGCTTGTGATCTGTGTAGTCAGTAGATTATTAAACACTCATCACACTCATTCAATTCAGTAGCTAGAGCTGAATCAACTAGTTGATTCAAGTGTCTTTCTAAGAATTCCAAGAATTTGTAAAACTTCACTGGTCCAGCCTCTTAAATGTGAATATGTGTTAGGTTTTCTTCACTCTTGTGAAAGTTTCCAGCTTTGGGAAACAGTTTAGTATATTTCTCACTAGTTTCTCACATTTAAAGACCAAAGAAATAAATAAGAGAGTGTAGAAAGTATTTAAATCTTTTATTAAGTAAGCTTTCATTTTCCTTCTTTGGCTATAAGACATAATAGGAAATCATTGTTTTGGTGTTGATACTGAAGCTTTAGAACCTTTTACCCAGCCCTAATTACTAATGCTGCCATGTTAATGAATGTCATGAATGTCTAAATATAGCTTATCAAGAAGTCTGCATTGATAAGAAATGTTGCAAAATGTGTTGTTAAACCATGTTGTTCCTGCTGCTTTTGAACATTAAATGTGAAAGGCATGCAAGTCAGCTCAGGACGAGGGGGAGGGGGTCGCTGCAGTACTCTGCGTTACAAACTACTACAAAATAGGCCGAGCCCCTGACAGTAACGTGTCGGGCTGGGGTCACGACCTCACCCACGGACGTCAGGCTCGAAGCGCCCCGGGAGGATTTTGGGAGGTTAAGAGGAGGCAAGCTGAGCAGGAACACACAGCAGTTGTTGTCCTAGACTCACACTGTATACACAACCATGACAGTAACAGCAGCAGCAGCAGCAGTAGAAGTTTTTGTGTGTGTGTGTGTGTGAGTGAGACATGATACGTTATCTGTATACTTGCGTCACTGCTTCACTTTTTGCATGTGTCACTAACAGCAGTCTACCAAACAGGCGTCTAGAGCTCAAATCCTAGACAAAGCCACAGAGTACATCCAGTACATGAGGCGAAAAAATCACACACACCAGCAGGACATCGACGACCTGAAGAGGCAGAACGCCCTGCTGGAGCAACAAGGTAACACACACACGCACGCACACACACACCGCTTATTACACACATTCTAATCCTCAGGAGATGTTGGCAAATTGGTAGGTGTGTAAGAGCAAAGTGTGTGTGTGTCTTCAGTAATGTTTACCTGCTGATAATATTTGGGATTCCTGTGACCTTTTCAGACACGTTTTGACTTCAGCTAATTAGATTTGACCTTCAGCAGCTTCACCAACACCGGAAGAGAAAAAAAGGTTGAAATCCAGAATGATGTTAGGAGTGGGTGTCTATGTCGCGGTGATAAAAGAGCGGGAGGGTTGAGAACATTTAGTCCCCAATCTTAAATCAGCATCTGTGCCGCCACAATAACCAACAACAACAAAAAAAAAAGAAATGAAATAGAAACCCGCTAGAAAGCCTTTGTGACTCACTTCTCACGGACGTTTTTTTTTATTCCTTCTTTCTTTTTAAAAGCTGAATCATGCCTCTGTGGTTTTTCTGTCCTCATTCCTAGCCAGGCGGCCGTCTAGTGTCGAGCTGCATAGTTAAATGTGAACACCTTGGCATATAAACAGATAAAACAGTGATTTGTTTTTCTAGCAATCATGAAGAGTTTCCCATGAAGCTTTGACAGCGTGCCAAAGACTCAAAACCCCCATACAGAGCCACGCAGAGGACCAAGACTAACAGAAAGTACAATACACATCAGCTAGATAAGGGAACTGAAGTGTAGAAGAGATTCAAGATACTTTTTTACACTTTTCCTTCATTTTAAAAGAGAAGCTTATTTTTTTCTTTTACCTCCAAGTTCCTAAAGTTGAATCTTAGTTTATTTTCTCTCTTAATAGCTCATTTTATTCCATTCTTTTACTAAATGTTCCTTTTTTGTTGCACCAGAAGTTCAAATCACTGGTCAATCCTGTTTATTGTCTACCTAACATTTTCCTAATGCTAAAGGATAATAAGAGGGGTGGGACCACGTGCGTTCAGGGCAGGGATTGGTCGAGGGGTGTGTGTGAGTGACATCATACGAGTGTGGCAAGCTATTGAATTAACATCTCCTGATTGTTAGCAAACTCATTGAACAGATGTTGGTTTTGAGTGAGCCGACACCTTTTAATGTCAGCCAGTTGATGACTCAGCTGATGACTCTTCATTGTGAGACTTGGACAAAAGAAACAGGTGTCGAGCAGCTTTACGAGAACACCTCGGCCCTCCGCTCACGTGCCTCCTCTTGTGTTCGCAGTGCGCGCTCTGGAGAAGGTAAAGGGCTCCACCCAGCTGCAGGCCAACTACTCATCGTCCGACAGCAGCCTGTACACCAACCCCAAAGGCAGCGCCGTGTCGGCCTTCGACGGAGGCTCCGACTCCAGCTCCGAGTCTGAGCCCGAGGAGCCGCCCAACAGGAAGAAGCTGCGAGTGGAGGCCAGCTAGACGGGGCCCACTCTGCTCAGTTCTGGTGCAAAGGGGCCGTGGCGGCGGGGGGGCACGAGAGGTTTACGGGAGGGGGGGGTCCAGGTGAGATGAAAATGCAGCCTTCGAAGCTCTCGAGGCTCATCAGCTGTTTCCCAACCCCCCCCACCCCTTCCCTCGCCATGCCAACAACAACCACCACCACCCACAGGCCTCCCTCACCGTCCTCCTCCTTCTCTCTCCTCCATCTCTGGGTGGACTCGCACTGGAGACTCATGACCCCCCCCCCCCCCCCCCCCCCCCCCAAGACCCACACCCCGCCACAATCGTCCCTCTCTCCACCCGGTCTCCAAGAACAGGAGGGAGGAAGCCAGCCGGGAGGAAGACGACCGCTTCGATCCATCTAGAGAGCTTCAGGTTTTTTCCCATCTCAATACACCCCGTCCCCCAATCTCCCCCCCTCTTTTCTTTTGGTTCTCCGTCATTGGTATCTCCCCCCTAGCAACGTCAACAATCCAAAACCCAAAAAGAGGCAGCTTGGCTACTTACGGACTTGATGCTTTTTTGTACCCTCAATGTAGCCCCCTCCTCCTCCTCCTCCCCTACCTGGGGTGGGTTTTTTTTTTTTTTTTTTTTTTTTTTGGGGGAGGTACGGGTGCGCCAGGTGTACTCCTCCAAGCACTGCTATATTATTATATTTTTTTTGTTTTTGTTTTTGTTTTGTTTTTTTTGTTATTCTTGATAAAAACCTGTTTAGACTTTACACACACACACCTAGATATATATATTAAAAAAACTCGTCCTGGAGAAGTTTACCTTTTTCAAAACAAACAAACATAAAAAAAAAGAAAACATTTGTAGCTTACTTTTTCCACTTAAAGAATGTGAAGACGCTTGGAAGCAAATGTTAAAGTGATAACCCACCTCAGGCCCACCGGAGCGCAGAGGTTTTCTGTCTTGACCAGGCCCACCGGAGCGCAGAGGTTTTCTGCCTTGACACGTTTGTTAACACACACACACAAAAAAAGAAAAAGAAAATATGACTCCTTTGTTGAAAATTGATGTTTTGAAAGAGAATATTCCTAAACTTGTATCGTATTTTGTCCTTTAGCTTGAAGTAGTGAATGACTTTAGGTGGCTGAATACGTTAGGCATCTCGTTTTATATATTATTATTATTATTATTATTAATAAAAAAATGCCTTGATTGGATGTTTTCAAGTACAAACAAGTATGTTATGCATTTTGTAGTAATTTCACAAGTCATGGGGAAGAAGAAGAAAAAAAAAAGAAGCCAATTTGTCATTTGTAGTTCTCCTTTATTAAGGGTATGAAAATAGGTATTTGAATGTCAAAAAGTTAGCTCCCGTCTTTTTGCAGTACGAGGGGAAAAGGCGAAAATGAGTCCCTGTCGATGTGTTGTGCTTTACACGGTAAAAATCAATGTTGCTGAATTAACCCCTCCCTCTCCACACCCAAGGAAAAAAAGGAAGCATTTTGCGTGTCTAGGAAACGTGTGTGTGTATGTATATTGTTTCCATTTTATTTCCATTTAGGAGGATATAATTAGTGTAATAGGTCTTTGTTTGTCCGATTCCATTCCATGGAAATTACAAGTATGTTGTACATACTGCCAACAATTGTCTTGCAAGTTGAGGCCTACCTTTACTATGAGACTATAAAATAAACTATTTTATCCTTTAACAATGATGCCTGTGGTTATTTAGCTTAAGTATGAAAGTGTCGCCTGTACAGCAGAGTTTTCAGGACTACTTGTAC
The DNA here is from genome assembly GCF_963691925.1 of Scomber scombrus. Taxonomy (NCBI): domain Eukaryota; kingdom Metazoa; phylum Chordata; class Actinopteri; order Scombriformes; family Scombridae; genus Scomber; species Scomber scombrus. Next base: position 20,833,801 of record NC_084986.1, on the reverse strand, counting down.
TTGTTATAGTTTCAGGTTTTTCTGGTTTCCACTGATGCTGGCAGGTGTCTGGAAATAAAGACTGACTGCTGAATGTACTTTTCTGTCCAGTTATGTAACGACTCTCCTCTTACACCGCTGCTGTAGTTTTCTAACTATGTGGTCAGGAGAGAAAACTGGGCCAGATGATGTATTCAGCCAACCTGTTTTACTGTATGAACACTTAATCTTCCTTTTCTTACTTTAACATTCATTTTTTCCTCATTCAATAAGTTCAGGGAACATTAACATGCACTTTGGGGCTGAAACTGAAAATATTCTTCAGCTGAGCAGTTTCGAAATAAGAAAAACAGCTGATATAAACATCAGTACCTCATTGACTCACTGTTATAGGTTTGGCATTGGTCTCACAATGTGACATTACTATGGCACATGAGTATGAGGTGTATTTTATCTGTTTTGACCATCTCTGCCCCGATGACGTTCAGTTTGAAACTAGTCCATGTTTAAACCAGTCTGACTACACAGGTGAAATGGTTTCACTTTCAAACTTAACAGTAACAAATGAATTGAAAACCGATTGACACTTGGATTATAAAAATGCCATTTCCAGCACAAACATTCTGTAGTTGATGCATTTGTATATTTATTGTTATGGATTCTGGCACACCGACAGTTGATTTTCTAATGTCTCCGTTTACTTTCTATTACATGATGTATTATACCTGTCTTATTAAGACGTTGAAAATCATTCAATAACACCATAATGAAAAGTGCTATATAAAGTTTTATTAACTTTCAGACACAACAACAGGCATTGCAAGCAAAAACTTCTGCTTAATAGGCATCTGCGCACACACTGTCGACCTTTTATCAGGCGAACGTCGTCTAAACTCCAGCCCTCGTTTCTAACTGAGGGGTCGACCGCACCACGCAGGTTCTCGGGCTCGTCTGCGTCAGACATGACCGACTGTTTGCTGGTTCGAGTCCCCAGAGCGGGCTGGTTCACACACATGTAGTAACGTCTCCAAATGACGACTTGACTAAGACTGACTGTCGGCTGATCCGGAGGCAGCGGTGGGGTCAGCGGAGGCTCCCTGCTGCCTGTTGTTGTCAGGGACAGGCAGCCGGTGGAAGTGCTGCAGCGCCTGAGCCACTTTGTCCGGGCAGATGTTGTAAACTGGATGAGTTGGAGCCTAAAAAAAAAAAGACATTTGCTTTAATGGAAACATTTTACTTAAAGCTCATCTGCTCTGATCTTGGTGTGGGTGTAACTACAGTTTCAGTATTACTTAAACAGCACAAACACTGATTCTACCATCCATTACAAACATCTCATTGATTTCTTCACAATGAACCTGACCCATCTTTCAACACCTTTAAAATGGTGTAAACTCACATATTCCAAAATCATTTCTCAACCAATATCTAAGACCAAAAATATATATGAAATATATGGTTACCATGGCATCTCAGAACCGATTAGTTCAAATATGTATTTTTTTTATCAACATGACAGATATTACAACAGCTGTGTGATTAATACTGGAACTTTTGGATGGAAGTGTGCCAACCTGACTTTGACACCACAAAAATGTCCAGAGTTGAATCAACAAGAGAGTACACAATGAAGCTGATGGAGGTTTGTTGTAGGTTGTATTTGTTCCTTTTTTATTGGTTTTGTAACCACAAATGGGAAGCTTTAAAAAAAAAAAAAAGTACCTACAGATGTTAGGATACACTGCTAAGCTGACTGCTGCGTTATGTATTCTAATGTGAGAGCTGACGTGCGTGCAGGGGTGGTTTAGGGGTTCCGAATTACTGTAAGTGCCAGTAATACAAACAGGAAACAGGAAAATAAAGCCATCACCGCTGCGGGTGCCGTTCACAGTCTTTGAGAGAAAACCACATGTCGGTTGTCTTTTCTTTTCCGATTGCTATACATCAAACATCTGTCAGAGCCTCTCATTTTTCATACTAACACCAAACTGAAACCTGATCGCAATATAATCTCCACAGACCATCACGCTGGAGAGAATAAGGCGTGTAAATACATTTATATGAAGAATCATTTCATGCTCTCTTGTATGTGCAGATGAAAAAGCATTCTGCACACTGCTGATGTAAAAAAAAAAGAAGCTGATCAGTGAATAATTTATCACATGGTGGAAAATGAGGGTGCATCAGAGAGGCAGAATGAGCAGCTGATGAGAATGTGTTTAAAAAGCGTTGAAATCAATTTCATATTCAGTGACCTGCTGATACAGCCATTAAATCATCTCAACTAATCACATCATGTTGTTTTGGTAATAAGTTAAATAACACTGAGACAGGATGAGTAATGCAGGGCTTTTTTTTTTTTTTACATTTGAGGAAAAATGACATTCTGCTGATACTGATGTTGATGTTTCACCAGCCTGTTATTTTCCTGCTATTCTATTTACATATTCAATCAGGCGACTATCCAATTTGCTTATCAGTTAGATATGATAAAGATCTGTGCCGGACTATTTTACATTTTGAAAATAAACATTACTATCTGCTCATATTTTAGTCCTCAAACCTTAATCTGAGGCTGATCTTTTGCATTTATTTTCACAAGAACCAAAACAAACTACAAGATATAATATGCTGACTACACACACCCTTCAACTTCAGGCTTTTGGTTCATCTTAAGGCGACAGTTAGACATTGTGACTCGGCACAGTGACTTCCTGTAGCCTCTGCTGGCTGCCTGGCAAGTTCACATTGACAGACTCCAGGAAGTGACAGCGTCCAAGCGACAAATAGTTCCACACATAACCCCCCGCTATAAAAAAACCACAAGCTGCCATTTTTATATGTTCAAATGAACTAGTGAGCTTCAGAGGTGCTGGAAGGTGGATTTAGTTTTGATGGGACTGAGCTAGACTAGCTGTTTTCAGCAACATATTTACTATGTAGTCATGAGAGCGCTATCAATCTTCTCAACTGACTTTCAGTATGAAACATAATAAGAGCAACTGCTGCAATTAACAGTGCAGAAATCTCACCTGAAAGCTGAAATGAAGTTAATAAAGTAATAAATAGATTTTTGCTCTTTAAGGTAGAAGTGGTACAAATGCAAACTGGAATAAACCTACAGCAGAAATACACATTGAAAACCCCAACTATGTCTTTATGTAGAAAAACTAAAATCATTATTATTACTTTAACACTTTTATATAATTAGCAACTTCCAGCTTAAAATCGATGTGATACTTCACACAAAAAAAGAGAAACTTTTGCATATCTGCCTCAATATTCACCATTCACCATTATTGTCATATTTTCAGAAACTCTCCAGAAGTAGTTATTATCATGTTGGACACATTAGTATCAGTTATCAGGCTCTCCATATTTTTTACTACTAAAACTAAATAATAAATAATCTGAATGAATCAACACTAATTGTCCCGCTCCTCCCTCCCGGCCCTGCTGCAGCCTCACCAATCTGTTCTCCTCCTTGCCGAGGATCATCTCATGATGGAGCTCCATGTTTCCAAAGTGCTGTGCTATCGAAAGGCCGCTCAGGCAGTAACACGTGTGGTAAAAATCTCTGGATCTAAACACATGGAGACAAAATACATGACAGTGAGGTTTAAATGACGTGAGGGACTTAAACCATGTAAATCACATGTCTGTAGAGAGTGTGTGTGTGTGTGTGTGTGTGTGTGTGTGTGTGTGTGTGTGTGTGTGTGTGTGTGTGTGTGTGTGTGTGTGTGTGTGTGTGTGTGTGTGTGTGTGTGTGTGTGTGTGTGTGTGTGAGAGAGAGCTGGCAGGCTTTATGTGGCATGGTGAGTGTGTGTGTGTGTGTGTGCAGATGGTGCGGTACTGACTTGCCGGGCTTATCCAGCAGACCCCCTGTTGGGTTCTGGCAGCAGAGGAGGATGTACTCCTGCAAGGCCTGCTGCTCAAACATCCACCGCTGCAGACTCAGCTGTGACTCTCCTGCACAAACACACAACTTATGATGACATCATAGAGGCAGAGCAATCACAAATGTAAATTCAATACATTACTTTCAGTTTTTGAATTATTTGATCACAAAAATGTCCATTTCTAATGCGTACATTCAGTAGTTCAACCACTTGTGCACATTATCAGCAACTTATCCTCAATCCCTCATTTTCATTTTCCATTGCATGGGCTGTGCTCACTACAAGAAGGCTTTCTTCACTTTACACTGTAATCATCAGAGTCTTCTTGCAGCAGAACTTGTGAGATTCAGTTTAAAGCTGTCCTTCCCATTTAAAATGAGCTGTGAGGCTTTTGAACCAACAAATGGTAGAAAACTGAAAAAGATGAGTCTATATTTATTCTCTCCTACTTCATATCAGGGTGTACCACACATTCATTCAGTGCAGCAGACCTGATGGGAGGAAACTACCCAGCACAGGAAAAAAGCACCAAAAAAACCGATTAGACTTTAAATGTGGAGTACCTTCTTGGTATAAGGCTCTGTGGAGTAGAGGCAGGAGTCCAGCCTGCCAGAAAGAGTAGCAGCCATCCACCAGTTTATTGCAGCGGCCCTGGAAACCTCCCTCGAAGCGCATCTGTCTGCTGACCACCCACCGCTGAGATGACACACGAAAAAAAACACATTAAACACCACTCACTTCAACATGTTTTAATATGTGTGTGTGTCTGGAATCCCCCGGGGCATCACACAGTACCAGAGGAGAGTGGTGTATTAATATTTTCTATCATTGCCATGGAAATCACTAAATGTTGCCCATTTCAGTGTGTGCAGCTTGGATTGAGTAATTATGGAATATTAGGGGGGTTTAATACCAGCTGGGGTGTTTAGTCTGTCTGTGGAAGAAGAGGCTGGACTGTGTTTAGCTTATTAACTTCAATTCTCGCTATTCATTTCAGACAGTGAAGAAGAGAAAAGAAGAAGAGGAAGGGAGAGCAAAAAAAGAAAAGAAAAGTTGAGGAGGGTAAAAAGATGTGTGGGTGCTTGAGGCTGGAACGGGATTTACCCTTTCGACTAATGCCAGTTTCTGCAGAGTCGACACATTTAGATTAAAATGAACAGAAACATGATAAACATGCATCATATTTTATGTTGTTTTTTAAATGATGACTCCAACCTTCACTCATTGACAGTTAGCAGGGTGTCTACATCCTTTTATTTTTATACAATAGGGAAATAAAAACATTTTATCTTTTATCAATCATCTACATCGTAAATTCTTCATGCCTACTGAGCAGACTGGTTAATGATTGGCCGGGCTGTGCTGCTTCCCCTTTCTCTACACTTGACAGGTGATGTGTTAAATTGTCCTACGTCATTTTTCACACTCAAATGAAGCAGCTGGCATTGATACATGTTAATAATGAATGACAGTTAGACATTTGCACGATATGGCCTCACGCTGACATTTAACAGTTTTAAACGCTTCATTTGGTGTTTTTTTGCAGCCTTGTACTCAAATTCCTATTAAAAGAAAAAAAAAAAACACTCATCACTACACTGTTGATTGTTGTCACTAAAATCTTAGCCATCGTGATTATCTCATTCTTTCAGGGATGAAACTAGGATGGTTTTCATCCAGCGTGACTCATACTAACATCACCTGATAAAGGACGACTTCATAAAAGCTATTTTTGTTCACGGCCAATCCCACACTTCATCATTTTGAGGAAACAAAAAAAATGCTACTGTGTATGGAAACACAGAAATGGCTCTACAGATAGAGGTCCTCTTCTTCTGACACAAGCAGGGGAGAATAATATGAATAAATAAGCTTATTCTGAAAATACATTGTTTTTTTTAGATTTTTAGTGTCAGTTCATTCATCATTTTGTCTAAAAAATGCTGAAAATAGTTACACAACACATCCCAGAGCCCAGTGTGACATCATAAACTGTCACTTTTTGTCCAAACTACAGTTGAGAATAAAAACATTCATTTAGAAAGTAAAAAAAACAGAAAAGTAGAAAATCTTCACATTCAACAAGCTGCAACCAGCAGATCTGATGCTTTTTCTTTTTGCTTTTGACAAAAAAAACATTCATCTATTCTTATAAAAACTGTTCTATCTAAACTAATGACAACATTAAACAGTGTGAGCCTCTGGGTGTTTACTGCTCTGACATTTAGTGGTCTCTGCCTGTGCAGTGATGACAGTGTTGTGCAGAGCAGATCCAGCAGGTGAGTCACACTGCTGTAAATATTCTGGACCTGGTGTTGACTTTCAACCTTTGAAACACCAAAGACTTGTCTCGGCCCCAGCTGGCACCTCGGACTCCTCTGACACCCAGGTTCAGGCGCAGAGACAGAAATCCATACGTTTGGGGGGTGGAAGGGTTTCCAGGGTGACGGTGATACGGGACACTTGAGCTGTACAGTGGCTGGGTGGGTTTTTTTGACTGGTTGTATGCAAATTTTTAGAAGGATTTGAATATGTGCTAAAGTGTGGCGATGGTTGCTGAGATAGCTCTTTACATCCTTGACTTTGTAAATTTTAAACGACGATTCTTCCTGAATGATGACTGTAAACATTACTAAAAACAAACAAAGCACACAACCAACTCTGAGCGCTGGCTGTGATCCTTGTTTGCTGCAGGCTGACACACTATCTCCTTTTTTTCTCCTTTTCTGGATGACCTCAAGCTGTGTGTCAGTAAGCATCTGCCCTGCTGTAGATTTCCTTAAGCAAAAATACTAAAACTCTGTCCACTAACAGCTCCCAGCTACAGCTGAATCTGACCTCTTACTTCTTTGAAAGCAGGCAAATGACAAGAGAATTCCCCTGGTTATATTTCTGTATGTGGAGAGCCTGGTGATAACATGAGCGACTCAAATAAAAGAATATCAAGCTCCAACTGTAATGATTACGCCACAAATAAAGGAAATGTTGCAGAGTATGAGGAAAACAGATCTCAGGTGACCTCGTGTAATATTTCAAACTGAACCAGGTCTTCAGAAGATATTATCAGCTGTTTTATTATTAAAATCTCTCTGTGGGTTGTACTGTCTTCTTATTTTATCGCAGTCGTGTGTTTCCGCTCGGCCCTTCGCAGCAGCCTGTGGAGGGATATTGCTTCAGCACAAAGGCTCTGTTGTGACGGATACTGATAACATCTTTTTTTAACCAGAGCCAAGTAAGTGGTATCTGAGGGTTATGCTGTGCAGAGGTTAAACATGTCATATTTTAGTAATGTATCTCTATGGTAGAGTGTCTCACCAGCAAGGCTTTGAGATCCAGCATGTGTTCTTTCCCTAGGATGACGAGGGCGGCCATGCCACAGAAAGTGTAGCCGCCGTGGGCCTCCAGACCTGGCACTCCGCTCAGACCGCCCTCCCAGTTCTGACACCTACACACACACAAAAAAATGTTGTCATTTAAAACAACTTTTCTGGATTAAGATTAGGAGTTGATCAGTTTGTGATTGATGGAGAAACTGGTGAACAAAAAAAATGGTGTCTACATTCAGGTTGTACCTGAGGATCCAGTTAGTTGTGTCCTCGAACAGTTTGGGTGTGAGGATGTTTGTGAGAGATGCTACAGACGCTGCACAGTACGCGCTCCTATAAAAAAAAAGGGGGAAAAAAACACAGACTGATATAGATCAACAGCGGCTGAGCAGGAAGCCCTGCTCTTCCTACACTAACACATTATCTTCCAACGCATTGGATTTTTTTTAGACCGCCACCAGACCAAATATAAACAGCTGCTAACCTGCTGTTTGTGCCGTTGCATTGTTTCAGGTGGAACTAAATGACTTTTCTCAGCAGTCAGGAGTCTGTGAAGCTTTCAGAGTTAATGATTTATCAGGAATTCAAAGATAAGCTGACTGTTAATTGAGCTTTTTTATTATCATGGACTCCAGAAACAACAATTAACTGATAATACTCATGAGTAGGGCTCACTTACAATTCATTTCAGTACTGATTCATCTACTGATGAGTAATGCTTGTTAAAATCTCTAAACTCTCACAGCAACTTCTTTAAATGTATTATTTTGTCCAATCAACAGTCCAAAATCCATCAAAACTCAACAAAAGTTTATTTATTTATCACCAAAATAGCTGCTTGTTAACTTTTTGTCGACTAAACAATTAATCAGTCAGCAGTCGTCCAAAAATACGAAGATAAAAAACGCATAAATATCCAAACTGTTGTGTTTGACTGCCATTTTCTGTCATCACTGAGAACATGGAGAGTGTAGATTATATTGGAGTGTAAATATGGGAACGCTTCCCAGAGTACGCTTCGGGTCTGCTGCTCCCCACAGATTAAAACCACAGTTGCACACTTGTTCCAGAATAATCTACACTTGATAAATTAATTTAATAATAAAGGACTTGTTGGTTCTGGTCTCTTCAGGGGATTTCTATGTAATAATATGAGGACAACACTTGTGTCACTTTAGTTCACATCAGACACGAGACGTCAATCCACCCCCAATTCTATCAGACTCAGTTACTGGACAAAATCATTTAAGTAAGTGAGAAATTTAAATCTGTTCCATGTGGAGTACACAGAAAGAACAGTGTTGTTTTTACTAATTGATTCATTCATTTTCTCTTCCTAATTTAACTGTTTATGCCTATATTGAAACCAGAGAGCTCAAAATGAAAGTGGAGGGCTTGTTGAATCATTCAAGATCTCAACATGAAATGCAAACAAAGGAGGATTTGTGAGAAACTGATTTGCTTATTGTTTTCTATCCAGGGGAAACCATCTTTTTTTCAAGCTTTCAGGTGGACTAAACAATAAAATTCATCTTCCTCTAGAACCTGCTAATAAAACCTTAAAAAACACAACAAAACTAGATTATCCCTCTCTATTAAAACAAGGCTGTTTCTCTTCTTTCCTGAAAAGTTGACATTGTGGAGATATGTGCTTTTCACGGCCTGAGAGAAAAAGCCAGTTTAAATAAAACATTGCGACAGCTGAACATTAATTGGCTGGAAACAGATAACAGCCTCCTTTGAGAGTGAAAGAGTAACTTTGACTTTTAAGGCTCTTTGTTGAAACAGAAGACGATACCTCAAAGGTCCTTATTTAAAAAAAAAAAGAAAAACCCTCCCGTCTTAGCAGATTCAAAGAGAGAAAACACACACACACACACACACACACACACACACACACACACACACACACACACACACACACACACACACACACACACACACACACACACACACACACACACACACACACACACACACACACACACACACACACACACACACACACAGCTCTACTCTTATGTCTGTGCGGGTATTTCTTTTCTTCTCTATCAACACTGAAGGGAGACAGAGGAGCTTTAAAAATACAAAAGGGAGACATGCTTTTTAAAATTTCCTACACATATAGTGGAAAGACCCAAATGTGCAAATGTAGCTCTAACATTGAGATAAACAACACACATGAATGAACAACACTGTAAGATATTACATTTGCTCTCATTTGTGCTGTGAAGTGATGTTTTTCACAGTTTGTGATGTAAGGGTTAGGGTTAGGAAGCGTCATCTTCCCCCCGAGCTCTCACCTGACATCCACCTCCCCTCCGATGTGCATCACAAAGGAGCCGTTTGGTTGCTTCACTGACCATAGGAAATCTAACAGCTTCTCCCTGGAGAAGATAAGCGCAGGAGGAGAAGGGTAGACGAGGCGATTAGAAGGAGAGGGAGGAGATGTAAGGTGGTGTGGATATAGAAGGAGTAGGGTTAAGGGGATAAGGGATAAGGCAGAGATGGAGAGTGGGGAGTGGAGGGGGTTAAATAAGTTAAATAACACCATCAGTATATTTCTCATATTCTTGTAGTGTAGTACTGCAAAAAATTCATTATACAACATCAATGGGAAAAGCCCTTGTTTTACATTTTCCATATAATCTGAAACTTCTATCACTGAGGCTGCGACTTCAGTACAAAAACACTGATATCCTGTATGTGACTGCACGTATTCAGCTGCTGTATTTATAGTACATCCTGTGACTCAGAGTTCTGTCTCTCCGCCAAACATCACCATGTCAAAGTACTGATCTTAGAATCTGACGTGATTTACGATATGAAAAACTTGTGACCTTTGATAACTGGTGCATTGCTGACTAGTATATTCACGGTCTACATCTTAACTGCTAGCCTGAAATCGCTGAACATGATGTCATTAAATTGTGCACGCATCGGATATAAAATGTCCTTTTCTAAACCTTTAACAGTGCTGAATTCAGCAGTGTACAGACAGAGGTATGTTCTACTGTACTGTAATACCTCAGATTAATTAGACTACTAAGCAAATCAATTCGGATGATGACATTTTTTTTATGTCTCGACACTAGGGTTAATTTTTACATAGTATTATGTAGTGAGGATGCACTTTAATAAGGTGATTTTATACCATCATGGTAATATTTGGTCTATTAAGCTTCTGTAATTGACATCATTCTTCTGGGTTTTACCTAAATGTGCTTCATAGTCACATAAGGTATTCAACACATTTGTGGTCACATAATAAAGTGGGATGTTTATGGCCATCTATGACCTATGACCTCTGCCTTATGGTTTATTCACATGTATATGGCCACTCTTAAGCTGTGTGTAGATTGTATTTCTGGCTCATACTGGTGTATTTATTGCCTTCATGGTTGATTTTATGAGGAGAAACGGTAGGTAACCATGGCAGTACCTGTTTATAATGTTATAGGCTTCCTCTGTGCCGATGATACAGAGGGCGTTGACAGCAGCATAGGTGGGTGCGAGGTGGGCGTGCTGACCCGGTCCGCCGGCGAAGCCTCCTGTTGGGCTCTGACAGCGAGCCAAGAACTGACACACACTGGAGAGAAAAGACCAGGAGGTATGAGCAAAAAATGATAGGAGTTGTATTTAAAGACAGAACCCAAAATTAGCAGGGGGAAACTTTCTGTACTCATACTGAAATATCAGATGACAAAAAGTCAATGTTTCTCGCATATTTTTTACTGCATCTCCACTGATTATGTAACTTTAACCAATGGAGATGTATGGGTTAAATATGTTAACTTTACAGTGGTATAAAAAAAGTAGTTTCTGCTTGAATACATTTTTCTCATTATCCAAACAATCACCAGTGAAGTGGGTTTATGTATATTGGAAATCATGCCTCCCACAGCTCTGCTCATGTATCATGATTGTTTGGTTCAGGCTATAATCTGGCTGAAAAATAAAATAAAATGCAATTATCAGCCCACGATACTTTCACTTGTTTTATAAATGTTACACCTCTTATTATATTGTATTAAAAGATGGCCATGACACCACAGTATCTGCAGTGGAAATCTAGGCAGTATCCATCAATGATAATATATTGTTTATTAATAATGACTGCAGCATGGTGCCACATACTGCACACTTATCATATGTGACTGAGCCTCTCAGTTTATGTTGGTTTAAGATCATGTGTGCTTTAGGGCAGGAGAAAGAGCACAAGCAAGCACAGCAAACTTTCCATTAAAGTTGGAGTGTGGGACTTTTGTCTCCCCCTTCTGGAATATTGAGTCATTTTAAGTACAAAAAAAAAAAGAGCTCCAGTTGTCAGATGAGGTAGTTATCTATTTGTAGTCTATTTTCCATCACAGAAATGTGCACTCCAGCGCAGGAAAGTCTCCATTGACTGTGTGTACAGTGGAATAGAGATAGATGCATCTGGCAGTGATAAGCTTCATCAGCATTATGTGGACTCATTTGGCAAAAGCTTGACTGTAACAGACGTTCATTTATAGGGAAAACTTCTGCACTGCAGGTTTAAGATTTAAAAAAACATACTGCAACACTTTTATACCCGAAAAACAAAATCTGATATCCAGCAGAGCATCATAGCTTTAATTCTGCATCTCCCCCCCAAAAAAACTGCAAAGCGAGCACGGCTGGCTTCGTCCCTGCCAGCTGACGTGGCATCGGGCACGGACCGCCCTGACCACAGTTTCCTTTTCTTTCCTGCCTCTGTGCTCCAAGCTGCCACCCTCACAAATGCCCTCTTCATCCCTCCGGCCGTGGAGAGAAAAATCACAAAACTGCGAGGATGCCTTGAGCCAAGTGAGTTGGAAGGGAAACCTAGCTGTGACCTGAGAACAGTGTACGTTTCATGAGGCAGCAGAGAAAGCAATCTGTTGTAGGTTGCATTGTTACAAAACCTTCAACGGGGGGCCTGTGTGTTCTGTGTGTTTTGTGTGTTTTGTGTGTGTGTGTGTGTGTGTGTGTGTGTGTGTGTGTGTGTGTGTGTGTGTGTGTGTGTGAGCACGAGGGCATCACAATGGCACAGGGCAGTGCCAGCCGGTGTGTTGGCAAGCCTCTCAGTAATAATGAGAGCGTGGGCTGGCAGCCTGGCGGTGCTACTTGCTTTGGAGCTTTGGTGGCGATACAAAGCAGCACAGTTTAAATGTTACCTGCCCTTTCTGCTCAATACCATCATCGTCGTTGTCTATCACAATTACTTGCGTTGATGATTTCAGGGGAAAAAAACACTCATTTCATTGTGGGTGTTGTCTCCATGACTACAGTACAAATTAAGATTAAGTGTAATTATGCAAACTACGAGGGCAATAAATGATTTAACAAGCAGCTGTGACTCGTATCATACTGCACTGGAGAAATAAGCAGTGGCATTACATGTTTTATTGCTAATTATTTAAAATCTCCTCTGTCTCTCTGATGACTTTTGTGTTGGATGATTAGAAAAAAACAGCTGTTTTTGTCTGTTGGGGGGTTTTTGACAAATGTTTCACCACTTAAGTGGACTTTTTGGTTCCATTTAAATCAATCTGGGCTCTGCACAACACAATATAAACAACAACTACTATAATTGTTGGAATAACACTACAGCCTCCCTCCACATCTCTCTGACGTCATCATCTATCAATGTTTCTGCACTGCAGCAGCTACTGTAGTAATTATAAGAAACAGTAATAAAGAAAGTCCTTGGCATGGCACAGGCTTTTATTTGGTTCTGTCTCTGCCCTCTGGTAGTAGACTAGTGGTGGAGCATGAGTCGGTGTGCGTTTTGTGTGTGTGTATGTGTGACTCACTCGGAGGCGATGGCACCAGGAATGGGCTCCTCTAGTAACTCCAGACTGTGAAGAATCCAGAAGCAAAGCCACGGTCTACTGGCGTCCAGACACTGCTCGCACACAAGAGAGGCAAACCCGGCACATATATCACATGATCAGATGACCCATTATAGCAATAAATTAGATAGTGGGATCAGTTAGACGCAGAGACAGAGGGGAAAATAAGTCAGATAGACAGACAGAGGAAAGGCTGAGCTGAGGCGCATGAGAATAATACCACACCACTTATTTTCAATGGTGTGTAAATATATGATGATGTTTTTAATATAGACAATACAGTAATGTGATGACTTCTGTGCCGGTTTTGTTATATAACATAATAACTCAGCTTGTAATTTCCACTGCTCTGATGTTTTATTCAACATATATAAAAAAAATAATAAAAAAACACGTCACACTGTCACGGCACTTTGTTGTCAATCTGCTTTTGTGGCTTCAAAAGGAAGCACTGCTGAAATATTGAAGACTGAAGTTAAATTGGTTGGAGCTGGAGGTGGAGAGGACAAAAAAAAAGAAAGGACTTTCTGGCGAGAAGAAAGAATAGTTCACACACACACAAAACAAGAGAGGCGACCTTCCCGAGAGCAGACAAGCACATATTTTAGTGCAAAGTAAAAACAATGAGAAGCAATGAGTGTTACTATCCTTCAGGTCAATGCTAGCTTTACTGACTCACAGGAGCTACTGCAACCTCTGACTAAACTTAAAGCTGTACACCGAGCAGCAACTACATTAAAACCACAGCTAACATTAATTATCTTGTTAAAACGTGGAGTGAGTGATCAGTCAGTTCTTCAAGTTGATGTGTCTTGTCGACAGGTCGGAGCTGTTTTGGCAGCGTGAGATCGACCTACACGATATTAGGCAGGTGGTTTTAATGTTGTGGCTGATCCGTGTGTGTGTGTGTGTGTATGTGTGTGTGTGTGTGTGTGTGTGTGTGTGTCAACAGGTTCATACATTTGTGTCACCAGAAGTGTGATACTGTACCTCATAAGCATCTGATAAGTTACGTAAGCCCTTTTTGAGATATTGGTAGTGTTGTTCCCGCAACAAAGTCGGCCTGAAGAAACAAACACAAGGACAGAAAGATCAGTTAGAAGCCAGCAGCAGCTCAGAAGATGTTAATGCGCACATAAAGACATGTGAATGAAAAGCAACCTGTATGTGAAGTTATTGAAGGCTCAGTTGACACAGCTGTGCATTTGTTCTTGCTGCTTTGAATATCAACTGTAACCATGCCTGCTAACATCAGGTTTGAACACTCCTGATAGTACAAAATGAAAATGATGTTTCAAACTATCAGCTGGCACATACGAGGCTTCAAATTTTCATTTCATTAAAAACAGAAAATCCAGGAATGTATCTGTAGACATTTTTTAAATAAATAAAACTTGAAAGAAATCTGAAAGAAACAAAAAATTAAAGATGATGCTGCAGCTCAAAAGGCAGCAGCATCATCTTTAATTTTATTTTACGTGTGCGGGCTCGCAAACTTTGAACTAATTTATTCCTCTCACTTATCAAAGTCTGTATAGTTAAAATCTATAAAAACGACTACTATGAGTGTCAATGTGTGCGCCACAGGAGCGCCGGTGCAACTTTCATCTGCATCTGAAACACACCTAACACACACACACACAGACACACAGGACAGCATGTGTGTCAGTGAGTCAAAGACAGCTGACACTCCCCGCCTTCTTCGCCGCCCACCCGCTCCTATTATTGCCTGCCCTTTTGATGCGGCGAGCGCCACGACCATTGTGATAACGCTCTTCCTACACGGGGTTAGTCACGGATCGCTGCCAGAGGTTTTCATAGCAGCCGTTCTGTAACGCAGCAGCGGTCAGAGGAGAGGCACAGGAGAGGTGAGGGACCGCTAAAAGCCAGATGACCCAGCTGTTTAAATGTTGAACCAGCACGCAAGTCAACAAAACCTATCATCTAAATCTCAAGATGAGCAAAGCTAACAGAATACACAGCTCTGATATATTACTATGTCTACTTCTAGTACAATTGAAAGTGAATTTTTGGCAAAGATGTTTTGATAATCAATTATTGTGCCGATATTTATTTAATTTTAAAAAAAATTAATCAATAAGTCTATAAAACATCAGAGCGCAGTACAAAGTGATGCCATGTTGTCTTCTCCTGCCAAGAAGTAGACATTCAATTTATTACATTGTCTTTTTTCTCTCTACAAAATTACTGAAACATTATCAAAACAGTCGGTGGATCATTTTCATCACTAATCCATTAATTTACTAACTATTTCAGCTATCATTACAGTAGTTTTAAAAAGCCTTATTGGTATAAGTCTCATATAATTTGTGAAATGACACATGGTGGGTTTTTAAAGGTTTAAGCCAACAACAACAACAACAAACAAGTTAAAATGCAGATGAAGGGATTTTCTCCACTCTATTTAAATTCTTGGCAATGTGACCATCATGCAGCGAGACAGAATTTACATAAATGGAAAGCTGAATGAATATGAAATGAATTTGGTTTCTAGCATGGACTCTTTATATACAGTCAGTGGTTTCTAGGTTGGGTTGTGATGGGGGAAAGTTGGATTCCTGACTCCAATATTTCTAAAATCTTGCCTGCAGCTCTGATAGTACAGTCACTAAAAGGCAGAGCGAGCACATGAAGGAAATGAATGTTTTATTAATAAAACAGCCCACTTACACCTGCTGTAATATCCATGTGTTTAAGTTAAAAACTTATTTAAATGAAATGAATGAAAAACTCAAGAAGAAAATTTAAGAAAGTGCTTGACCTATATAGAGCAGAGCTTCTCAAAGTGGGGTCCAGGTAACCTCAGGCAGTTCCAGGGGGGTCTCCAGCAAAAAAGGGCAACCATTTATTTTCACTCTAAATCCATCTATAAGTAACACAGTGACAGGATGTGTGACTATTATGGTCATACGTTTCATACACTTTCTGTAATAAAAGAAATGGGGGTCCACGATCTAATTTGTGTCAGTTCGAGTGTCCTTGACATGACTAAGTTTGAAATCCACTCACCTTGAGTATTTATAAATTATATATAGATCTTAGTTCCTGGCTAGAAGCACCTTAAAGGACTCCAAGAGATTTAATACAAAGCTCACTTTGCTGTCCAGCCAACTTTTGGGTGAGTCAGCAAAGCTGCACCTGTTTCACACCAGCATTTGTTTACTGGCAAAATATTACATATCATTCAGTGTCATGTTTGAAAGTAAACACCAGTGCATATCTGATTAACACTGCTATAATGATGATACACAGGCCACAGAATGACCTAAACAACAAACACCACCTGGATAGTCTCATCTCAATTATTAACTTCTGTCCAAAAGTTAAAATTGAACCTTTGCTCCTCTACAGACAACAGATGACACTTCTAATCACATGACATCTGCTCATTAACACAATTATGCTTCTTGTAGTATGATAAACTGAAAAAAAAGAAAAAAAGAAATTCCCATTTGCTGCAGCGCCGCTGACATTCAAGTCCGAGCGGTTGTCATAGAAATGGGATGAGTCACCCTATTAAAAGGCAGGAATGATAACAGCTGATAGCGGGAGCAAAGTACGTGGGCTGATCATCGCACCATTTAAATAAGCATCAGACATCACTGAGCAGTTATCTCTATTAACAAACAGGCACAGGTTGGTGATAATAAAACAACCAATGAGCAGCGTTCTTGGAAATGTGTTATAATCACAGTAGTTGCATCCAACATTATGATGCTCATTACTATGGCTGCACAATATCTGGCCTATTTATCAGTGCCTGTTTGAAAAAGCATGTTTTTCTACACTAAATTTGTATACTGTATGTTGTACAGCTTTTTAGGTAGGGCTGCAACTAATGATTATCTTCATTATCAGCCAATTGTTTTTTTAATAAATTGCAGTCATCAAATGTCTTGTTTTGTCCGATCAACACTCAAAAACCAATTGACTGTGATGTAAAGATGAGTAAAAGCAACACATTCTCTGCTGATTCATTTTATGTCACCCGAGTATCGGTTATTCATTGCAGCTCTCCTTTTATGACATACTGAGATGAAGTCAGGCTGATTTCATACACCAGTTTCACAGGATCACTGTACTGATATCTGTGTCACATGTCATAAGTTCATTAAAGCTTCTTCACATAAACTAGTTTTGACCGCATGACTTTTCTCAGTGAAAATACTGCTGCATTCCTCTCTTACAAACAATTATTGGCGATAAACTCTAGATACATTTAAAACAATGCAATATTTGGTGAATTTATAATTTGATTTAAAATATAAAACAAGCCCTATCTTAGGCAGCTCTTTATAGAGTAATAATTGTGTAATTTATTGCCTTTTCATTACATTTTACAGCTAGTTTATATCTCACTAGTCATTTAGAAATACATGTCATGTATAATTAGATTTTTTTTAAACTGTAGTTGTGTTAGCTGTGTGTTGTAATGATGTGAATATGACAAACCTGCCCAGACATAAACTGTTTCATACACTATGAATACTTACTGTGGTAAACTGTGTATTTGCTTGTAAACGTTGACGACTTCTTCAATGGTGCGTTCCACTTTTTTCTAGATAAAAACAGAGAGGACAGGAAAGAGAGGAGTGTAAACAGAGTAACAGACAGTCAGCTTAAAAGGATGAAAACATATCCACCACCATGACAATCAACCTTTCATCAGCCAGTCATTATTAGACCTGCATGTAAACATAGTTGATGTTATAAATGACTGAAGACTCGAGGTGTGGAATGACTCAGTGTATATTAGCTCATTTGGGATGGAAGACATCCAAAACATTACTGACACAAACACAAAGGACACAATGGTTCACTAATAAAGATAAACAGTCTGATTCAGTCACAGCATGTAATTACACTAAATCTCTGAACGTCACCTCATGTCATATTTCTGTCTTCACACTTTAAAATTAGCCAGAAGAGAAATTGAGCATTCAGAGGAGGTAGTCTAACTTTATTTTTGTGTCATGTTTAACAGTTTTAGACCACAGAATAACTTGTGGTTTTGATTTAGTAACTGACAAAGACTAAAAATGTGCAGCCAAACACAGACTAGAAAACTACCTCAACCTTGCAGCTATAATCAACTACAGTGACCAACACTTGCTTTTTAAATATCAGTCAGGATAATTCACTTTGGTGTTTATAAGGGCCCACAGCTGGAGGAGGCTACAAATGACAAATGAGGTCAAGTGACGTTACTAACAGGGGTGGAAAAAGTGGTTGCAATACCACATATGTAAAATTACTCCACGAGAAGTAAAAGTTCTGCATTTAAGATCCTACAACAATAAAAATAAAAGAGTATCACCAGTTAAATTTATGCCGAAAATCAGCCAAGTATAACAAGAAGAAAAAAACAGTTCCACCAAACAAAGTGTAATGATTTGTGTAGACTTTTCTCTAAACTTACCTTTTTTTGTAAAATATATGAACATTTTCTCTCCTCTCTGCTAACAGCTCAAACATTTATAACATGACAAGGAGCCACAGTTAGGCCTGTCACAATAATTACTTTTGTTGGATGATATATTGTTCCAGAAATAATCGTGATAAACGATATTATCGTCATTTTAAGACCTTTTTATGCCACAGTTGGGGTTAACGTGGTAACGCCACTTCAAATATAATACTTGCATATTTGGGAAGAGCCAGGACGCCTAGCTTCACCTTATCCATTTACACCATACCTGCAGCCTACATACATAGTCCTACACCTCCAGCATATGTTCAATAGTGGGAGTAAAGAGTTTTTCTCTAAAAATGTCAGGAGCCATTTTTATGTCAGGGCGAGTGTGATGCTCACAAAAAAAGAGATTTTAAGAGGTTAATAATTCATTCACACGAGTCCTTTTCTGTTTGTCTTTAAAATGAAAACAAAAACAAATTTATTCAGGTGGTAATTTTATTTGTTCTGTTATACTCTTCTATGTCAGTAGGGGGTAGTATTTAGCTGTAACTCCTCAGGGAGCAGAGTTTGAGAGTGTGGGTTCCGTTTTATCTCTAAAAAACAAACTGTAGCGACACGTACCGTTCACTCACTGCTGTTTACAACTTTTTCCAGGTTAGTGGGTTAGTGTTCCCTCAGAGTATAATGATTGTTTTGTTTTCACAGCTTGCTACATGATATTAAAAACAACGCTGAATCGCCTGTTTCATGTTCTCTAAGGTGCTGTGTACTACTTACTGGTGGTTGGTGAAAACTGGACTGATCAAAATAGTGAAACCTGCTGATTCAGCAGACAGATTATTGGCCTCAAAAAGACCACACACTAAAAGTTCTGCTGTTTATTCTGTTGGCTAAAATGTTGGTGACACTCTCGCAAAATCAAGTCAGCAAAAATGATCGAGATTGTGTCCATTTAACGTACAATAATTTGATAATGTAATTATCGCGACAGGCCCAGGAACTAAAGACTTAATCTTCAACAACGTTTATATTTTATGTGCTTAGTTTACATTTTAAATCTAAAATAAATGTAGAAACAAGTATAATATTTCCCTCAAATTGTAGTGGAGTGGAAATGCAAAGTAGCACAAAATGAAAATACTCAAGAAAAGTACAAGTGCCTATTTTAAAACTATAAATTTAACTTCAGTACATGAGTAAATATACTTTCCACCACTGGTTACGAACAGCTTGTATGGAATTTAAGTGGTATGATCTCTGTAAAGGGCGTGTTCACTATTTTTTTAAGCCTGATACCCAAATGAACATTCAAATAGGTTTATCTTGCTGTAATCATTCCTCCTGTTCATACTGGCCACTAGCAGATCCCTTCATAATGCACTTATAATGTAAGTGATGGAGGACAAATCCACAGTCCTCCTGTGCAAAAATGCATTTAAACGTCTATCTGAAACTAACATGAAGCTTTAGCCGTCCTAATGAGTCAAATCAAGTAGATATCTTTCAATGTTAAAGTCTTTATAGTTACAAAGTCCCTCTTTTTGTTACTATACTTCCACCACAGCTTAACAGGGAAACACAAAGAGGGAATTTGATGCTAAAAAGACTGTAAATATGGTAGATATCCACATGATATGACTAACTCACACTGCTGGAGCCTCATATAAACTTCACATCTACTTTTAAATGGCTGTATGGAAACACCATCACTTTTTTTTTTTAGGCGTATCTTTTAGCCATTTTTTAGATACTGTGGTGCACCTATTCTGGCACTTTTTGAGCAGTTAAGTATTTTATTATTATTTATTATAAATATATACATACACACATATATTTGTTTTATTACTACAGCTTTGGGGTATTTTTAATAATACGTTTTTTTTAATAGTTTTTTCCATTGGACAGTTGTCTTAAGTTTGGATGTAGCTGCAATTTACTGTCAAGTTTAAGCACGTACCCCCAAGCTGTACGACTTTTTAATAGCAAATAGGTTTATGTATGATTTTAATCATTATTGTTTACCGCATTGTGCACTTTAACATGCATTATGCACTTTATTCTGCTGCTGCACAGTACTGTTTTTCTATGTTTCTATGTTTTACTTTTACTTGGATTTTATTTATCTTATTTATGCACTTATTTTTATCCTGGAATGCTGAGAGTGAATGTATTTGTGAGACCCACTGCAACAAATTCCAATCGACTATGTCGACATGGCAATAAAGTATTGAATCTTGAATCTGAATCTTAAACTATCTATCTATCTATCTATTTGAAGGGGATCTTTCAATAGTCAGTGTATACAGGAGGAATGACTACAGCTAGGGAAACCTCTTTCAGTTTTCATGACTGTTGTTTTCACAGTCATAACATAAAAAATTGTGAACTTGTCCTTTAACACGCACATTCAATTAACGTGGGCTGCGTCGTATCAAGCTTTAGTGTAATTTAACGCCTTTTAGCTCAATTCAATCAAATATAATCTCATTAAGGGGCGTGCTAGCTCCCTATAAACTAAAGCTTGCTCATTAAGGTTGGCTAAAGCACTGCCAGCAAATGAACGCAGGCTCATCTCAACACATTGTCTAACTCTATGACTTTGAATAAGTTCATGTGTGACAGTTTTGTTGCACCTATCACTTTCCCCAGCCTCCATTTGAAGTGAGAAGCCTGTTAGCATTAGCCACATTTCCTAACGGAGCTAATCCTCTCACCTGCTCCACTGAAGTCACTGTTTCCACGCCGTCATCCGTGAACATTTCTGCGGAGTGGCACTCTCTGAAGCACCGCATGGGCGTCGGCACACCGTCCATGATGATGATACTGACACCGGTTATGTGTAAGTAGAGGCCGTTAGTTTGTTTTGGTAGTTTTCTCCCTCTCACTGCCTGCTGCTGCACACTCCGCTCTCTTCCTGCCGGAGGTTTTTAGTGTGCGACGGAAACTGCGCGCACACACACACACCCGCTACGGCGTCTCCAAGGGAACAAACATCTCCCATTCACTCACAAAGAAGTCATATCCGCTTGGGGAAAAAATTGTTTTTACGTTCAGTTTTAACATTTAAATGCGTCTTTATGATTGCGTGTCTTCTTCGTGGTCAATGTGTATTTTATTTTTTTTATCATCCCTTTTCTCTGGTTGGTGTTTTGTCACTGACGTCGAAGAAGCAGGACTTTTTCCTCACGTTAATCTGCGTCAAGTCAGCAACACAAAAGTATAATAGTGCCGGAAGAGTAGCGAGGTAGCCTTCAAAGTAAAAACTCGAAAGAGGTTGTGGGGTGACACAACTATGAGAGAGTGAAAATGTTTTGCTCTTCCACAATGCAGTCAGGAAAACAATAATATTTTAAATGAAAAGCAATAGTAATAGATAAGAGTGTCAACAAGAGTATAAAACATGAGTGTGCATGTGTCCTACCTGTAATATGTGACTGTATGTAAAGTGTGCACAGGTACTACTTGTAATGCATGACTGTATGTAAAGTGTGCATGTGTTCTACCTGTAATTCCTGACTGTATGTAAAGTGTGCATGTGTCCTATCTGTAATTTATGACTGTATGTAAAGTGTGCACGTGTCCTATCTTTAATATGTGACCGTATGTAAAGTGTGCACGTGTCCTACCAGTAATATTTGACTGTATGCAAAGTGTGCATGTGTTCTACTATGTATATATAAATGTGTGTGTGTGTGTGTGTGTGTGTGTGTGTGTGTGTGTGTGTAGTATATAGATAGTATACTGATATTTATGTACAATACATATACATACAATATAAGTATGGACTTAATTATGTATATGTGTGTGTGTGTGTGACATGAGGCAGAGGCAGGCTGCAGGCTGTTTATACCCCATTGTTCATAAGCCTGGTGGTCTGGTGGAAAAAGCTGTCCTGGAGCCTTTTGGTCTGGGCCTTGATGCTGTGATACCACTTGCCAGACAGCAGCAGCTTGAGTGGCTGGGGTTCAATGGTTGGATTAGCTTAGTTTGTGGGCCTGCTGGGCCTCTGGTGCTTTCAAGTACCCATAAAGTACAGTGCACACAGCACACCATAAATCACAGCTTCTTGCTCCTCTATTTTGCAGAGACCCAGGAATCAGCAAATATGCCAGTCCTACGATGAGACTTTAGTGATGCACACAGAGAAATCACTTTGCATTTCCTGCATTTTCGCTGTTTCTACAGACACGTCAGCATAAACCTCTTGAAGCTGCTTGAAAGTAGTTGCTGATCCAAGCTTTTTTGTGTTCTACATGCCATTTTGTGCCTGCATTTGTGCACAGATCGAGCATTTAAAATTATCTCCTTTTTGTGCTCTTCCCCTCCTTTTTTTCTACCACTCTGGGAAGTTTTCCATGGATTCCTAATCCCCCCCATCATGTAGAAAGACCTTTGAGTTAAAGCTATTATTATTTCCGTATGCATTGTGCTTGCTTGGTGCATTTTGCTTTATAAAACTGCAATAATTGAATTTACCATAAAAAAATTTGTCCCCTAAATGATTTGATGCAGCCCTGGGTTGTTAACCACATTGATGATGTGACAATGCAGAAACAAAAAGCTAAATTTGTTAAAAAATATAAAATAGGAAGTGGGGTATGTCAGGTAAATGACGATGAATGGTTCAGAAAACCCTCTCCCTAAAAAAAAAAATCAAAATATTCTTTAGTTGTGCAGGATTTTATAGATGAAATGACAACCGGAAGCCACCTTCTCTCACTCGCTCTAGCTTGACAGTGGTCCACCGCACCCACTCGAAGCTGGAGGCTGCCTTAGGAAGCTGGAGCATCCCTGTTTTGTTTCCCACCGACCCAGCATCAGTGAACAAAAAAAAAAAAAAGATAGAAGCATCAGCCAAAGCTTTAAATGTTGACCATCTGAGCAGACATGGGATGCATGTGGGGAGGGATCGGTCATTCATCGCAGAGCTAGTTGACTGGGGCTTTTTTAATTCAACACCACATTCAGCACCATGGCTAAGCAGTACGATGTGCTCTTCCGACTCCTGCTTCTCGGAGATTCTGGGGTTGGGAAAACATGTTTGTTATGCAGATTCACGGACAACGAATTTCACCCGTCTCACATCTCCACCATCGGTAAGACTCCGCACCGCCACCAGGAGTTAATTCTTAGATTTCACTCATCATCACTTGTGTTAATTAGCGCTCTGAATGCTCTGAATGGGTCTCTTAGCGTTTTTTATGGATGCTGTTAGCGCATCCCCCCCTTTTTTATTTTTATTGTGGCTATTGAATTCTGAATCTGAATCCCACAGTGATTGAATTAGGGTTGGGTTTTCTGTTTTTAATTTAATTAGATTAGTGCATGCAGGATGAATAAAGAAGAAGGGGGAAAAAGAAAGAAAGAACGTGATTGCATTGTTTGGGGAAGCCCTGCAGGGACAGAGCCAACACTTGGCAGCCATGCAGATGAGTTTACCAACTATCAGCACTTGGCACTGTCAGCTCAGCCAAGTGCCACACAGAATAACAGCCAAGGCATACTTTTATATGTGCAAATAGGCAGTTGTATCTCAGGTGCTCCTGTTACCCACCAAGCTGGAGTCCAGGGACCACCAGGTATCTTTATTTTTTATTTTTATTTTTATTTTATTTTTTATGCTTCAGGGGATTATTGATCAAAGTGGGAGGAAATATGCTTTATTTCTTAAGTTATGCATGACAGCTCATTGCACTCCCTGATATATCACCCCCTAACAAGCCATGAAATTGCATACAAAATCTTATCTCTGCACAAAATAGGGCTACTTTTAAAAAATGTACAAAGAGTGTACTGATTTTTTTCTTTTTACATCTGAAGTTTCTGCAGGATAATTATAGCACAAGTATATCATTTTGTATTCTGCGTGACGTGGCTGATTTGTGACAGATGTAGCTACTTCTTTCATTCAGAACATAGAGAGCAAACTAAAAATATATCTTTCATGGATCAGCCACATCCCTAAAAATGGTATTGACTCAGCAAACCCAAACAAGTTCCTCATAGGTTGACTGTGCAGTATATCTACTTCCATGGTTAGGAGCCTGCAGACTGTGACAGACACATTAACATGCTTTGATTTGAGGTGATGGACATAAGGAGTGCCTCTTTTTCACATGCTGCCCTTATCTCTTCTTCTGTGTGGTAACTGGCCTTTCTTTCCTGTGTGTGTGTGTGTGTATATATCTCTGTGCGGCTCCATAATAGTAGTATTTACTCCAATTTTTGAGGAAGCAGCTAGTTTTCAGTAATATGGAGAAGACAAAATACAGGCATCCCTGTGAGTACAGTTAAAGTCAGTTTGTTCCTACTGGTTGTGATGGATAACTGCTTCTTTTTCAGTGAACAAATAGAGAACATAAGGTCAAGGTAACGAATCATGAAAGCGGCGGTCAGCCTTTGTTTTTGCAGACTGCTCGAAAAGATCTAACGGGATAAACAGCGAGGACATCATTGTACCGTTAATAATTCATTTTTTAGCATCATTTATTAACATTGGTTTTGGACTGCTGGTGTGTTTGAGCGCTTGGAAGCTTTAATGCCAAATCAAAGGCTTTATGATTTTCCAGTGCTCATTGAACTCAAACTGCAAACGCCCCACAGATGCAGCGTGAAGCTCCAAACTCAACTTTTTGCACAAGCTTCATCTCACTTAACTTTGTTCCATCAAATGTTTGGTTGTTTCATCTGCTCCAGTCAGTGGTGATATATATATATATATATATTTGCCCACGAGCATACTCAGACTATAGTATGCTGTTTTAAATCATGCACCTATGGAATCTACAGTAAACTTCTTCCCAGTTGAGTGATGCATATTAAGACTTACATTATATTTAATTATAAGCCTTTTTTTTCTCCTCTGAAAAGTTCAGGCATTCTGCGAATATTGAAAAAAAAAAACATTAGCAGGCTTTCTGCACTTTTGCTGCATTGTATCAAGTGTTCACAACCACAGCTGGATGTGTCAGAAACCAAGCTCTTATGGCGGTGCAGGCGGTGGAGCCCAGATATTTATACCAGAGCGAAGAGTTGGAGGAAGCAGAATGTGTCTATAAGCCATGGTGGGAGGTCTTTCATGGCCCCTGCAATATTTCACACCCCTCTCCTCAGACTAAACAAACACAACAAAGTCCAAAGAGAGGGCAGAGAGAGAAAGAGAGAGAGAGATATCAAGAGTGACCACCATCAGTGCTCTCCTGTGGAGGATCAATAAATAATTTCCCAACCTTCACAGTGACAGAGGGATATAAATTCTCTCCCATTTGCCCCTCTTGGGGAGCTTCATTATTCATCAAGTCTCTTTCCAGTCCACTTGTTCATTTTTTTTGCTCTTAATTATCTCAAAAAACTACTGGGACCTGTCACCCATGGACGGTTTTATTCAGCAAAGCTCCTCAAGTTTATCCATAAACATTAGAGGATAAGAAGCTGTCTTTTTTAGAAGAGAGAGATGGACATGTTGTTACACAAGCACAAGAATTCAAATACTGAGGGTTAAATGACAACAGTATTTGAATTTGTGACGTTAATTAGATGTAGGTACAGTATATGGACAACCAAACATTGCACCAATATGTGAAGTTATGGACCTATCATGCTTTTTGTGATTTTCTGTTATTTATAAAGTGTTATAATGTTGAAAATCTGTTTTAAACATGGTGAAAGTTCCAAAACTTGAGGTAATGTATGTAGAAACCCAGGGCTTCAGATTGACACGGACACAGTTTTTTCTGCCTTGCCGATGAGCTGACGTTGGTCTGTCGCACATTCTAGTTTCCCGCATGATAAATATCGAAAAAAAGGAGTGAAATCCTGCTGCTATAGTTTGCTTCATGGGTTGTTGACGTTGTCTTTGAAGATGGAGGAGGTCTGCTGAGGGGCAGCTTCCCAGAGCTGGCCAATCAGAGCAGAGTTGGCTTCTTTGGAAGGAGGTCTTAAAGAGACAAGAGATAAAACGGCTTGTTTTAGACAGAGGCTGAACTGAGGGGCTGGATGAAGAGCCAGCATACGATAATCAACGCATAGATATTCCAGTAGAGCTCCAGAATAAAAAATATAGACCTGTGTCCCCTTAAATGTGACGCTACGCTCTTATGTTTTCAGGTTTTTCCACAAGACCAGTCAGGTGGAGCAATGATCTTGGGTGATGAGGCCTGGCTAGCAGCCACAGCTCCAGTTCATCCAAAAGGTGTTGATGGGGTTGAAGTCAGAGAACTCAGAAAAGCATGTTTTTATGGGACTTACTTTGTGCACTGGGAGACTGTTCACAGTAGTAGTTGGTCATAAGTTCCACTGTTTCCAGAGATGTTTGTTTCCTGTACTCTAATTGGCTACAAGAAACAATGTACGTTCATGTTCAACATGACCTTCTCCTGGCTATCAAATGCTTTTCAGCATTCAGTGACAGCTGGACGTAAATCCTTTACATTGATAGAGTAAATTGTCCTTACAGCCTTCGTGAAATGTTCATATTTTATTCACGTACAGTTTATAAATGGACTCTTTCAGAAATTGAAGGACAGTTTTGAGCGTGTATTCACTGTGTCAAACAATTTCTCACATAAGAAAAAACGAGTTGAAACCATCGAGCGAGACCTGCATTCAAATTCAAGCCCAGATTTTGGTCTTTGATTTGATCCATCAAGGCTTTTTTTTTTTTTTTTTTTAAATAAATGGGATACACAGAAGTCGGATAACAAAAGAAGCACATATGGCTATAAGATCAACAAAGGATATGACTTGATTCCCTTGTTACAGCTCACACAGAAATGAAAGCGTCATCCACAGCCCTCCTTCAATACAAATCAATAAAAATCAAAGCAGTCCAAAAATCATTGGAGCAGCAGGAATTTTGATCTTAACTCGACTGCTAACATACGACTCCAGGTATCCCATTTCATTTTAGCAGGTCCCTCTGTTCCTCTTAAGACTTTTATCTGGGCCCCATGAGTCCACATTTCTCTGGCAGAGAGCAGCTGTAGAGATGATTTAGTAATGGTATTCAGTCACACCGCTGAGTTTAATCATCCTCCCCGTTACCTCAACGGTCTCGCCACCGGACTCCTCGGAGCTCCTGGCTGTCACTACACCTATAAAATATGAGCCCGGCCCTGCCCTATGTCATATCTCAATAAGCAGCTGTCCTCGTGGTGGCGATCCCAGTGGTGTAACGGTGATGACCTGGTCACGCATTCAACCCGGCGGTGTTAGACGAGGTCATTAGTCTAACGGGGCCCAGGCGTGGAACACAGCTGCTACAGTTGCTTATCCTCTCGTAAAAGCAGGTTTCATGGAAATCAATGTTGTTGTCATTGCCTTAAGTTTTCCCTGGCTTTCTAGGAACGTGAAGGTTTAGATTGTCCATTATTTATAGAAAGGAAGTTGTTTGTTTGTGTGTGTGTGTGTGTGTGTGTGTGTGTGTGTGTGTGTGTGTGTGTGTGTATGTGTGTGTGTGTGTTATGAGACCACTTCAGGAAGACAATAAGATATATCTTATAATCCAGCAAATGTTTGGTTTTTAATGCATTAAACAAACAACATATAAAGCATTAATTAGTGCACTTTAAAGGTGATGGTAAACTAAGTTTATTACATTCTGACAGGGCCAGGCTAATTCTTGGAGAGAAAGCAAACAGGTGTACATCTATGCCAAACCATTGTTTTAAAGTTATGTGACATAACTTTTAATCTAGAAATCGTGGAAAAAATAAGGAATTTTGAGGCTGATGCCAGTGTCAGTATTTGAGAGTGTAAAATATATATCCACACATATTCCTTTTGATACAAACATAATTGATAAAGACCACTTAAAGTCGATTTTTTTAAGAAATGTAAGTTTTGGGACAAAGATAAATGCTGAGCAGGAGATTTGACAGCTACAAAAAATGAATATCAGTGCTGTCTGATGGCCAAACTATGTAATTACAACACAGTTTCTAAATATATACTGTATATCTGGCATTTTTTGTAAGGCTAATTTCTTACTTATTGGCCCTATAATATACAGCCATACTGATATACCTGCACTGAATTATTGTCAGGCTCAAGTGAAGCCACAAAATGAACTTTTCCTGGATTTCTTGGTTTAAAAGGCTTGATTTTTTCAGTTTTCAATCATACTCGTCCTTTTGGATAGACTCCGGTGTTTTTTGACTACAAACCTGATCTAATCCTGATGCAAATTAACCACTACAACTTATTGTACAGGTTTTAATTTCACAAAGCACGTTAATACAAAGGTCAGTTGTTCAGCTTGAATTGATGACAAGTTTATTATTAGAGAGAAATGTTCGCTTTTGTGCTGACCCAAAGACAACAGCTGTTGACAGTTGTTGGCTGTCCTCTGCTGGTAATGATAGTCATGGATGACAGACCTTTTTCCCCGGTGAGTTTGTGTCAGTGCCAGAGCATTCAGCCGTCCATCCATTAGTCAGCCTGTCACCGTTACCTACTGCACACTGACACATGTCACCGCCTAATCCTTCCTGCGTAGTCGAACACAGCCACCCTGGTAATTAGTCAAGTCCATTTTTTGGTGTGTACCCATTAGTTTCTACATGGCTTTCACTCTGCTGATTGTGAAATGCTGCCATGTTCAATTAACTGCTGTCTCTCATATTGTGCACGTTGAGTCGTCTCCATTGTTGCAGATCCCTCTGGGGGGAAGCTGTACAATCAATCTTTTTCCAACTCGCCTCCAGTGATTGAGGCTTTAACATTTCTTTAGACTTTACTTGCAGGATTATTCTTAAAATTTGGCAAGTGCAGGGACCAGTATGTATGTTTTTTTGTATGTGTGTGTGTGTGTGTGTGTGTGTGTGTGTGTGTGTTTGCAATAAAAGTACCAGTTTGTCCCACAGACACAACTCAATTTTACTTTATTTCACTTGGATAATCCCTCAGTACCAACACTGCCTTACTGGGAGTCCTGGGTACAAATATTAAAGATAAATAACAAAGACAATAACATTAAAACATGTAAAACAGTAGATTTAGATTTCCATTTATATTTGTAACCTTGTAAACTTGTCTAACTGCTTTTTTTCTAGATAGTGGCACCATACTACTGAATTTTTACTAAATTTTTTGCATATGCATTGCCCTTTATCCTGAAACAGTGACATTTATGACTGCACAATTTCTTTTGCAGATGTGACCTCTGATGTATTGCGAGGTGGACCAAGAAATGGAAACACCCCAAAAAAATCAGAATATCAAACCTCTAATATGGCATCTAACCTTTATTTACCTTCAGGAAAGCATCAGTCCTTTGTGCCTATTCATCATGCAGTGTTTGCACTGTGGTGTGCAGCTTACATGCTTCTATAAAACGGTTTCATTTTGCCTGGCTGATATAAAACAATGCAGAACAATCAGATGGGGCTGCCCATATATTTTATTTGCCTCACAGGCTGCAGACAGCAGTGTGGAGTGTCCAAATATAACCCAGAATGTACTCATGCAGGGCGTATGATTATATCCATTTTTCATTTATCTGTTGATTATTTTCTCAATTAACTGATGAGTAGTTTTCTTGATAAAATCAGTCAGAAAATGGTGTTGGTGATGAGGCCAAGATGCATCCTAAAATGTATTGTTTTATCCTCACCAACAGTCCACAACCCAAAGATATTCAGTTTGAATGAAAGACACCAGAGAATATTCTCATTTAACAAGCTGGAATCAGAGAATTTTGCCATTTTTTCTTTAAAAAATTAAAAAATGAGTCAAAGTTATTCATTGATTATCAAAAATCGATGTTTTGGAGACATATGGCTGATCTTCTTTATGACTTGACTACGTAGTCTTCTTGATTTATTTTTAAATTCCCTTGATTTCATCCATCTACTTACTTTTGACACCCACTGTACAGCTGGAAAATGTATTAGTCCATATATGTATGATGTTTAAACCACAGCTGTTTGCATGGATGACTTCTGACTGGAGCATACAGTAATGCAGTGCTAATACAGCCGGACAATGACATAGGAAGACGGCATCTCCTTCTTTCATTAGTCTCCTCTCTCTTCTCAAGCCTCAGGCAAAGCAAGCCACTGATTGTTATGCTGACCTTTTCCCTTACTCTTGGTCTGACTGCTCACTAGTCAAAAGGCAAAGTCTGTCTCACCGCTCACGCTGTCGAGTCAGTGAGCTCCAGCCTCCGCATAGCCTTTGCTAACCTTGCAGCTATAAAAAAAATCACCTCTTATTATGTTAATCGATCGGAGTCAGTATCTCTTTCCCTGAGAGTGACACATGGGTATTGAGTGTCAGGTTAATTGGGATGAACTGTTAATTGATTTCTCAGGGATTAGTGTGGTCTATAGGAGCCTGTGGTTTGGCTTTTCGTTGACTTCCGTGCATTAGTCTGAGGAGACAGTCGTGAATAAGGGGGAAAAAAGGACACTGAAGAAGAAAATCATTCAAATATAAATAAAATCTGCCTTTCAATTAATAATTTTTGTTTAGGCATTTTGCATTTTGGGTGAATTCCAATCAAGTAAGCTTTAAAAGTTTTTTATTATTATTGTAGGTAGAGTAGAGTTTTAAGCTTTAATGTCCCCAAGGGGTAATTTGGCTCACAGACAGCAGTCCATAAATACATAATAGACACATTATTAACAGCAATCAGGTGGTCATACAGGTGGTGCTACATTATATCCTCAATATGAGTGTGTTCCTGTACCCTTACAAGACAAAAATATGTACAAATAATCAAGACTTCCATGATTTTTTGTCATAAAAATTTAAAAATCACAACTTAACATCAGCATGAAATGACTTCTGTGACCAAATATCTGTATTAGTCTAATTGTGTGAGTCCTAATAGAAATATACAACTGGTCCTGTATGTCATTTTCTGTCTATGAATAATGTCACACTCTGTTGATAGAAATAGATCAGATCACTGAACCGTGAGCGTCTTTTTGCTTAACCCCTCCCCACTCCTTCTTTTTCTTCTCATCTGCTCCTCTGTGTCGTTATGCGGCGCTCCTTTTTCTCCCTTTACTTCACCTCCCATATGATCGATGCGGAGACCTAAATGAGGACTCAGCTCATCGGATCATTAGCCCAATCTTCTAACAGGCCGATTATACAGGGATGATGTGACTCTTGTTGAGTTAATGCCCCTCTATGATGTTACAAAGCTGCATAAGATACTGGTAAACCTTTGTCTGCAGGAGATGTGCTGGGTTCATTGATTTCACTCACTCTGTGTTGGAAGTGCACCCATCTTTTGGAAGATCAGACCATTGAGTCTGAGCTCTTGCGGTTTTGGAGAAAGCTCCTCTGTCTGTGTAATATGTTTTCTAACCATATTATTCTCTCTGTTGCAGGAGTGGACTTCAAAATGAAGACGCTAGTAATAGATGGTATCAAAGTGCGGATCCAGATATGGTAA
Source organism: Scomber scombrus (assembly GCF_963691925.1). Lineage (NCBI taxonomy): Eukaryota > Metazoa > Chordata > Actinopteri > Scombriformes > Scombridae > Scomber > Scomber scombrus. The sequence continues at coordinate 20,801,900 of NC_084986.1, read as the reverse complement.
GATAGTGGATTGGACACAATGTTGGAGGGATTATCTGTGTTATTAGATATTACACATTTATTCTGACAGAGGGGCTGTAACTGTAATACTTTAAGGTTGTTTTATTGTCAATATGGTCATCTGTAATCTCTTTAATATATGTGTGTGCATGTTCATATGTTTGTGGTCTGTCCAGGGACACTGCAGGCCAGGAAAGGTACCAGACCATCACTAAACAGTACTACAGACGAGCACAGGTAGTTGGTTTTAAATTTCCTCTATTGACTCTACAGCTGTAAGTGATTTTCCACACATTAATGCGCTGTAATATTATTATTACAGGGTAGCATAACATATCTAATCTGGAAATTAAATTTGTTACAGCTTTATGAGTAACTCATGCCTAATGCGCAGCACCATCTCAGTTACTGATGAGCCATTTAGGTGCTCTCATTGACCTGGACCTCAATATAGCATCGTAAAATTATTAGCACGATGATGGTTTCATTTGTGAGATCCCCGTTAGCCTCCTATCTCACACCTGTGTGTTGTGTCTCATATTAAAGACCATAATATATGTTGCCGCTTGCTATCCTGCCAAAAAGAAACCACCACCACCACCCCCAGAATTGCAGTATAATTTTTCTTTGCTTTAGGCTGCAGAAGAGGTTTAATATACTGGAATTGAGTTTTCTTTTTTACCAAGAAACTGGTAATGAAATTGGAAGAAAAGTGTACTGTCCCTTTTTTGGTGCTTTAAAGCATTTTAGCAGATTTCTTTATCCAGCCGATGGCCTACAATGCATCACTTTTAGAGGCTACAACTGATCATTTGGTTTGTTTTCAATGAATTATGTGAATGTTATAAATTGTATTGCTTTTTAAAAACTGCACTACACATGGCATCTTTACAAATTTCAAGAAATTGAGATGGTTTTTTTTGTCTTTTTTTGGGAAGATTCCCTAAAGCTGAAAATGAACACATTCTCATCTGGTTTTTAAATCTGTGTCTATCACTCTTCAGGGAATCTTCCTGGTGTATGATATCACGAGCGAGCGATCGTTCCAACACATCATGAAGTGGGCCAGTGACGTGGACGAGGTGAGTCACGGAGATCGGGGGGATTTAACAGTTTGATATATCAGACATGGTGGAAAATCAACAGGCATTTTTCCTCCTCATCGCGGAAAGGGCAAAACCGACAAAAGCACTTACCGAGCAGGAGCCCCAGGTTGAGATAGAACAGATGTCCGACACGGTGTAATAAAAACCGAATGCTTTGGCCTGACAGATGCTGTGCTTATTATGTTCCATCTTTATTTTCAAATACCTGTCGTCATATTTTTAAAATGTGTTGCCATAAATATTGTAGAGAACACATTTTTTCCTCTAGCAGTCACTTTTTTTCTACTGGCTTTGATTTGAAGCAGTCTCGTCTGCCATGCTTCCCTGTCATTTCCCAGAAGATTTTAATGCTATTATTTTTTTCAATTTGGACTAATTTCCTCAAAGAGCTCTGTCCAAATATATACTCTATTGATCTTGGCACACTTCCCAATTACTTTTAATCTTGGCCTCATTTCCTGAGTGCTGTTGCTCCTGTGTTCTTTCCACTCTCTCTTCCTTTCTCTTTAATTCTGTTGTTAATTTCTATTCCTTAACGGTAAATGTCCTTCATATTTACATGACAAACCCCTGCAGTACGCTCCCAGCAAGGTCCAGAAGATCCTCGTAGGGAATAAGTCAGATGAGGTGGATAAGAGGCAGGTGGCCACAGAACAAGGTGTCAAGGTGGGTCAATGCTTGAACATTTCACTCAATTAACTATTCAACAAGCTGATACAAAGCGTATGTTAAAGGTACTTTAAGGGATACATATAGGGAAACTGAATTTGAATGGGTCAATGACGTTTTTTTGTGTCCATGTAGTTTAGTCAAATTTAAAGAGGTTAAAATTTGAAAATAAATGTATAACTTGCACATATTCTTTTTTGGAACCAGCATAAAATTCCTGCTTTTAATCCATTTTGAGAAAATATATTAGAGGATAATGGCAAAAATGTCTAAGTGGTGTGACCATAAAATCACCATATCAATTACTTTGGCATGATTTTACATTATAACTTATTTATATTAAATAAAGGTAATGGAATACAATTGTTCTTAATATTAAATTTAATCTGGGGAATCATGTCAATCTGGAACCACTTCAATTTAAATACACTGTAGGTGGATAAAATATTAAATATGTATCATTCTTTTGTGGTTACACCATTTGACATTTTCAGGAGCATTCAGTCTTACTTTTGGTATAAAAAAAATGGTGCAAATGTCATTTCAAATGACATAAAACGAACAAAAATACAAAATGTACATTTATACAAATCTGATGCTGCCTTTAAAACTATTGTTTTGAAGATATTGTTGAATTGCTCATCTTGCCAACCCTTATTTTGCACTGATCCTAATAGTTTAAGCTCAACAGAAGCTCTAACATATTTGGACTTTTTGGATTCTGCTTCAGGTTCGCCACAAGCTTTGACTACTCAGAGCAGGTTAGAGTATGTGTGACACAACTTAAAAGGTGACATAACAAACAATCAAGAAAAAAGAGTTTAGTTGCAGGAATTTAGGAGCCTGTGAGTCAAATGGTATTCTGCTTGAAAAATATGCACCTTAGTTTGTAATCTTTAGGGATGATTTGTGGGAGAAAACTTGGTTTGGATAATGCGAGAAGCTTGAGGTGTTGTTTGAGTCAGACTTGAGTCTCTAGTCTGTAAACAAGCACAAAGAGCCCTAGTGGAAAAAGCCAACTTCAAAAAATGATTACAGACAAAGCCTGACTAATGTGTCCTCCTGTTGCCTCATATTTTCCACGAAAATGTGCAATTTTTTTTCCCAGCAAAGTGAAATGTTGTTATTGTCACTGTCATCTCTCCTCCAGCTGGCCAAAGCTTATGGAATGGACTTCTTTGAGACAAGTGCCTTCACCAACCATAATATAACGGAGGTGAGGTGATATTTAGAGTCACTGCTCGGAGGGAACTCATGACATTTCATGACTACACACGCAATAAAAACAAGATCAAAACATTGCAGTCGTAATTATATTAAGGAAAGGAAATGACTTGATAACTGACAGTGTCCCTGTGGCTGTGTTTCCCTTCAAGACTTTCACACGATTGGCTGAGCAGGTGCTGGCAGCCAATAAAAAGGATTTGGATCTTCTCCAGATGTCCATGAATGACGAGCTCGATCTTGCTGCTCTGGAGGAAGAGGAGGGACTCTGCAACAGTGCGGCCGGCGACCAGGGCAAAGGTTGCTGGTGTTAAAGAGCTAACGTGAATTTAAGCTACATGTCTTCACCAGACACTTTGCACACTCTTGGAAAAAATGTGTCTTCTTTTGTATTTAGCTGTAATGAAGAGCTACAATTTTGAAGCTAGCTACAGTATGTCCCTCGCTTTCACGGAGCAACGCCAAAAATGCTAATGACACCACTTGAGAGCAGTTTCAAGGGCAAAGGTGGAGACATTTTTGGCCACAAAGTGCCAAGTGTGTGGTGAATTAACCAAATGAAGGTCCAAATATCGAGTTTTCCCTCATGGGGGACATCATGTTTATTGTCTAGAGCATTAATTCCAGCTCAGTTCAGTGTATCTTTGGCATAACCAAACACTATCCCTATCCACTACCAGCCAGGAGTTTACATCCAATTGAAAAAAAACTTCCTGAGCTATAAAGTTTCATTTCTTTCCCAAATGTGTACAGTATTACTGAAGTAGAGGGACAGGGAATGACTTGGAATTGTCCACCACTGACTTGAAACTTTTCACAATGTTGTTTATCACATTTTTTTCCAAGCACTGTCTAGGGCTGGGTGCCTTGCACATCAACAACGTGACTACTTACATTTGGCCTTCATTCCCCTTTTTTTTTTTTTTGTATTTTCCTTATGTGATGTGGGTATTGGCACCCTTTATACTCACAGCCTTTTAACCATTCAATGCATTAGATGTAGTATAAGAAATTACCACAAGAGGGTGCTACATGTATTGTAAGAACAGCACACACACTGGAGGGGTGTTCAGTGTTCAGAGATGCCAGTACACTGTTTTTTCTTTTCTTTTTTTATATTTTTGAAGGTAAATGCAGCTGCAATGGTTACCTTTAATGGTATGAAAGGACTCTAAATATATGCAGCCGTTTTATAATTTACTTGCATTGCTTCCATGCGAATGTTCTCTACACAGGCACAGGTTCTGCAGCTTGATTCATCCACGTAGGACCTTACGCACTCTCTGATCATTTGCAGTAAGGTCGTTAACTGCAGGAAACATTGAGAACAAGATGATTTAATTTCCTTGTAGCAAAACAGAATCATTTTATAGTCTTTGTTTATAGCAGACAATATCCTACAGTGCAGATAGTTTGATAATTTCCCATTGCATGTTCATATCAGGTTTTTCAAATCAACATAGATTGATAGAATCATGAGCATACACCATGAATTTAAATGTATTACCATTAGGGGGCTGTATAAAAAATAAAAAAAAGTCCACAGTGATATAGATGGTCTGAAATATTCCCTCTGTGAATATAACAATGTCTTGGTCATTATGTCCTTTTTTTCGCTGTTTTGTACAGAGTCCAGTGGAAACGCCATTTCTTTTTTTTCCTCCCTTCAGACTTAACAAGTGACAAGCGAGAGTTTTGCATGTGATCCACTCTTCTTTTTTTCTCCTCTTTCTTCTTTTTTTATTGCAACTTCAGTGAAGTTAATAATCAACTGACCGTGAAATCAAGTCGAGTATTTGACCAGAGTTGCCTGTTGGAGACTTTCACAGAATGAACATCTTCGGACTAACTTTGGCTACATTTCTTTTGCAACTTATTATTACTAAATGCTACTCCAAACAGTTGTCATTGTGTGCAATGTGTGAAATGGCAGTATGTTGTGTTGAATGATGTTCTGGACTAAGCTCTAGATACACTATGTATCTGTGTTGTTTTCAAGAACTATTTTGTTTTTTCCCCTTCTTTCTTTGAGACTACTTTAATTGTATTTGTGAAAATATATTACATGCATCATGTAAAATGCAACATGTTATTCTTGGAGAGAAGATGTCAGATGTTTATGAGTAAATACTTGCAGATATATGACTCTGTGTCTTCTTGGTGAAGTTGAGCCCCAGGAATCCTTCAATATGAGAAAGAGATACAGAAGATATCGTCTTCAGTCATACATTAACATCAAACATCCTAAAGCTCCACAGTCAAACAGCATAATATACTCCATTAGATTACCGCTGTTGTGGAAAATACATCAAATACTTATAGCACATTGGTCCAGTCTACTGTCTACAATGCAGATGTGATGTTGCAGGCCAATTATTTGCAAATTTGTATAACAATCTTTATTGTATTTTCCCAAGATGTGAGTGACTACAGCTACCTTCAATTTGAATATATATAGAAAAAAACCTGGCACATGCATATCTTACCTCAGCTTCTAACCTTGAAAGGGGAACAATGAGAAATAAATAAGAAAGACATTATTAATATTAGTTCAGTGTGATGTGTTAGATCTAGACGTGCTGAATAAAATCCTGGAAAAATAACATGGAATTAGACTTAGAGAAATGAAATGAAATGAAGTCTGGATAATATAGTAGAAATCAATATTACAATATTCATAAGAAAAAAGCAATACAGAATTACATTGGTGGAAGAGCTGGATACAATCTTTCATCTCAAAGTAAATTCTAATATATTAATATTGGTTAAAAAAATTGTAATTTAAAATTCAACAACCTGATGGGCTGGGAGGAGGATAACCAAATAAATCAAACATCTCAAAAATCTCGTAAATTCATTGTTCCCTTAAAGCAGTCTTCCTTGCTGATTTGAAACATAGTCCACATTGATAAAGCAAAAGAGATAGTAAAGGGAGAGCTATTTATGTATATGTATATGTATATGTATATGTATATGTATATGGTATATGGTATAAACAGAATATAAAAAAACGTTTTAGTGTTTTCCAGAGCCTTCAACCACATCTCAGGGTCTCTTTTAAAGGATAGTTAGCTCAGTTGTCGAGGAGACAGTTGTGATCATGTGATTTTGATATGGTCAGATGATATCTGACAGCTCAGATAACTGAGGATGATTGTGAGTTGTCATTGAAAGATTTGGAAAAAGCTAGTAAGTTGACCTTGAGTTAAGTTTTTGTTTACATATTGCAATTTGCAAGATCAATAATGAACTTTTACACACAATGAAGAAAAATTGTCTGGAGGTTAGCAATTTCTCACAGTATTTATTATTATACCAGCAAATTATGTTCATTACAACATATTAATATATGGCAAATTGCATATAAAGTGGTCAAATTGATGTTTCTGTATGCTTTACATTAGAACGCTCTTCAAAGGCCATTTAAACACTGCTCTTTTAAAACATGTATGTATTATTATTCTTTAAAAAAAAATAAATTGTTCAGTGCTGAGGGGTTTGTCAAAAATCAAAAAGTAAACTAAATAAACTTTAAATCTTTTTTTTTTTTGGGGGGGGGGGGGGGGGGGGGGGGGAATCTTGACAAAACATACTGTACTGAAAGAAAAGAGCTTTAACAAACTGTTATGTCACTTCCTAATTCCACCACTAGATGACAGATTGCCTCCACTCTTCTTCTACTCATCAGCTTCTCGGAGCCAGTTTTATGAGTGTATTAGGCTCATAAAAAATGTGTCATGGTGAGGAAATTTGTAGTCATTTGTGTTACATAACGTTATATAGGAAATATTTACAATAATAAACAGAACCACCACTTACCACAGTATCCTGTAATTGACATCTGGTGGTCGCTTTTGTTAAAAAAAACTTGAATACTTTGAATAGTGTATACCCACATTATTCCTAAACCATTTAAAAGCCTGGTTGTTTAAACACAGAAGAGTGTCCTACACATAAATTAGATTAACAAAGGAAAATTATAGTAATATAAATGTGGCACTTGTAGTCAGGGATGGGGTTTTCTCACCAAGTATTACAGGGAGAGAAAAAAAAAAAGCTGCAAAGCTTTTGTTCCTCGCCTCATCTGAGTTGTTAATGTTGTGAACTCATTAAAGCTCTTTGGGTGAAATTAGCATAACGATGAATATGCATGTGGAATTGTTGACAGATATGACAGCTCAGAATCTATCACGAGGCTGAGTGACACACAGACACACGTACAGAATAACAAGTCAACTTGCACGCTGACACATCACCCACACATGTACACACACACACACACACACACACACACACACACACACACACACACACACACACACACACACACACACACACACACACACACACACACACACACATATATGTACACACAAAGGAGTTCCAGAGTTGCTTTTGTGAGCAGTGACCATGGTCATCATCATCATTTTTTCTAAAATCCCCTACCATGTTACTCTATGACTTGAAGCTGTCTGACATTTGGTATATTAGTGTGTGTGTGTGTGTGTGTGTGTGTGTGTGTGTGCGTGTGTGTGTGTGTGTGTGTGTGTGTGCATGTGTGTGTGTGTGTGTGTGTGTGTGTGTGTGTGTGTGTGTGTGTGAAGGTTTGAGATATTGGATGATATAACTGTATCTGTGCATGGGAGAGTCTGAAGGGAGGAGAGATTACAGGCAATCACTCTGATAAGGAAAAGCATAGACTACAGTGAGGAGTTCATTCATGTTCAAACAAGAGCTTATTTCCCTTAACCTTTACACCACACCAGCTTTAATTTGTACAGTTCTGTCAACACGACATTTAACTGGTGAACTGTCTGTGTTTAATATTGTGAAAAAGCCATACCAGAAATGAAGGAAGCGTGTGAATCCTCATAAAGTAGCCTTGTGCGTAAGACTAAATATGGAGCAAAAGTTGTTGAGATGGCAGCAGACTTTTAATAAAGTTGTCAAAGAACAACACTTTTTCCATGATATCCACCCACGCTCACTTCTAATACCATCTTTCCAACTATCTTCCAGTGTTTTTTTTAACAGCCATCTTTGCTGACTAAAACACAATCACATAGTTAGCTCTCACTCCCTGTGTCCTGCAATAGTTATGTCCGGGTTTGTCAGATATGACACTTAAGTAATAAAAATACTAGATATAAAACATCATTCATGTCCTTATCTAGATATATGAAGACACACTGCTGAGTAAGGTTGTGCTCCAAGGCTGGGTTGCTAGTAATTAAATTATTATGAATATCAATGTTATTTTTAAAAGCTTTTCTCTTTCACTTCTCACACTCCACAGCTAATTTAACCACTAATGAATGCTTTTAAAGCAGCATTAATTGTCAATTTTGAGCCATTTGGGAATGGAATCACTTTGGCTAGAAATGGAGAATTAACACTTATTTGGAGTTGTGTGTCTGGCCACCAATATCCAACATATACCTTTATTTCCATCTTCATCTATACCTTCACCAATCTAGATATCTACTTTTCTTTGGAGCTGGTCAGGTAGTGCACTTCTGAAAAGGTTTTAGATTCTTCTTACATCATAAGCTCATTTTCTAGTGATAATGCTTGCTTTCGCCAATCATTTTGTCATCACAGTGTGTTGACCTTCTGAAATAATTAAAGGCCAGTTTCTTCTTGATTATGAAGTAATTCTTTTGTGATGATGAATAATTTTGCTATGCCCAAATAACAACATGATCACAAGAAAATAAAAGACAAGAGTGTGTTAAATAGCTGAATACGTAGTCTATGATTTACTGGCAAGATTACATCTTATTAAAAAACAATCAGTTGAAGTCAGTCAAAACAGGCACATAAATAACCTCATTAAATTGGTTGTATTGAGTAAATCACATAGCATATTTAGAGGCATAATCAGTGTCTGCAGCCACTATTACCCATAAGATGATGACTATATGCTACTTAGGCCACCAGAGGCCCTTTCTACACACCCACTCCTAATCCTGAAATACCTGCCCAACTGCTTTAATTAACTGCCGTAGCACCCTGCCAAGCCAGACCCAGACACCAACACCACCACCACCCCTCCTCCCTCCTCCCTCCTCCCTCCTCCACACTGTACTTCCCAGCATCCTCGCCAATGCCTCCATTCCAAATGGAGCTGTAGCTTTATGGTCACAGCAAGCCAGGAAATCAGGAGGAAAATAGACTCTAAATCACACATTCAGATGTAGCCGTGTAGGTGGAAGTTTTCTTGTACAGCCTGATCTAACATTGAATCAGTTGGTTCTCCATCTTCTATTTCCACCTGTGGTTGAACTGTGTGTTGTTGTTTTTTTGTTTGTTTTTTTAAAGCTACCTGTGTTCTTGAGAACCACCTCCATCTATCCTCTTTAACAATATCTAAAAAACAAACTGAGTGGGAAGGTGTAGTCTGCTGAGGAATCATTTCCCTTTTAAAAAACAACAACAGCAACAGAGAAAAGCTGCTGGAGTGAAACTTTGCAGTGCTCTACAGTGCAAAGAAGATGCAATTTAGAGATGATGGGGAGCTTGAAATGAGAACGTGGATCGATGCATGTTACACACTGAGATATAAATGCATAGTTCAATTTTAACTTAACAGCAATTTTTAATTAACTGTTTAATTTAAAGCTACACCGGTCAATATTTTAATCTTAATAGTGGATCCAATGACATATCTGTCTATGAAAGGGGTCGCCTTTAATGAGGGACCCACACATAATTATCAACTGACTAAGCATGTTTAGGGTTAGGGGTTAAAGTGCTAGGGGGACAAAAATGAAACTTTGAACATACAACTACAAACAACTTTGACAAACTCCATCTGTGGAGGAATATCATGTGATGTGATCATTTCAGACTGTTTTGTCAAAAGCCACCGTGTTTGCATGACTCAAGCGTGCATTCATCAGCCCGGATAACTATTTTTAATCGCCGCCACGGAAGATACAGCGCTTGACGGAAGCATGGTGAAATGTGTTTATGTTGGTGAATCACTGCATCAGCAACTTGTCTTACAGATCATGCTTTAATCCTGCCTTCTTCTCCTCAATCGCGTTAGAAACACCGAGCATGTGAGCGTTCTTGTGCGCATGTGAATGCAGTATTGATGGGTGGTGGTGGGGGGGGGAGTTTCTGTTTGACAATTAATCACACTTCCTTTTTTACTTGCGCTATCATCACAGAAGTGGGATCTGGGCCCAAAGGGGAGTTGGGGGTTTTGGGGTAGGAGGGTGAGGGGTTTGCACGTGCTTACGCTTAGACTACACAACACTGGTAAAAAACTTCACAACATCTGAGTTTAATGGTACCTTCTACTGTCTGAGATCTGTTTTTTTACAACCTAGGCCCCCAAAATCCTGTCAGAGCGTGTCCATATCCTGGCCAACCACTGGCTCGCCTCTTCCCACGCCCCCCTCCCATATGAGGCTAGAAATTGAAAAACATAACAATTCCAATGTCTCCTCGGGACAACCAGTGTTATTTCTGGTGAGGAAATGTTCAGTGTGTCTTTGACTGCACGTGTGGCGGGGGTGGTCGATGTGACTGCAGCATGGAGGAGGAGCGTGTGTGTACATACTATATATATATAAATATATTTATGTGTGTGTGAGCGTATACACATATACGTATGTGCACACACTTCTGTGTACGTGCCCTATGTACATGCTTGAACAGGGTCCAGCTCCTAAGCACTTGTTCTTCTGCAGGGTGCTGTGATGTCATCCTCCCACCACTCCACTCTGTTTTCACACCACTGTGAGTCACACCGCTCCTGCTCTCTTCTTGGGGAGGTGTGTGTGTGTGTGTGTGTGTGTGTGTGTGTGTGTGTGTGTGCATACAGTGCCAAACGGGAGGTATTTTGAACTTGAATTCTGTCAATGCCTCTGCTTTTTCAAAAAAATCTTGAAAGACTCCTCTGTAAGTTCCTATACTCTACAGAGGGGCACCGGGATTGCGAGGATCATAGTTCAGTGCGGCTTTTGACAGGCAGCTCGGATCCTCCGAGAGCACCTGCTTCTTTACCGCATGCAGGGAGAAAGAACATTATTCATCTCGAGCACTGCACTTTCTTCTACACAGATGAGTGTCTTCATAAGTAATACATATCCCACACTGGTAATGGAGTTTGCATGGAGCAGGCACAATGATAACTCAAACCCTCATGGGACAGACCATTCTTGGTCCGTGTAGCTGAAGCAAAGTGAAGAACTGTGAAGAAAGATAAAGATGTTTGCCTTTTAACCCTTTTAACCTTTTAGTTCAACAAATTTGCTTTCGTTGCACTGGCAGAGATCCAGCTGCAAACAAAACTGTTGCCTGCTGCTGAGGGCGAAAATAGAAAGAAGTTGAAGAGAAGGAACAAAAAGTCTTCCTCACTATTTTGCTTTATTTCTGACTTTCATTCAATAGATTCAACAGTATGCTCTTAGTATACTGTTGAAGTTACGCCCATAAAGTATACACACAATGAATAATTGATGAATTACACTCCTTTATTCTGGTATTGTCTGTTTGTTTTAGCCACTGGCATTCAACGTGGTGTACGAGGGTTTAAGGCGTGTTCAAATAAAGCTGATTGCATAGGGCTTTTGATGAAGTGGTGTATTTGTCTTTCTCTAACTGCTTCGAACCAAGTACGTATATCATGCTATATGCCCCAGGCCACATAGTAGCATGCATGCATTATTAAGACTACAACATCCGTTACTATAATATGCTCCCGACGGAGCATCCGTCCGTTCTCTAAACCACTTATCCTGTCCAAGGTCACGGTTTAAACATGATCATGTGTAATATATAGGAGAAAAATTCACTTGATGCACTATAATTAGGAGCTCTAGTCATTTTGTGCAACTTTGTATGGACACAAAGTAGTGTTATTTGTTTTATTTGCTTATGTGTATTCATGAGGTGCATAAATGAAGAATCCACAATGCTGAACATGTTCTATAGTCTCTGTCAGGATGTTAGGGTTGAAGAAGAAAACATATAAAAGTAGTGTATGCTCTCCATTTTGAAGAAACGTTTGGACAGAACATCATCAGTTGCGTTTCTCCTCCTGTCTACCCTAAAATGTCTACTGATCACTCAGCCGAGCGAATAACCCAGCCAGTTTATCCTCACAATAACAACGTGCAACAAAACACTAATTACACACTCACACACACACATACACACACACACACACACTCTCCAATCAAGACACAGTGGTCTCCACTTATGAAAAACAAGCGCATCAAATTCGGTCTATTTTCAGAGCACACTGTCTGCATTACGCCCCTTAGTAAAGCGGACAAAAGAGCCAGTGTATGTGAAAACAACTTGTCGCCTTTCTTCATGTCAATCTCTATTAGTGTAGGAGCGCCGCTTGAGTGGAACTTTGTGAATGGGGCCCATTCTTTTCATTCCAGCACTTCCAGGGGCAACAGAGCCAGGAATTCCACTGCTCTCCCTCTCTGGGTTAACGCGGTCATGTATCCTATAGGTGGTCGCCCTGCGTCTGACCTCACTATTTGACATCTTAATATACAAGTATCTCAGACAGACTGTAATATAAGCTGCTGTAGTGCCACCATCAGATATGATAACATCACGTTTGATGCTGTGATGTAAAAGGAATGCCGTAATAGAGTAGGGGTCTTCAAAAAGAGCCTTCCTCATTAAGATTCCCTCTTTCCTTGCAGGATAGTCTGTCATACCACCAAGAGAGCAGATGAAAGATGCTGCAAGTGCAAAGACTTTCACAGGCCCACTGCCTACACTTCATGAAAGGGGGCAGAAAGGGGTATAAAATAATCTGTGAACACTATTGCTATCAAGTAGGGACTACAATATAATTACAATTACAAACTGAATCAAAGAAGTTTAGGGTGTTTTGTGTGTCCATATTGGAAACGTTACAAGGATATATATATTAACATATATCGTCCCACAATGCATAAAGACAAAGAGGAAATCTGGAAAAAAGGTTTAACCAAATTGTGAGCAGTGGGGAAATGGAGGGAAGGAAGATTTGGCAGATCTCAGGAAGATTTTGGAAAACCAAACTGGCAGTGGAGTCTGCTTTTGATTGATGTACAAACAGCATTTTTTCTGTTTCCACAAACCAGAAAAAGTGCCTTTATTTCTTGTATATTACTACCACAAACAGTATTCACTACAATTAGTATATAGTACCTACTGTATATCATTATTATGTAGGAAATTTAGGAAATGAGACAGAGATTTTGAGAAATATCTCAGTAGTCATGGGACATACCTCTTCTTCTGTGGCCCCTCTGACCTGTGGTGTTCCCTAAGTCTCCATCCTTGGTCCCCTTGTTGTTCTGTATATGCTGCCACTGAGACGTATCATACACAAACACAAAATCTAGTACAATGGTTATGCAGATGACACACACATTTATTAAACCAGTGTAAAAGACAATTTTAACCATCTTTCATCTCATCTGGTAGAAATGAAGACATGGATATCCCAATAACCTTCTCCAGCTAAATCTGAAATAATTCTTTTAAGTGGCCCAATATTACAGAAACATCTTTGATGACTGTCAAACAAATATCAAATCTGTACCCAGAAACCAGGGTGTAATATTAAATGGTGACCTTTCATTTTGAAAAACGAATTACAAACATTGTTCAATCATGTTTTTATCAACTAGAGAGCATCTAAAAAAAACAGTTATTTTCTGTCCCAGCATGATCTTGAGAAGGTCATCCATGTTTTTCATCTCAGCTAGATTACTGCAATTCATCGCATTCAGGGTTAGACCAGAAAACAATCACAGGCCTTCAGCTGTTATAAAATGCAGCTGCACGCCTTTTTATCAAGTAATAGAAGACAAGATTACATCAGCCCTATTATAGCCTCTCTTCACTGTTTACTAGAACATTTTAGAATTGATTTTAAGATTTTACTCATCACATTTTCCCAGCTACACTGCTGAACTGCTACTCCTCCATGAGCCAGAGTGCAGCCTCACATCCTTGGGCTGTTACTAAGCCCTGACTCCAGACTAAAGGTGACGAGGCCCTCAGCCCTGGAACTCCCTGTCCGAGAATCTGAGCTGGCAGAATCTTTTAAACCACTTCTTAAAACTTATCTTTAAAAAAAGAGCCTTTTATTCATTCTAACTCACTGTTTTCATTTACATATCTTACCTGTTTTATCATACTGTTGTCTTTTTTCTTCTTTTTTATGTCTATTCATGGGCATTTTATTCCATTTTAATTTTGTATCATTTTAATTGCCTGTTTTTATTTGCCTCAGCCCTGAAATATTTTAATCCTGGTTGAACCTTGGAAAGTAAATTGGTTTTGAAAAGTGCTGCATAAATAAAGGTTATTATTATTATATATTATTATAACCTGTTTTGGAAATATTATTTTTGTGAAGTTGTCTTAATCAAATATTTATTAGGGCTCAATTTCCTGTTATTATGAAACATTAAAGTCTTACAGAAAGTGCAAAAACACAATAAAGATAAGTTTACAGTATATATACTAAAAATAATAATAGTATGTTGTGTGGAATTGGGATACAGAGGTTTTCTCTTCATAGTCACTTTCAGTTGTGTACTCAGAATATGAGCTTGAAAGTGAGTTTTTAAAGCAAGAAATGTCAGCAGCTGGTGAAGTGTTTATCGCATTGTTACACACACACACACACGCACCTACGTAATTCTTTATTTAATTTGTTAACAAAGTCTTAGTTATTGAGTGCTTGGAAACATCTTATCACCTCACTTCAATAAAAAAACAATGATTCAAGAAAAAAGACACTTCTATAAACATCATAGTTAAACCACTTGATAAATAAAGTGTCCTCAAGTTATCACTACAGTATTTTCTGCAGCCCAAGGTATTGATGCCTGGATGTTTTATTGGCATAAAAAACTGGGTAGTTTCACTGTCATTGGTTGTTATCAATGCTTTTAATCCTTGTCTTTAATCCATACTGAATTTCATTCAATGGCTAACCCAATTAGACTACTTGAGCTAATCCTAGGGGAGCAGTTTTTCTCCAGAGAACAATACAAACCACCCACACAAATATCCGCCCTATGACAGAATGGGGTGGGTAGTGTTAAGACCCCAAGAGCTACAGGAATAGAGTGGCTTTAATGACGGTAATCTCTTTTCCTTTGTCTTTATTAGATTGTTATGTAATCCTGGATGACATTTTAGTATAATGGATGCACGGATGGAAAGTGGAAAGAAAGGAAAGCCGGAAGATGAGAGAATGTGAGTAAATGAAGATGTGAATTTCTGTCACTGGGATCAGAATTAATAATTGTAGAGAAGGGAAGAAATGAGAGAGAGGCAAAAACACATTGATGACACAGAATACAGAGAATGGGGTTGTAACTATTCACAGGTGATTATGTAGGAGAGAGAGATGAATTCCTGCGACTGCCATACTATTCACCCACTCTCCTTGGTACCTGCTGAGCTGCTTTAATGAAGGCAGTCTTCTTTCTCTTATCTAATTAAACATGTATGCTGAAATAATTTATGCATGTGTACAATGCAAGCAGGTGGGATTTTAATAAACTGGACTCATTGCATTTAAGCACATATCAGTCTTTTCACATACATATACAGTAAATGTCTTCTTATTTATACAGATATTATGTGTTGATGGTTTATGTCTAATGCAAAAAGCTGTTGGTTTAGTAACACAAACAATCACAGCAATGGTAAACATAATAAAGGAATCCCACAGGCTGTGGTTGTGGGATGCTCAGACGTCACTGTAGATCAACTTTTAATTAAGTAACCAAATAGACAGTGGTGGAAACAAACTAATATTCACTCAAGTAGCTCGGTACAATGTTGACTTTACTTGAGGATATGAATTTTTTTCTGATACTCAGCTTCTCCTTCACAACTTTTTAGTGGGTAATTCAAAAGTAGTTAAAGGTTATACATAGTTGAAGTTAGTTCCACCTCAACAAGCTTCAGCTATAAAATGCAGCCTAAACATCAATGCATCATTACCGATCCATAATGTACAACGAACAGATACTTTTTTGTTTGTTTGCTTGCTCTAACCGTTGTGATTAATGTCCCATGTCCTCTTGTATGTTGTGTTTGTGTTTTTGCCCTCTACTGAAAATCAAATTTCCCCTCGGGGGACAACAAAGATAGCACTGATAACAATAGAATGCTAACAGGGGCCATTAAGCCTGCATATCGAGTATTTTCACGTGTGATGAAATACAACTGACTGAACTGATCCCTTATGTCTAACATGTTAGACTTTCAGTTATCTTATTGATAACACTTTTAGCATTTATAAGCAGTATGTAACCATTTAAGTGATTTATAAGAATATAATGTAGTTATATGCAGATGTTATGAACATACATATAGATATTCTATATTATTACAACTGTTTTATATATTGTAGAGCTACAGAGCTAGTGGATGAATCAATTAGTTGATTAATCAACAACTATTTTAATAACAGATTATTATTATTTTATTTTATTTTATCCAACCCACCTTGGTAGATTACCCATTGGCTGATACATATCTGGATGAACATAATTGGTTATTTTTTTGTATATTTTTTGTTACCTTTTTAATTTTTTTCTGCTTTTTAAATACCCTATTTAAAGACTGCTTGCTGTGTGTTTTATGATGACCCTGATGAGGGCTGCAAGCCAAAACACACCTTTTCTTTATAAAGTTGTTCTATACTACAAGTGCTGCTGGAGTTTGGACTTTTTTGGACTTTTTTCCTTTGTCCATGTACCTTGTTTCCAGCTTCTCAAATGCTTTCCTCTGTTTTCATAACATGATTTTTCCCCCTACTATCTGACATTTGTGATTAATTGATAAGTAATTACTTGATAAAATAATTGGCATGTAATTGACAATGACAATAATCTACATTGTAAAATCTTATAAATAATTAATTAAATGTTAGTATTCTTACATGTGCTAAACAGGGGGACTAGACCAGAGAGAAACAGTTCCCTATATATATCTCTCTTGTCTAAAACTTCTTGGTATTGCCCTTGATAAACACAGGCTGAATGCACGTTCAATAGTCCAGTCTGTGTCATATATAAGGTTTGTGTGTGGAATAGGTAACAGCCTAATAATAGCAGAGCTTTCAGAGCCTGAGGAACAAGTGTCTCAGACCATTGTGAATGTTAATAGGCAGTTACTGTCATTGTATTCCTACTGATGTGATTTGATTTCATTCACAATACTCCTGTCTGACGCTGAGTGTTATTTGAATTACCTAACTACAAGAAGAACAATGTAAAAGTGATTGTTACATCATTAATGGGATCGATGCCAAGCTCTAAATTGGGATTTATTGATGTTTTCCTGATTGTTTTCAAAGAATTCCCCCTGATTAGCTATTGCAGTGTTAATGTAACTGTTTTAAACTCTGTAGCTACGTCAGGGTCTACACAGACAGATGCAACTGTGACCTATTTTGATGTTACAAATCAGGGACATAGTCCACACCCAATAAAAGTAGGTGCTGATGGTAGACAGTGATGTGGTGAGCGTGGGAAAGTTCAATAAGTGATAATGTCAGGGGCTAGTGCAGTAGATGAGATTGAGATGTACATCATTTTACAATTATTTTACAATATTTTTTACTACTATTGTTTTTATGGCCTTTGTACTTACTTATTATTTATTGTTCTTTATTGTTTTTATTGACGCTCCTCTATTTTCACTGTCCACTTTGCTGTTGCATTAATGTAAATTTCCCCATTATGGGACTAATAAAGGAGTATCTTATCTCTTCAGTGTTGTACTTTTTTATTTTGAATGTCAGAATGTGTTTCTATAGATTTGTAGTTTTTATCCTGAGTAATTTATTCTACTTTCATTTTACGATTTTTATGATATGCATGATGTAATGTAGTAATGCTTAATTATTTGGTACAGCAGCAGCATTGTGTGTGTTTCCTCTGGGACAATAATGACTCACTTTGCTGCACCTGAATGCAATCATGTGCAACAGATAGTGCCATTTGAAGTCAGTGTTCATCAATGCACAGACACCAGTTGCTTGAGAAGAACAGCCATCACTGTAAAAAAACCTATCCGACTCTGTTGCCAGAGCAACGCCCCCCCCTCCCTCTCCTTCTCCCTCTTTCCACATCATCCTTTCACCACTTATCTGCCAGTCCGCTCCTTTCCGACTACTCTGCGTATCGTATCGCGAGACTGCGCAGTGTACTCATTGGTGAGCATTACCTCTCTGGCTCTTATCGCGAGAGTAGGGCTTAGAGGAGTTGAGAGAGGCGGTGACCTCATCGTCGTCGCGAGGCGGAGCGAGCCGCTGCAACTTTGGATGAACTTCTGATTTGAACAAACCGAGAGGCGGTCTGCGGAGTGCACGGACAACAACACACTGAACGGCGAAGAGCCCAGGACGTGTTTCTTTTTTTTTTTTTTTTTGTGTAAATGTTGACTTGAATTCATCACGGCAGGTTCATTCTGTCTGTACCGACCGGTTACGGTTTATAAACGCCGGTGACTGACCAGGGAGAGCGTTATCTCCCCTTTCAAAATCTCCCACAAGGTGGAAATGAATAAAGGTGAGTGCACCCTCTCCTCCGCTGCTCTGCACGCTTGACACATCAAATAAAGCCATACCAAATAGTCTGTCTGCTTACCTTGCAGTCGAGCTGTGGACGGGTTATTCATTTCTGTGCATTTAAGCCGTACGAGGGGTTTCAGGTAGCACGTCGGAGGGAAAACTAAACAAAAGTTTTGCTAGCGGTCATGTAACGTGAGTGAGGTCGCTGTGTGGTGTGTCTCTGCTAATTCCTAAAGCTAATATCTGATTTAGGTAGTTGCGGTTAGCTTAACATTTTTTTTGTTGTTGCTTTTTAGCCCACCGTTAATACTTCTTCGTTTCTGTGCCTCCCCCTCCATAACAAACTCCACATTTTTAAGAATAAGACAACGAGCCACAACTGCTCTTAAAGAAACAGGAAACCTTGTAAACTGACCATCAGATAAAGGTAATTGTTGTTTGGTTTAGTCCCGGCGTGACTGCTGTGTAATTGGGATGGCTAGCTGCGGCCACTCTTGTGGCTTCCTGTCTGTAACCTCGCTGTCCGTCTTTCAGTAATGAGCGGTGCATCAAGCACAGTGACGTGATTTCTTCTTATCAGAGAGATGACTTCATGTTTGTGGTCTTTCATGAACAGCACTGCATTGTGGTAATAAACTGATGTTCTTTAGTCATTTGCAGCACTTCACCAAGGCTCCGTTAGGCGTTGGTTCACGTAGAAATATCTCAGCAAAAAAGGTGTCACTGTGTGTTGTTTTTATTGCAGGGAAAGTTTATGAATTGTTTTTCTTATAAGGAGGCAATGATATTATTAAAAGTGTTATTGATTCAATGGAAATAGGTCGGGTTATGCATGTTGAGAGCACTGCACAAATAGCAACTTGAAGGCTAAAGAAAAAACAGCAACAACTTAAGCATCATTTATATCAAATGCCCTGTCAAAACCAGCCTCATTAATCAAAATGGCCGTCTGTGTAGTCTATTCACATTTGAATAGTGATGTAACATCTAAGTGAGGAGGGTGACCCAAAGGGTGATGATCATCAGATGCTCCAACCACAGGATGAGCAAACTCTCTGCATAAAAGCCAGTGATATTTTAGAGTAAATGAGTAAGCTTTTGAAGTTACTTTTACTTAAGTTTGCTTATTTGCAAGTGTCTTCCATGCATTTGTCTCTTTTTGCCCTAATGACGCCCTGAGAAGGAGCTTTATTGTGAGTGGACCCCCTGAAGCTGCTCTGTCTTCTGTTATTGCTGCCATCTCCACCTGTGGAGTCTGTCCTCAGGCTACCAGCTTCAGCCCTCCAGGGGGCTTAGACACACACACACAAAAACACACTGCTTCCTCTTTTGACAAAATCCTAAAGGGATTCGTCAAAGAGATCTCATCTCCATTCATCGGGTGGTCGGGGTAGGTCAGAATTCTCTACTTGAAACGCAAAAGTGGAATTACAGAGATATTCCCACTGAGACTGCATTTCAACTGCATCGCCTGCTTTGCTTTGGCTGCTGCAGCCGCCGCCGCTGCGTCAAAACCCCCCTGAAACTCTCATCAGCTAGCAGCCGAACATCTCATTCCATCAGCTCTCCCTCGTCAGCACCTCCTGAATGCCAAGGCTGAGCAGATCTGGAGCCTGTGTCGCATTTATAATATTAAGTAGGCTATTGAAATCGAGTGTGTAGGTGGAGGCGCGCATGTTCTGCAACGCGTGAAGTAAAAGGAAGGTGGGAGAATAGGAGGGGGAAAAAAAGGAAAGGGAAAAGAAAAATAGCAGGGATGCTGATGGGCAGCTGAAAGAGTATCAAAGGGATTTTGAGATGTGGAGCTGTTGAAACATCTCCTGGTGTTCCTGGATTAAGCAGCTGGAGTTGGGTAAAAAAAAAACCCCAAAAACTTGTCTTCCATCCCCGTCCATTGTAAGCACAAGAGAGATCTTACTGGGAGTTTAAACATGAAGAATATCCCAGAGTCTAAGTTACTGCTCGCGAGCAAAATCCAAAGCTTTCAAATTATATCAAATGCTCTGTGATCGGGATGTGGTCACTCTCTCTCAGAAAGCCTCTCATGTGTAGCCGAGGCGTATCTGGGACACGCAAGGTTTCTGGACGCGCACACACAGAGAAATCTGGCAAAAGCAAAAGTCTGGAAAAAGGACGTTTCAGTGTCAGAGCCAGGCCAACTTGCACTATAACTGTCTACATGCGACACACAGCACTGACAGGAGAAGAGAAGGGAGGTGTCACCTGTTTATGGGCCTTCTCCCTCACCATACCCCTTCCTCCCTCCACACTGTACCATGATACTTTCTTGCATCTCTGCCTAGTCTTCCCTTCTGTCTCCACTTTCTGTCTCCACTTCTTTTCTCTCTCCACCTCCCACGTTTCCCTCCTTCCCTTCCTCCCTGCCTCCCTCCCTTCTCCCATCACTGCCAGTGTCTCTTTCCTTCTCGTCTTGCTTCCTTCCTGTTTTGGAAGACATGCCAGGACTCTGACATTCTCATCATTTCTCTGGTCCACATCCCTCACCTTATCTCTCTTTCTTCCAAAGCCCCCCCCCCCCCCCCCCCCCCCCCCCCCCACACACACACACACACACACACACACACACACACACACTCTCTCCCGTGTCTCCTTTTTTTCATTTATTTATTCCCCCCCTTTTCCCTGTCTTTCTGTCTACGTCTCCTTCAACCCTCTTTTTTCTCTCCGCTCTCCCTCTCTCTACGCCGGAGATTGGAATGTGAGTTCCCTTCTGTTTAAGGTCTTGGGGGGTGGGCTGTCTCTTGAGAAATACCAGAGCAAGATATACTTAAAAAAAACAGAGAATAGATCACCCTGCAGGGCAGAATGATTTAATAAGACTACTAGGCCCAGACATATAAGAGGTTTTTTTTCTGCAAATAGAATTTCCTCAAATTCGGGGCAGATTTTGTACCATAACTGGAACATAATAGCGCCCATTTTAAGAGCGTGGAGTTAAATGCATCACTGCCATCTGTAATTGCAACAGCAGGATATCTCCGGGGTGGCACTCTGTTGTAGCAGGATGATACACTAGCTAATTAGCACTTCTCATTATGGGCATAATTCATATTATAAACAAGATGTGGTACATTTGTCAGGTCTGACAGAGCAGCAGTAGAAAAGGTCTGTAATGACAGGAGGTAAAGTTAGTGTTATGGATCAACTTTCATCCCTTGTTGATTGATGATTTTACATAAACACAGTGACCATCACTGTGTAAAAAGGTAGATAATATTTTGCTGTCCTTGTAAATGTCTTTTTCAGTATAATTTAAACTATATACTATCTATCTGATGCTTTTTTTGATGGGCTTCCACAGTGAAATAGTTGCATTATAAATGTAGGGGGGAAAAAAATCAGCAATTCCAGACTATCATAGAGAAATAGTGAGAGTTATCCAAGGCTGATTTTTGGCTGTGTGTAAGTTATACAGCCACTCATCTTGTGTAATATTACAGCCCAATCAACTTGTGACCATTGCATTAGTTGAAGGGATAATTGAGCATCCAAATAGTAAACGGAAACAGCTAAATAGTGTCCCCGAAGACATGAGTGCGGCGTAGTTAGAATGCCTAGGCCTCATTACATCTGAAGTACGAGCGAGCATATTGTTTTCGCTTAACAAACAGCCCTCGCGGTGTTTTTCTCTGATATGTGAAATTGCATATCTCTTTTCATCCGTGGTCTTTAGCGAATGGTAAATCGAAAGAAAAAAAAAAAAACACTGTCGAGGCTTTCAGCAGGCGATGTCAGGGCCTTTTATCGCAGCCGGAGAAGGAAAGCGAGGGCACAAGGAGAATTTAATTTTAGCCGTTACACCTGAGGTGAGAGTACTTTAAAAGCTGCATTTTCTTCCTATTGAAACCCTTTCTCTTTTTCTGAATTTTCTCCTCTCTGTCTGGCGAATTAACTTTTTAAAATTAGGACTGGAAGAGTGGATTATAGCACATGAAAGCTGTGTGGATTATAAAAAAAAAAAAACACTCAGATTTCAGTTGTGACAGATGAGCAAAAAACCTTTTTAAAAAAAAAAAAAACAACATTATGAAACAATGACTAGGCAGGCTAATCCATGCTGAAGTAAACAGAAGGAACATACTGTACAGATGGAGAGCCCTGAGAACAGCCTAGATATTATGAGAACAATGCTTAAACGCTGTCAGCAATAGCAAGGAATCATAATTCTTGTAACAGTACAAGCCAGCGTGGACAATTAACTACCTAATGCTGAAGTGTGAATTTGTAATAAAGAGGGAAAGACCTTAGACTCTATGAGTTTATTGGATGTTATTTTAGTAGTATGCTGCTGTTGGAAATAGTGACGTAGTTAAAGTGGCCAATAAATTTAGATCTTAAAGCCATGAATGTACTCCAACAAGGGGTTTGTTGAAAAATGTTAAATACCCTATGCCGCGCTATCAATTATGCACATTGAATTTAGACTGAAGCAAAATTACATTGCAATAGAACTAGTGTAATCTTTGTGTGACAAACATAAATATTCTAAAATTCTCAATTAAACTAGGTATCTAGATTGGTATAAAAGGTTGGTACAAACTAATTACAGGATTACAGTGCTTCCCCAAGGTTGACCGCTTTGGAGTCATTCCACCTTAAGCGAACGTGGTCATGTTAGGCTACCCCATTGTCCCTAACTTCGTACATTTACTGCCAGATCGATAACTTACCACTAACCTTTTCCTCTGCTCCAATCGCATTCACCATCACTTTTCTGCTGTTCACACGTCTCTAATCCTTAATGGAGCTATGCTATCAACAGTTTCCCAGGCAACGACACAAAGTTTAACTTGAGTTTTGGAATAGCGCCGCACAGAGGCTCACAAACGCTATTGATTTCTGAATGAACGCTTATTTGGTGTTATTTTGGCATTTAAAAGAGATTTTTTTGGCCTGGCGGGGGTTGTTGTTGGCCTGTACAATTACAGGGGAAACACTGGATTACTATGCTGTAGAATAATAGCATGTTTGCTATAATCTCGATTTAGATATTGGCAGTGACATTTAGTTCTCAAACCTATAAATGCTGCTCTTCTAGATCTCACAGATGATCAAACACGCTCGGAAAGTGTACAGTGTTATTTACCTAATATATACATGTGGAAACACTGGGAAAGTGGTGCCAAAGCTTTTGACTGGTACTGTATAAAATAAAATAATCTAAATTCCATTAAGTTACATCACTTTGTACTGGAAGTTCATCACAGTGTCAGTGTTTCCAAAGTCGTCAAAGTAAGAGAATCACCACCGAATGACAAGTGTGTGGTTTGAAAAGTCAGGTGTAGGTGGAAGACGTGTTCATTATCCTGCATCAAAGATGGGTTTAGTGTGTTAAATCGATTCCTCTCTCATGATGACAATGTAAGGATGCGACTGTGCTTGAAAACTGTAAATCTTATCCCCGAACATATATGGAAGCATTGCCGAAATTCCCACCAACTGCCTCGCCATCTGTTTCCTAAGTCACACAGAGCTCTCGAATGTTCTGTCTTCCTCGATGACTAAATGGGTGTCGTTTTGTTGGCTGCCTAGGTTGGTAGTATTGATAAAAGAGCTTCTCTGCCCCTGTTGGATTTGTTAATTGCTGCTGTCTCACCAGTGTCATTTTGTGAGAAAGAAAGTGTGTGTGTGTGTGTGTGTATGGAGCTGAAACCTAAAATTTAGGTTTAAGCTATTTGTCAGGAAATTGCATAGCTGTTTTCAACACTTGGGATGTGATTTGGTTGTTGTAGTCGATCTGGAGCCTGGATAAATTTCTCACACAACTTTGGGGTTATTAGCTCCCAATTTGAGCTTATTCTTCACACTAGAATCAGGCCAAATAATAATAATTTACATGTTTGTTGCCAATACTGTAGAGTTCAGATGGCTACTTATTTCTGCTAAGGTTGTTTATTCAGATATCACTCTTACAGTAACAAACTCGGTGTTGAAAGCAGATCAGTCATTTGTTTCTATTTGTGCATTGGTCAATTCCGAATCTCTGCTTATTGGACTGTTATTTACTTGAACTGTGTGTGGTTAATTGAAGAACAGCATTCATATGTGTGAGTCACTCTACTGTACATTGTGTAAGATGCCATAATGCCATTATGTAAGATCAATAAAAGAAGGTGTAATAAGGATTATGAAGGAGCTTTCTCTTTCACATTCAGTGTTTCCCAGTTGTTTCCTATTAGTACTGGCTTTAGTATTTTATCAGAGCTTTCCATAAGGGACAACCATACAAACAGCCCACTACTTATATGAGTACAGCCAGCTACTTTACTATCCCACTGTTGTCTGTGGGTCAATTTTGACCCAGGAAGACAACAAGTTTTACTCAAAAATGTGGTATAATTTCATTTAAATGAGGCCTATTAACCATAATTACCAAAAATATGCTTTAGGCTTATGCTTTATAAACAGACAAACCAGATTGGGTCAGTCTTGACCTAGAAGGAAAAAAAGTTGCACGACCGACGGGAAGACAACAGGAAGGTTATGATACTTTTTGATTCTAATAAAACAATATAGAATAATAATATGTAGATGAACAAGTTGCGTTTAGGTGTAGTTTTCACCAGTTTTAAGTAAAACAATGTATAAGTAATATTTAAGAATTTTAAGAAGTATAACTCAGGTTACATATTTGCCCTGAAGATAACTGACCACCTGAATGTTTAGTTTATTTGCTCCTGCCACAATAAGAAGAGATAGAAGATAAAATACTTAACGATTCTGGAGCTGTTACCCAAAACCTGAAAGACATACATGCAGTGTAACAGAACACAATACATGATCAAATCTAATGCATAAAAAACAACAACAACAACAACAAAAACAAACAGGCGTTAGTCATTTGGGATTGCTCATCACAGTTTGACACAGGCTTGGCTTGTACCCTCGGCTCGACATGAAAAACACCACAGGGTGATCTCATGAGTGTGATCTTCAACATCTTTGGAGGACTAAATTAAAATAATGCTTTTACAAAAATTCAGTACTTTTTAAGCAAATGTGTTGTGGAAGCGTTAACAATACATTTTGGCTTTGTGAATCAAAGACTGGTGTGTATTTGCCATATTTTGAGGAAATGGGAAGAAGGAAATACAAAGAGCATCAGTCTTGTTCTTGACATTTAATCAGCACAGATTTCTAGAGTCAAAAACCATGAATCCATGACGGCAATATCAAGTAGTCCATCTTAATCCAGGTCCATATAGACTGACATAAACTGGAGCAGAATCTGGAACCAAAATCAAAGTACCCTCCAGTAGGCAAGGCTTGGGCAAGATCCATGTTTGCTATGGAAGATAATGAGTGAAGGATAAAGTGAGTGGGGATGGGAAACATTAGGATCTTATTGATACCACTGCCATTATCGATTCTGCCTATCAGTCTGACTCTTAATCAATTCCCTTATCGATTCCTGATCAGTTTTCTATGTGGGAATAAAGTAGGCCTACACAGGGGTTTCAGTGTCAACCCAACAGTTTTATTATCTCCACTGTTTATCAATGACCTGTCATGCTGATGAATGTATGAAACATGTGTGCCATTTTACACAGGGCATTCTATTCTAAGAGAAAGCACCTTTTATTATTATTATGTGATAGGTGTAACTGGAGGAGGCTCTGTACGTTATTGGAATTTAAACTACTGTTGCTCCTTTTAGACAGGATTTGTTTCTCAAGTAGATGTACAGTGATTTGTATTCCTATCCCAAGCTCACACACATTTTCTCCCTCCTCCATCTATCCCATCCCTGAATGCCATGTCTGTTTTTTGGCATGAGCTTTTAACACTGTAATGTTTGGTGAAATGTTTGAAGTCCAACAAGCAGTATTTGTGTACGAATAGCTCAGCGTCCTGTTATTTAATTAAGTTAACCTTGAGATTTGTGCGCTGCAATGACATCATTTAGTTAGTATTTAGTTAACCTGAATAGAAAAACCTCATTTATACAAACAAATGAAAAACAAACCTTAGGCTTCCGGCTTAGGCTCCTTACAATAGACTATTGTAATTTATAGCAGTCTGTGCAGAAGCTCCTCATTTCATTGCTGGTGACGCTCTACACAATATCATCCCTTTAAAATATTCTGGACACTCTTCATTATTATCAGCTTTCTATGATTTTGCGTTGGCTAACATGCTGTCCAGAACAGTGTAGCTACCAAGCAACATGGCAATTTTTTTAAATACATTTTTTTTTTTAAAATCACCCACATCCCTCTGGAACATTTGAGCCGTTCTCATGAGACAGTGCTTTCATCCAAACATTCTGATGGCATGACAATCCACTAGATTTAATGCCTGGATTACTTGGGTAAAAACTGTAAAATAAGATCATGGTCAGTTATAGCTATTACATCATGCACACATTTTTTTTCAGTTTTTTCAGTCTTGATTCTGCAAATATCTTGCTATAACAGTGCACCCTCATTGTTTTGCTCATGTAACTTGTACATTTTCTTCCCCCCTGTGGGTCCAAGCCTTCATATCACTGCAGGGGAGTGCTCCAAAAATAAGATCATGCTCTTGAATCACTGATTAATATATTCATACAGGATTTGTATGATCAAGCAATGTCAGAGCTTTCTGAGATAAAGACTGACATTCAGTCTGTAGGTTTAAGTTGTCAGTCAGTTAATAATGAGAGTCTGATGTATTTGTAGATATTTAACTTCCTGTTGTTCCTGAAGTTCCTGGATCTGATTCTGCAGCGGTGCTTGTGGAAGAATGGTGGAAGTCAGGTAAAAATATACAATGTCCTCAACACGGCTCCTGCTTTTCTCATGTGTTGCTGCAGGGAACCCTCCACTGAAGGGAAACCGAGGCGGAGGATTAAAAGAAGACATATCCTGGTCATTGTTCGTCACCGCTGGCTGGAGCTGCCTCTCTCATTTAAAAGGAAGCTGTTAATACTTGAAGTTAGGAAAGCTGTCATCGCTTTGCAGTAAGTTTTCTCTTATTTTTTTTCATCATATGCAATCTATGGTACATGCAGCGTGTCGTACCATCAACGAGCTTTGAAGCGGCTGCTTGTTTAATGTAATGAAGAAGATATAAGGGATGTTATCGGCGTCTGTGTCATACCGCACATTGCAGATCTGCCACAGTGTGAAGTGGCGGCTTAGAGAGAAAATCCGACATTAAAGGCAACAGGCTTTTTTTTTTTTGGAGTTGTTTCCCCCCGGCCTTGAAATTGATTCATTAAGTGTGCTGTAATTGACAGTCGCTGTGATTTCACTGTCAGTTTGAGTTCTCTTCCTCAGCTGCAATGCTCCACTTGAGGTTCAACAAACCAAACGGATCATCTTGTGGCCGCGTTGATGTTTCTGGTAATGTAGCTGGTTGGGAGGGGTTGTGTTAAGGTATTGGAACACATACATCAGTCAGAGATGTGGTTTGGGTAGTCTAACATAGTTAAAATGTAAGTTATAAAAAGAGACTCTGTCAAAAGCTTATCAGTGTAGAGTTTTAAAGAAAGATGTTTTCTTTTTGCTTTATAGGAGGTTCTGTTGGTACTTTTTCTACTTTTCATCAAAACCAGTGCTCCATATACACTATCTACTTTAGTCAGTTTACTATACTCTGTAAAAATACAGAAAAATATATTGTTGAAGTAAAGATAACATACAGTATATAATTGATATCCCCTTGTGACAGATAGGTGATCTGATCAGGGTGTATGGTTAAAGTTCCTGAAAACTTGGTTTCACTTTGTGCACATTTTTTCCATAATGTTTAAAACTCTTGTCTAAATAAGCACCAGTCAAAGTTAAGTTATTATTTATTTATAGTTTAAAAGATTTCTCATGAGGGTTCTCATTTCTTTCCAAGTCTGTCTTAAAAAAAGTCTGACATGCCAGTATGACATGCCAAAGGGGTCTTGGTCATTAATTATTCCTCCTCTCCAATGGGATCTTTCCTTTAACAGTCAAACTGATGAAGCTAAATTGCTTCATCAGAACTAAGCAGATGTGGTTTTAATCACATTTGATTGACAGTGCTGGCCACGTACGTTTATATTGTATATGATTTATATAGTCTATCCTAGCATGCACTGAACTTTTCTTCATTGCATAGTCGAGGCTCCAGTCTTGCACAATCCCGCACAGAGAAAGAGGCAAATATGTGGATTGATTTCTCTGACTTGTAACGGATTCTTTTCTGGTGGAGGGAGGTTGGTGGTTTCATGTTTTTATGTTATAAGTACTCAACACAAAACTTATCTACTATTTAGCTGATTATACACTGGTATAAAGTCTTATTATACTAAACAGCACGGAAGATGGATATAAGAGTTTGTTATTATATTATGTTGTCAGTACAGGTCCAGTTAACAGTCAGGGCGACTTTGCTGCACTGAGAAGTTGAATGAAGCGTCAGCACTCACTCGTTGTGCCAAAGAGAAAAATCCCCATGATGAAAGACATGTTTCTCAGATTTTATGGGTTCCAAGGAGGTCCTTGATTGTGCCAGGGGTGGTAAACACATAAATCCATCTTGATTTACTGAAAGCAGCAGCAGCTTTTTGGCAGAATCCACAGCAGTCTTCCTTCTTTGCAGATCCTCATCCTGACACTAAGCCAGAGATAATGCTGATAGCAGTGAATTCCTCACTGTCACTCCGGTCACTTGATAGTAGGTGGACATGCAGTTCATTTTGTAGCAATTATGATTTGGGTTGCATTACTTTGTCATTTCCATTCCCTTTTTACATCTTTTTTTAGTCTCCAAAATTTCTAAAAATGCATAAAAAATCCAATCACAATGTTTCAAGGTGATGTCTTTGAGAGCTACAGCGAATAATCAATTAGTTGCCAACTATTAAATCAATCGCCCAAATATTTTCATAATCGCTTTGAGTCATTTTTTTTAAGGAAAAATGTCCAAATTCTCTGATTCCAGTTGCTCAAATATGAATATTTTCTATGGCAAATAGAATATCTTAGGAAAAGCAACAAATCCAAATGGAATAGAAACTGGAAGCAGGTGGTGTTTGACATTTTTACTGGATAAATGATTAATGCATTATTTAAATTGTTGAATCACTTCCATTGATTGATTAATTGATTAATCAGCTATTTAACGGTAATTGGGTCTTACTTCATGAGCAGATATGGAAGATATGGACCAAAGCTTAGAGGATAGGACTGACTGAAGCGGACCTGTAGGCAATTTTTTTTTCTAAACCAGAAAAACGAGGTCACGGCGCCTAGACTCATAACATCTGGTTTGCAGGTGGTGGAAGCAGAAACCAAAACAGGAAAGTGGCCCGTCATGATCCGTAGCACTCACTGCAACCTCTCGGCTCACTCTGCTCATCCAAGAGGAGGAGTTCTGGCATGTAAGGTGACGGCCTTGCAAGGCAGAGTGAGGTTTTCATTCTGGGATTTAATAGATTTCAGATTCGTGGCTCTTTAAAAAAAAAAAAGAAAAAAAAGTGCATTGGTCTGCCCTGAGGTTCATCCCATCACGTTTTCAGCAGAGCCCCGGGTGTACGATGGAATGTAGCAGAATGTGTGAGAATGCTGTGTGTGTGTGCGTGTGTGTGTGCGTGTGTGTGTGTGTGTGTGTGTGTGTGTGTGTGTGTGCGTGTGTGTGTGTGTGTACACAATAGGGATGACCTCATCGTTTTCAGCTTCATCTAAGCTCAACACGCTGAGGAACAATGAAATCTGCGTGTGTGTCCCCCCCCCCCCCCCCCGCTTACATTGTGTATATGTGTGTGTGTGTGTGTGTTTATGTCCCAACATCTGAGGTGTGTATTTACCTTCTGGTTTACAGAGGTTCTTAAAATATTTACCCAGGGCTGAACTGGTTAATGATTATTTGGACAAGCGGGATTGCAAATGTTGGGCTATACACACTGAGGCATGTCGTAGCAGAGAAAGCAACTATAATGGGCTTTGTTCCTGCTGTCAGTTAGTGAGTGCAGACCTGACTCTGCTGACCTATAGATTAGGAGGTGAGCATTTTCTCACATAGTTGATGGCCGATGATGGCTGGGATTGTTGTCAATCGTCCTTTTTTGGGTTTTTTTTGTTTGTAGTGTTTTATTTTTCCCAAAGCTTATCCCTACAGTTTTCATATCACCAGTGTTTATTCTAGGGTTCGTGTATTTGTCCTGAACTGTTCAGCACAGGATGTTCGGTTCAGGATGCGACTTTCCTCCAATTACAGTTACAACAATTACTGTCAAAGTCATTTAATAATCCACTTACTTGCGATGTGCGGAACAATAATTCTAGAGCATAAGTTCCACCCAAAACTTTTTGGCAGTGCACCACTAAGCTGTAGCGAGTTCATGGAGGTATTATAAGAGCTGGCTAGGGCGCGGCTGCTCAACCGTTCAGACAGTTTTTCCCAGTGGTCACTTGCGGTATTGCAGCAAAAAATCCTCCTGCACCCCAAAAAGCATTTTCCCCATAAACCACTATTGTAAAAGAGACGTCTGTAAAACTGTTGACAGGATACTTTGAACTGCAGACAAGGTCAATTATGCATTTTTGACCCATGGAGGTTTTAGGTGTGTAAAACTTTCCTCGAGCTGAGAAAAGCATTCTAAAAAAACAGTGAAGTCATCACAATGTATATGGGCCAAGCAGGGTGGGGCCAGCGGGGGAAACACTACTGCACATATTCAGTGGGCTGCATAACGGGGAAGCAGACCCGGAAGCTAGAAACCTTTCTTGGTGTATGCACCAGCCAAGCAATTCTCATTGGACTGAATGGGCACCATTTTTGGCTTGGTATCCAGCTCTCATAACACATCCATGTAGCAAGCTGTATACTAGACAGCTAGCCAAGTTAGTGTGGTTACCCTGGTTACCACGATTACCCATGCTCATGTGGTGTCACTGCCATCAAAAAGACACGCGAGAGACCCAAGCTGTATGATCCTCCCATGAGATGAACCAATTGCAACACTGTTATTAAAATATGTGCTGTTATCCCCGTTTAATATCATGTCTTCCTGTCCCCCTCCCCTCTCTGTGACGGTCAGCTTGTGAGTAAAGCCGTTCAGAACAACTAAACACATTTTAATTCTAACGTGGACACACAGCATGTGGTAAGTGACCTGACAGTTCTGAGTGACCATAAATCAGCATTCACCAAGTGATCTGACTCCTTAAACTTTTTCTTTGTCTCTTGAATCAGTTGTACTTTCTAACTTCTTGAATCATTTCTTTACCATGTCCTTGTTTCTCTTTCAATACCATTAGATCCTGTAATTGATGCTCACTTCTGTCTCTTCTCTCCACTCTCTCTGAAAATATATAAAAGCCTTCCTTTTTAAAAGTCAGACAGAGCATGAAGCAGAACTTTAACTTGGTATAATTACAGTAATTGTGGACGTATGACAGCATGAATGCATCAGCAGTCAAGCTTTATCCAAACTATCAACATTATTGTGAAGTAAAGCAGCAACACTAGATAAACTGGACTGTTTATCTGGACATTTCTGTCTTTCTTCTTTGTCTACCATTTCTTTCTGGAAACTATCATTCACGCTTTCATTACGAGTGGAATGGACCATTGTAATTTCCGTCTCTACGGTATCAGCAAAAAGTCCCTCTCTCGCCTCCAGCTCACCCAAAACTCCGCTGCCAGGATTTAGACTCGATCTAAGAAACCTATCACATTTCACCGATTCTGGCTTCTCTTCACTGGCTACCTGTTGTTTGTACAATAGATTCTAAGATTTTACTGATTACTCACAAAGCCCTAGGTGGCCTTGGCCTAAGCCCCCATTTCTTGAGATTATTGGATGCATTGTTCTGTTGTTGTTCCAATGTCCTGATTGATACATGAAGGGGATAAAACCTTTGCAGTCAGGGCTCCTAGACTTTGGAACAACATGCAATAATGTCAATCTAAGGAGATCAAGGCTGCAAACTCTCTCATTAACAATAATGTCAATCTTAACAACTTCTGCTCCATTGAAGAGTTTTTCTAGCTTCTTAGTTCATTGTTTTTTTGTCAAACAGATTATTTGATGCCACACTTAATAATGTCATATATCATCCTCAATACTGATTCATTCATCTGTCCCATGAAAGCTTCAGTATGGAGTGTTCGTCTGTTTTAAACACCCATGTAGCAGGAGCTGGTGGTGCCTTGTTTGTCCATCTTAACAGTAACAGTCTTAATGTCAAGCCCAGAATACACCTTTTGGTGTTCTGTTACACCCCATCTTTTTTGTCTTTTCAATAGATACCTACAAGTATTCCTCTGTGGCTCAGCAGATAGAGTGAGCCATCCACTAACTGGCTGCCACTGCTGTGTGAACTATTGCAAACTGCAAAGCACTTTGAGTTAAAGTGCTCCGTAGAGTAAATGTAATCCATTTAAAAACAAACCAAAAAAACCCAACTAATTTGTAAACCGTGCTCCTTTCCTCTCACACCTGTCTCATTTGCATCCCCGCCTAATCATAAATTTACAGGCCAATGCTGCCTTGTTACCCAGTCACTCAAAAAAAAAAAAAAAATGAAAGCGGCGTCGGAGAGCTTTAAATGGTCATCCGAGGCAACTCACCACACACGCAGCTTTGATCCATTCCAGTGGCGCACAGACAACTTTCTCGCTAATGTCTCCACTGGGTCTCTCCAGCTGCGAGGTGGAAGCTCGATCGGTATGTGAGACGTGTGAGCTTAAGCAAGCTGCTGTTTTTTATTAGGAGAGACGGACACATGGGAAGGGAGTCGACTGTCCCAGCGCTTGTTTCTAATGACAGCGTGCTAGTTTAGAAATGCAGCGTCTTCAATGAAGGCCCATGGGGTTGTTCTTAATGAAGCGACTGCCTGAAGTCCTTTTAACATCTCATAAAACACTCGGGGA
Organism: Scomber scombrus; assembly: GCF_963691925.1. Classification (NCBI taxonomy): domain Eukaryota; kingdom Metazoa; phylum Chordata; class Actinopteri; order Scombriformes; family Scombridae; genus Scomber; species Scomber scombrus. Next base: position 20,768,475 of record NC_084986.1, on the reverse strand, counting down.
AAACAGCCATAGTTACAGAGAGGTTGAATGAAGTGTGCCTCATTTATTTTCTGTATATATGACATCCTGCTTTGAATGAGGCGTTCTTCTCTAGGTCACACTGTGCAGTCAGTGAGCTGATCATACCTTCACCAAATAACAAACAGACTCAAGTAACTAACTTCAGGGTAAAGTATTTCTCCACCAATGTGATTAGTCCTGCGTTGATGATGATGATGACGATCAGAAGTCAGGTGTGGAGATATAATGGGGATACCAGAGGACATGAATGGTGTGATTGCAGCAGGACACCACAGTCTGTACTAGAGATGAGAGAAGTATCTTGAGGGTTATAGCTCAAAGCACCACTGGTTCTCATTGCATCCTGATATGAGATTCAATAAGCGAATGTTGCCAGGCAACGAGTGCAATTCCACTTTTGGCAAGTATTGCTTAGTAACAATTTTGTCTCCAAGATGTAAAAAGCAGCAACACCAGTGGAATCAACGGTGGATGCAACGCTGGAAAACGATCCATTTAAAGAATTCAGAGTAACATACGTAGTGTTGAGCCAATTAATGTCATGTTAGTAAGGTGGAATAGTTGTAACTGATTTGCTAAGTTGAACTTGCATAGAGGAAAAACAATCTTAAAATCTCCTCTTAAAATGTAGTATTCCAAAGCCGAATCCTCCACAAAATATCTCCACAGGTCGTGTCAGTACTGGAGAGCACTCTTGTCTCACAGTGCACCTCTGCCTGCAAATAGCCAGTGGTGCACTAGTGGGAGGTGGAGTAGGAGGAGAAGGGGTGGTGTGAAAGAGGCCTGCGGGGGCGGCGCTGCCGCTGCGTTACATAATATAAGCCGGATCCAGCTGCGCCGCGCTGTTTAGCCCATGGGTGAAGTGGTGCCAGCCGAGCCGACTGATGCGTCCCCACCTGTGCTCGTCGGAGCCGGTGCAGGATTAGATCGAGGTCAATGAACAGACTGATCACATGTAGTCGGCGTGTATCCCAGGCCAGAACTGAAATAAGCAAAGCATGAAAACGACAGCACCAGCCATCTCTCTTTCGCTCTCTCTCTCTTCCGGCACAGTGTTGTTGCTGTGGCAGCACAGTTGTTGTTCTGTCAAAAACCTAGGAGTGTAATGATAATGCAGGGTTTTAACAACTGTAATTAAACTACAACTAAAGCTTCTTCTTCCTGTAGCTCTTTTTTATCCCCAAAGACCCACTCAGCAGAGCAATACATCAAGCAGAAATATTCAGAAATTTTAATATTCATAATCATATGCTGTAGAAAAGGAGAGCTCACGCTATCTTTTCCCCTCATTGTTGTATTACAGCAGCGATTGTGGACGAGAACTTCTGTAAAAACTCATTTACCGTTAATATCCCCCAGCCGGCTGCTGTGTTGCTTTTGGCAGAGCGCGCGAGTTGCATAAAGACTGAATAATACACTACAGGTGTCTTCCAGGAAGGAGCCTCATCCACCCTGCAAGCTTTGTTTAGGAAGCGTCACTGTCATTAAAATCTCATCGCGTTACCCTCCCGGACCTCTGAAATAAAAGGAAGAGGCGTCTGTGAACTCTGCCGCTCTGATGCAGTGCTATTAAGCGAGACGCAGACAAAGTGATGTTAATAGAAGTTTATTTTAAACACAGACAGGCTGAATCCAACACAAAGACCCTCTATATGACAGGAGCTTCACTCATACTTTTTGAATACTGTTGAGCTGCATCCAAAGGGAAGATTTGAACTTATGTTAGAAATGTTATGGTTGGTAGACACGTTCATCCTCAGTGAATAGAGTATATGTCTGGTGTTTCTGGTGTATTGATGAAAATGTAATTGAGGTGTGAACATTTTGAATCCTTTAAAGCAAATGTATTTGTTGAAATACTGAAAGTGGGATTTCTGTAATACTCATGGCGATCCAGTGCAGCACGTTGGTGTTAGACATTAACCACACATGATTTCACTAGTGTGTGTGTGTGTGTGTATTATAAGAGAAAAAACTGGGACCACACAGACAGCCTCAGGCTCTCAAGGCCCTGAAGTGATTGATGGTTGGATGAAACCCGGTAGCAGCGATCTGTTAAGTGCTGCCTGAAAACACCTGCAGGAACTTCTGTTTGCTTCCCTTCGTTCCACCTCTCCTTACCTATTTAAACCATTTTTCTGCCCCCCCAATGTGGTCCGATGGGAGGCGTGGTGGATATCCTCTGGGTTTGCCATGCAAAAGTTTTACTTTGCCTCTGGCAATGTCTTTCTGCACCCAGAAGCCTTCCTCGGAGGTCTGTGGAGGAGCAGAACACAGGGGAAGAAGGGATGAGAGAGTGAGATGGCTTGATAAGTAATATCGACATAAACAGGTGAGAAATGCAGAGTAATAAGGCTGGGTAAAGATGGAGCAGAGAGCTAGTGTTTAGGTGAGATAAGGATTAAAGAAAGGAGGGGAGGGGGGGCCAAGTTATGTGAAAGTGGAGCACAAAATGAGGAAGGGAATGAAAACAGTATAGGGGGAAAAAGTCAGAAAGTAGAGAGAAATACTAGTTGAGCAGTAGAGGTTTTAGAGTAATGAGTGGGAAGGAAAGGTGAAGCCTAGGATACATCCGCACTAAAACCTTCTTGTTGTCAAACTCTCAACTTTTTTACATTTATGCCTTATGTTCACATGATTTTAGCGTTTTCAAACCCCCTAAAATGGAGACTGTTGCAAATGCTGCTCACCTCATTTTTAGTTTGAGATTGTGTGTTTAGTCCTGACCCATGTTGCTTCCTGATTGGGTCTAATGAGTATCAGTATCATGTGTATGAGTAGAGTAGATTATTAAAAAAAAAAAAAAAAAAAAAAAACATTTCTAAAACGAGTCTCAAATAAATATATTAGTGTGAACGTAGTCCCAACCCCCGCACTTAATTGTATTATTTAGCCAGTAAAAGCCCCAGATGCCTGTAGTCAAACAGTGTCTTGACCCTTTCTTTGGTTGTGAGCTGTGGGGCTGAGGGCGCCGCACTGAAAGCTTAGCGCTCGGCCTTTTTACTCAAAGGCCTTTTCTCTGCCGTGCCCCTTTGGGAGGCGCGAAGACTCACATCTGTCAAAGTGTCACAGGGCTCGCTTTCTGCGGCCTCATCCTCCTCCCCCTCCCATCCCTTACAACTGCGATTACCCAGGAACCCCTGCACACTGTTTCTCACGGCCATTAAATCTGCACTTGTCAATCTACCCTCCTTGTCTAGTGACCGATGGCCTCACGGACGTTCGCCTCTCAGTCGGCTAAGGTCTAATCGATACAAGCGCAGATTTTCCACCTCAGCGCTCTCCAACCATGTGCCTTTGAGAGCCATATATGTGTGGTTACATTCACCCACCACCATATTTCACTCATGAATGATACATTGCCTCTTTAAATCAGGTGCCCTTAAAATAAAACTGCACACACGTGGATAGCAGTTAGATATGATGCATGCATGCTTTAGCAAACTTAAGCTGCATACAATCTACAGTGTTTTTTCCTGTTTTCGTTACTTCTGTAAGTTGACTTAGAACAATCTAAATAGCTGTGTCAAACCCATTCATGCTGGACCCCATTTTTGTGCCAAAACTGGCTGATGACATCCACATCCTTTTTTTATTTTCCTAAATATTTTTTGGGATTTTATATCTTATTGTAGCAACAGTAGGGAGAAGAGAGAGAGAGAGAGAGAGAGAAAGAGAGAGATTGCAACATGCGTCAAAGCTCCTGCCTCCGGACTGGAATAGCGGACGTTGCAGTTATACGGTATGTGTGGCATCCATCATTTGTTTGCTAAACAAAAGATGGATGTGAGTGTTTATTAGGAGGTGTAAGATACAGTAGATAGAGATCTTTCTATAGGCCAGATGAGGATTATGAAAGGTTTTGTTTGAAGGCAGGTGTTCCTGCTGCATGACAGATTGACATTTTTTTCAAGCACTGTAATCTGCTGTGAAAAAGTGTGAAATGTGTCTGTCTTCACTAACATGTTTTGGGGCTTAAAAATGGTTCTCCAGCTGATGAGTACAGTCAGTTAGCATGCTTGTAGGTTGTGTTTTTAGCTTGAATTCCTTTTAGTGGAGCATTGTTGTTATCATGTTGCGCTACTGACTACCAATAATTTAACTGTGGAACCACACCGCCAATCAAACAGCAACAGGAAAACAGGAAATTGTGTCGATGCCTTTACTTTACAGTTGATGCCTCTCTTCTGTGAAGTTGCTGGGTTAATTCGAGCTATCCGCCCACGCAACTTTCAGATGTTTGCTTTCAGCTTTTTAAACGATGCTACCTGGGACTACGTCTGATGCTTTCAGATTGTTTCAAGCGTCGGCACGAACAAGACTCCGGGATAATTGCTGTAAGTACCTGGCTCGTGCCTTCAGATGTCAGGATTAAAAGCGTATGGTACACCCCCCCCCCCCCCTCTCTTTTATTTACCTTAATGTTACAGCATCTTCCTCTGGAGCTTTCCTTCCTTCCCTTCATGGTTATGTATGTGGTTAGTTAATTAGCCTGCTTCTCTGGCTAGCATTCACACTCTCCATGTTAATCATTTGATTCAATTTAAGTAGGGCAGGAATCAGGTTATATTGTTTCAGAAGCATTAGAAGGTGACTGCAACTTACATATAGCTTCATCTGTTAGTGTATAAACACAAATACTGAATGCATGTGGCACAAAGCAGACTGACTTACACATTGTTATTAAATATATCTGGAGTGTTGGTACACATATGACTCAATAGCCACGAGCATAGTAGACATGTGCAGGGTTAGTAAGGAGGGAAAAACGATATTTCAGGTTTAGTTGGAAGGGGGGAAAATATCTCTAAAAGGATTACAGACCTCTTGCCAAAATCCCAAAGCTTCAGGAGAAATGTAGTGGAGCGAGACAAAAGGTAAGAGTCTATACAGTGACTTGGCTGTCATGGCTACCCCTGCCACTAATGTTATTTATAGTGTGAACAAGAGTAAAGAAAAGATGGGAGAGGAGAAACTTAAAAAAAAAAGAAGAAAGCAGCTTGTTTTTGTTGTCACGCTGTTGTGGGGCTTGACTTTTATGAGCTTTGAGACCGGGATGTGGTAGCAGTGATTTATAGCTTTCATTATCAAGAATTTTACCTCACCGTATTCTTACCAAAAGGCACCACACACACCTAAAAACACATACAAACACACTTCTGAGATATGACAGTGCAGGTGTGTATGTTACCAGACAAAAAGGAGCAGAATAGTTAAAAAGTTTTCTGAGATGAAGCTCAGACCACGAGGATTAAACGTTAACGCTGCCTCAGGTTTGTATCAGGATGTGAGGAGCAGGTGGCTTTTTCCAGGCACACACGGAAACACATACACACACACACACACACACAAAATACAGAATGTTCCCAGGCTACCTGAATCTTTTGATATTTGTGTTTTCTTTTTTTCTTGAGCTCACATTCGTGTAGACACACACAGAGGTAGGGAGACGAAAGGGGATGTGGAGAGAGAGAAGAGGAAAGGTTTTTCTAGTTGAACTTGTGAACTCAAGTTGGGACTCACACTTTTTTTTCCTGCTTAAATATCTTTTCTGTCTCACTTTATCTGTTTTTTTTCTCTCTCTTTGGCCTTCAACAACCCATTTTTTTCTCTTTTTTACTCAGATTCATTCCGTTCTTCTGAATAACACTTTCTTTCCTTCCTCTCTCTGCCTCACCTTCCCCTCTCTCTCTCTCCCTCTCTCTCTCTTGCTTGTGGACTTAAGCTCGCTCAAGTGTGATTTACATTCGTAGCAGAGGATCTGCTACTTTGGTCATGCTTTTCTTTCTCGCCACATTTTCTCAATTCCCCCCTTTGTGCACAGATGATTCCCAGGCTTTTTCAGTCACACAGACTTTCTCATTTCCCCCCCCCCCCTTTCTCATCCTCTCTCTTTACTTCTATCTTTTTGGCTTGATAGCAACTAGTGATACAACCACATGGCACTTAATTGCCCTCCATAGACTTGCAGAAAATCGCAATAAAGTCGCACACTCACATGTTAACAGTTGTAAATGAATCTCTGATGACTAATGCCTTGACGATGGTAAGTTGGAGGCCTTTCGTGGCCGCTGGTTGAACTTCTCCTGGCAAGTCAGGAGCTTCACAAATAGCTTGGCCTTGTCAAAGCTCACCGGCCATCAGAACTGCACAAAAGCAAATGCCAGGTTTCCCCGAAAAGTAGAAGTAGCAGCAACGGCAGCGGCTAGAAGCAGGCCTAATCCAGGCTCCGCTCTGAAGAAGGTTTAACCGACAAATAGATTTGATACAGCAGCTACGGCCAGCCTGCCTGCATCCCTGTTGTCCAAAAAGGGGGTTGAAGAGTGTTAGAGAAAGAGGAAAACTGAGTCTTATGTCCCCCATGACATGAGGAATGTGAAAAAAGGAGAGGAGGCAGCTGACATTTCATAGAGAACTGCGGCCAAGACAATGAAGACAGGTTTTTAGAATGTTAGGATAGGTGGCAAAGGAACAAAGCTGCTTATGCCGCCTCACGTCGAATTTGAAACAGAATCCACAGAGAATTCGATGCACCACGAGTTTCTGCAAGTTTCACTGAGATTTTTTGGTGCACCTTCACGGAGCTTTATATATACACTTCTTCACTCCCTCCTGTTTAGCATCGCCCCACTCTTAGCTGACTCATTCATGCATTGTAGGGCTTTTTAGTAGGGGGTGTGAGGTTGGTGTTTTACAGCCCATTAAAAGAAAGGTGTTGATTTTACTTTAGTGCAGTTTTTTTATTCCTTTCACAGTCTTGGCATTTGTAAAGCATTGCCAGCTGAGGATTATATCCCAGGCTTAGGTAGAGTGTGTTACATAATAAGTACTTAAAAGCTACTAATCATACTCCCAGGTTAAATGCTTCTCAACAAGACAGGAAGTGAAAACCTAATGGCACACATGGCCACACACTCGCGTTCATCTCTCAAGAAGTGTAAGTAATTGGCTACAGTTGCATTTTCTTTTCATATTTTGGCCTGGTATAATTCATATCAGTTGAATTTCTTTGTGAAAGAATACAAAAGCTGACAGTCAGGATCATTAATTCCCCCCCTTCTTCGTCCGCGTTGAAACAAGTAGAGGCTTTCATCAGCCTCCGTGATTAGACCAGAACAGGAAAAAGTGTGTCATTGTGAGGAATGTTATTTCCATTCTCCTAATGTCATCCATCTTTTGTTCCCCTGAGACGCTGACAGCATTCGTTTTTGAAAAGGCTGGTACAGTTAAAAATTATGACACACCCTAGGTCAGCACGACGAGCATCGATTAGGGTCTTAAAACGAGCCAAACATTGTGCAAAACACCTGACTTTAAGTGATTGATGCTAAAATCTCTTCATGGCTGGATAAAGAAAATTGACTTCTGGCAATCAGCTTCTTAAATATTGATTTTTTTTTTAACTATTAGTATTGCCATGTTCAACTCAGACGCCTTTAATTTTTTCTATTGTGTATTTTCATTTTACAGGTTAAAGCTGGTGATAGTCTGCGTTTCCCAAATCCCATTAAAAGCTCAGAACTAGCAATTAATTTATCTTACTAATAGCCTGTGTAACCTGGTGTAGCTTATTCATCAGTGGCATTGTTGTCCAAATAAATGAGCCACACCATCCCACTTACTATGATTAACATGGGCACTGTATTTGATTTTTAGGCAGTCATTCACACACTGTTCTGGTGTTCAAATACTAATTAGTTGTGTTAATCCACAGCTTAAAATACTCATAACCAAATGCACTATGTACTCCTCTATGAATGATTTAAAAAACAATAGTTTACTCATTAAATTTACAAAAAGCCACAAACAAAGCAGAAAAGTATTTGATTCACTGATAATAAGAAAAATAAGTGTGTCTCCAGTGTGGTTCCCAGTAGGGATTTGTTTTCTCAACTGGGAGGTGTCACCACCATCAGTAGCTGACTGGAGAGAGAGCTATCTTCTTAAATCCTCTCTTGAGTTCTTGTGCGCCCTTGCCAGACATCTGGACATTGTCTGTTTTATGACCTGCAACTTGAAATAATGCTCTGTCTGAATCCAGTATACCACAGAGTGATTTGTATTGTCAAGCTGTCTCCTAAAAAAAACAAAAAGGTGCCAAAATACACATTCTTCTTAATCACTGACTTTAAAAAGACCCAACTTGTCATAGTGGGCATTGATTTACAGCCTAGGCTAATGGCTGGAACATTGTAGTGGAGAAATCAATAGTCAGTTGATGTGAAGTTTATATTTATGGAGTCTTTTTTGTAGATTCCATTTTGACTTTGACACCACTTGACTTGACTAATCCCTGAATCGATGGCAATTTGAAGTTGAGAAGCCAGAATGTGCTTGATAAAACACAAACCGATGCTTAAAAGCAGCACAGCTGTCGTCTCAGGAGCCTTCAGACCTCCGCTGTTAAAAAGAATAAATGAGCTCACACATCAGAGATTTTTAACCATGTTATCATTTTTGGTCTGTGTTAGTTTTAGAGCACAATAAGTTTCTCTAGCACCAGGAGTTGGTGTGAAAGCATCTGGAGAAGCTTGAGGCTTTGGCCTTTATAGGCTGGAGTTATCCTGCCAGCCCACACTACGGCTTTACCGGCTCTGACCTCTTTCGCCCTCCTCTTTTTTTCATCCTCTCTGTTTTTCTCTCTGCTCTCCAAAACCTACATGCCCTTCCCATTTCTGTCGTCTTCCCATCTTCGTCTATCTGCAACTCTTCTGATTCTCTCCCACCCGACTTTCCCTCTTCGCAGTGCGCTGGGTAAATTTTAGACAGAGATTTGTCTGGATCGTATTAATCCGTTTTATCGGCCTTGTCTGTCAGAGTGTTGGTCAGAACCGCAGCTCCCTGTACTTCCCCAGACAAGCTTGATGGATTATGCAGTCGCTTTTAAAGCTCTCGCTCCAGTGCATTCCTAAGACTGGATGGTTACTTATTTACTATTAGATGTGTTTAATAAGTCGTGTAAATAACACTGAGAATTCTTTACAGATATTCTGACTCTAAAAACATATTTTGGATTTTCTGAACTCTGAGACAACACTGTGAAAACTGGACTATTTGGTTTCATATTTACTCCCCCGTGTCTCACAGACTGAGGCTCCCAATCATTAACTAGTAATATTAACAGAGCATGACTAATGGACAAGTTCCTGTGAGAGTGTGGCCTCGCTAAGCCAATCAAAGTGAAGTTATTCGGCATCAGTCACCACCAGAGTTTCAGTGGAAACTGGCGGGGTGCAACAGAAGGTCGTCCACTCAGTTATTATATGTCTCATTGCTGAAATTTGAAGGTTAATTTCCATTGCATGTTTTCCCAATATGCAAATAATTGAATCAAAAAGACTCAAAAGAATGAAAGCATTTTGTAAAAGGATAAGCAGTGATGAAAACGTACGCCGGTGTTGAGAGAAATGCGTATTCCTGAGTTTATCGTTCCTTATTTGTTAGCCCGACGTAACATCCACACATCTTTTGATTTCTATTCGCCAGGCAAATATGAGCGAGGAGTGTCCGTTAGAGTACGATAGGATGGAAGACAGATGTTCGCTGATGCTCGGGTTATGTTTGTCCTTTCATCAACTAAGCAACTGTGGGTAGTTACTAGAAAGAGTGAGTGTTTGTGTGTGTACTGAGCAACTGTTCAAATGTGTTCCAGTTTGCATAGAGTAGGTTTCCCCCCTCACAGATTGGCATGGGTGGACCATTAGCAAGCCTCATTAGGCTTAATGCCAGCATGCAGACACAGACCAGCGATGAGTCCAAGGTCCAGGTCAGCAGTCTGTACTAATAGCCTGTCGTGTGGAGAGATGGCAGTGGAGCTGACAGGGTTAGGCTGGGAAGATAAATGTGTGTTTGGAGAGTAAATCCGATTTAGTTCTGTGCTGAGAATTGGAATATTAAAAAAAAAAAAAGGTTTAAAGTTTACAATAATAAGTTAGGAGTGAAAGTAATGTTTCTTCTACTTTGCTCAAAATTGAGGTTAATCCCACACAGCCTACTGGTTTGTCAGTGGTTCAAACGCCAGTGGTTAGTAATTATTAATCACTAGTTATACATTTTCAGCATGTTTTTGGGATGTCAGTATCTGTGCAATTACCATCAGTAGATGTTGATGCTGATGCTGATAATGTTGATTACATGCTGTGTTTATTTGCCTTCATTAACTGCATCCATGAATTGTTTCCAGATGATGATTGGTGAAAATACATGCGGTTGAACTAGCCGCACCCTTTTTTTTTTTGAGGAATGAAAGTTTACATTGAATTGAATGGGGAAACTCTCATTTACAAGATTACAAATACAAACATGCCGCAAGACATCTTGGGATTCATTTTGTCAGGTTGATCACACACACACAGCTAATAGCTCACAAGAAACTAATTAACTAATCCTTGCTTGGATCTAATTACATTTATTTCATATTATTGATACCACTTAGCTGACTTTTGTATTCAAAATGAACCCGACCAATTAACTTCTCAATCACTTCACGTGACCATGCAGGTTTTTCTTTGGCAGAGCTGTCAAACCAAGGTGCCTCCAGTTCTGGGCATAGATAGTCACCGGACCGCTGATATCTGATGGGAATTGGAATATGAACATTTGCAGCCACGAGTCCAAATCACAAATCAAGGCTCTTAACTCGAATGAATTCACAGACCACACAGATGGAACTTATTACAAATGTTTCTGCAGTCTGCGGAGTTGGCCATCGCTGCACTTCTTCTCCAGGAAATCCAGCCAGCCTCTCCAGAGAGGAAATGAAATATGCATGTCGGTGTGTGTTTAAAAACAACTGCCAGATCACTTGTTTGAGATGCGATTTCACTCCACACTGCACGCCTGTTAACCTCTGTCACCAACCGTGCTGGTTAGCGTTCCAGTTTGAGGCGTCCTTTTGGGATTTTTCTGTGGTGCCCACTCGCATGAGCAGGCTACAAGCATCCTAATCACTTCTGTTACCACTCTGAATGGATGACATTCATTAAACTGCGTTTCATTATATTCATGATGAGTTTTAGAATCTTGTTAGTGTCGTTGATGGACTTATTACTTATTACTAATTTTTATTACAAGCACCATTTTGAGATAATCCATGAAAATTGGCGCAGATATTTTTTTTTATCCCAAGAGTGTTCTCTCCAATAGAAGCCTTTTTAAATGATGCTTTAAAAGTAAATCGATTAGCAAAGTTGATTTGTGTTAGAATATTGTGCAGTTTATCCAAATTGTTGGATATCCCCCTTGAATGATGATAATAATAATAATGTGGAAAAAAGTAGAAGGAGTTGCTATGTTATACACCCACTTTATTCAGTCACTGTTCAGAATTTACATCATCAAAAGAAAAGGTATTGACACCTGCTTTTGATGTTCGTTCTGACTCTGGCTGTTTCTATTTCAAGCAGCACTGGGTTGTAAAGCAGGTCACTGCTCTCAGGTGGATTTTGCTTTTTAGAAAATCAAACTAAATCTCTTAAGAGCTAAATATCAGTTAAACCGAAGTCCAGTCATCCTGTTGAACACTTCTATCACAAGGGAATATGAGATGATCTACAGTACCTGTTGGCATAATAATGACATTTGTTACAAAAAAATCTGAATAGTTCAACACAGTTAGTATACAAAGCCAGTCTCTATTCATGTTTCTGTTTCTTGGTTTAGGTAGAGCTTTATGATTTCCATGTTACAGAAAACATGGATGGAATCACATACTTTTATAATAAAAATGCAATCAACTGTAAGGGGCGGAATATCGTGGAATTTGCCAACATGTGGATGCAATTTATAAAAATCAGGCTTTCCCCCTGTCCTTATAAGACTTAAATGTAGTGTTGAAATATTTTTTTTCACAGCGCCAAAAGTGAATGAACAGAAAACAACTACACTGAGAATCTTCACAGTTTGGTGTCATTTACGTCTTGTTCTGCCTCTGTTTGACCGAGGGTGGGGCTCATCTCTTTCATACACTGACACATTTTACTTGACTTGATGACAACTAGGCTTGTTACAGAAAGTGCAAGAACAACTTTGCGAGTGAAAATCCAATAAGAGTCATTTATTAAAACACCTGTTTGCGACTGCTTTTTCTCTGGTGAATTGTTATAACAAGTTAAACCAAATGTCTGTTTGTGGCTTAACAGTTTAGCTTAATTTGCCACAAATCTTAAAATGTGGCAAATCCCCCCCCCCCTCCCTCAACCAGCAGCAGCAGAGGGAGGAGGACAGGATGAGTGACTAATACATAATGATATCTGACTTCTTCATTCTTTCTAAACTTCACTCAGTAGTTTTGACATTTTAGAGTTTAGATAGTGACTTTGCTGTTGTGAATTAATTCTATTTTTAAAAATAATAATCCAAGACACCCTCATTCTTTAGTTATGAAAAATAGGCAGTAGGAATATGAAATGGACTGATAGGTGTGGCTAAGATAAAAAATAAAATCCTAATTCACCCTCACAGCTGGTCAGTGGCCTCACTCTGACTCACATTCCTTCTTTATAAGCCTAGTTTAGCAATGTTAGTTTGGGAAATTTTGATAGTTATTGAATCATTGAAAGTTTATTCATTCATCACATGATTAGACACTATCTGATGACAGAATGTGCTTACATGGTAAAACACAGAAATTATATTAAAAAAGAAAACAGGATTTGGGACAGACAAAAGTAATAGGGTAAGAGTTTTTCATTTTTATAAATACTCTCTTAAACCTTGTTAAGATCTCAAACAGCATGAAAATCATTTGAATATATCCAGTCTCACTCTAGATAGAATAAGTATTATTTTAATCAATATTGATATCTTGCAGTCTGTTTCTCATTTCTAGTTTGCAGTGTTGCACATTTCAGTCCTCCTGCTGAGAACTTCTGGAATTATAAGTGAATAATAAGTTAATAATGATAAATTAGAATAATAAGGTGTCACGTTAACCATTTATCTCTCAGTAAAGCATTACTAAAGTTTCCTATGTGGTTTTTGCAGATAATAAGTAACAATCCAATACTACAAGGTAAAGTTAATTTCAGAGATTGCTGTCACACAATGATTGGAGCTCATTGTGGAAACACTGCATTTTAAAATGACATTGACTAAAAAAAACAGTATTTAATGTGGATCAATATCACCACTGATATAGATCTGCTGTATCTAGGTTTACATAAGAGTGTCACCAACATTTCAGCCAGAATAAACAGCATCATTCATTATGTGTGGTTTATCTATTTGATCTATCTGTCTAATTGCACTTTATTTAAACTGGTGTTACCATGTTATATATATTTTAGTAAGTTTATTGCCATTATTTCTGGGACAATATATTGTGCAACAAAAGTAGTTCTCATGACAGGACTAGCTGTATCCAGTCAGTGCATCCATGTACATCATTCTTTATTTGAGAAAGTATCTGCTCCTCTTTCAGGTTCGCCAGACAGCTTTCAAGCTTCATCACCCGCACTTCATCGGCCTTGACCAGATACACTGATCAGCAGTAAGTATCCAGCCCTTTTCTGTTGGGTTTGAGGGTCTGCTGTCCGTACGCTGGTTCTGTTGAGTGCCAGTTAAATTAATCAGGCAGCCCCTGGTACAGCTGTTGTCAAGGTTACTGTCAGTCTGCGCCGCTTATTTTTTCCTCTAAAGTTCTTGAAGTGAATGACACTATATTACAGAGCTGTTGCAGGAGAGGGAGGGAGGGAGGGAGGGGGAGGGAGGGAGGGAGGGAGAGGGAGGGAGGGAGGGAGGGAGGGAGGGAGAGGGAGGGAGGGAGGGAGGGAGGGAGGGAGAGGGAGAGGGAGAGAGAGGGAGAGGGAGAGGGAGAGGGAGGGAGGGAGGGAGGGAGGGAGGGAGGGAGGGAGGGAGAGGGAGAGAGAGAGAGGGAGGGAGAGGGAGAGGGGGAGGGAGAGGGAGAGAGAGAGAGAGAGAGAGAGAGGGAACCAATTTTAGTCCTTGTGTCGCCATCAAGTTTTTAGCGACACACTTCTACTTTCAAATCCTCTCTTCAACAAAGCACCAGCATTCATTTTCTTCTTTTTTCATGTAATTATTATGTTTTCTGTGCTGCATTCCAACACTGTATGGAGGAACTTCAACACCACTCAATTCACTGTACATGCATTAGTCCTATTATTCACAGTCCTATTGGAAAATATAAATGGTATGTGTTGCAACATAATAAAATTGCCACATAATATAATTGCCACATAATATAATATAATATAATATAGCTTTGGGAATAGTATAGATTGTAAAAATTAGGAGTAATCTGCTGTGAGATAAAACGTGGTGAGTAGGCGGCTCTTATCTATCAGATGGAAACTGCATGTTTTGTTCCAGTAAATGCTTTGCTTCTCTCTGTGTGTATTTCTTTCTCTCTCTCTCTCTCTCTCTCTCTCTCTCTCTCTCTCTCTCTCTCTCTCTCTCTCTCTCTCTCGCTTCTTTTTCTTTCTCTCTCTCACCTCCTCCTCCAGCCAGCTATGCTGCTCTCATCCCCTCCCACACACACACACACACATACACACACACACACACACAGATACAGACATTACTATATTCAGACAAGAACTAGAGAGAGAGAGAGAGAGAGAGAGGAGGGTAGAAAGTCTGGGAATGAGAGATGGTGGGGGGAGAGTGAGCGAAAAACACACCAGGGAAGAAAGATAGAGATGATAATAGAAAGTGGAAGAATATAATGAGATGAAGAATGATCAGACAGCCAGGGAAAAAATGTTCTGTTAAAAGCCATCAGTGTCCAAAAGTAACACCGGCGGTAAATAAAGTCACCGGATGTCTCACGATTTAGAAGCCTGAAAGTCACTCAGTCTGTTTAACAAAGAAGATACAATCTAAATTTGCTGTATTAATTTAAATATATAGCAACAAACACAGTGCAGCATCCTTATCTGGTATCTTATACACACGGGAGCTTGATTCATGCCAACAACCTCTTTCACTAAACTGCAACACTGATTATATAAAGTGATTACATGTGGATACAAAGCATACACAATGGCTGCATCTGTATTCAGCGAGGTACAGTGTGACTACTAAGTCCACACCGGCCCATTATTTGTTGCCTGAATAGTAATGGACTGTCTTTGAACAGTAGTATACTCGCCCTGGTTTTCCATGTTTTTACTCAGCCCCTAGCAAATGCTGTGTGGCCTTGAAAAAGTGTCAGTGGTTATATTATAGGCTCAGATGTGTTTACATGCAGCAAGACTACGCTTTAAGGGCTTTGTATCATTATAGATGGCTCCCCCAGTGCCTGCCTCTGCCAGCTGTGTTGTTGCAAAGGAATATGGAAGGAGGGATAGATGGATGGATGGAAAAAAGAGAGGGTGAAACGATAAGTTGACTTAATGGACTGACTACTCACTCACTCACTCGCTCACTCTCCGTATCCATCCCCGCCTCTTTCCCACTTTTTTCAGTTTCGGCATCTCATCTCCTCCCACGTGCTTTCACATTGAGTGAGGAATCAATCCTTCTCACTTCCATTATCTCTCCCTATCTAACTACATCTATCTCCGTCTCGCTCTCTCCGCCACTTCTTTCTGGCCATTCTGTACCAATCGAACACTCTCTCACCGCCAGCGCAAACGAGCGCGTGTCTCTCCAGTCCCACGGCAATCATACCACGTCCTCATTAGAACTATTCCAGTAGCCCGCCTTATCCTGCCTCACCTCTTTTCCAGCTCTAATTGGGCAGAAATGGCAGCCTACCTATCAGCAGGAGCTCCAATACAAATGCTGCAATTTCTTCTTTACTGCCAAAGGCTCTGTAAACAATGTGTAGGTTCTGACAATGGCCTTATAATAACTACAGGTCAGTATTTTCTAGTGTCAATGTTAGTAAATTGGTGTATCTGGGTAAGTCAGATTTTATTCAAACCACCACCTTTGCTACTTTCTGGAAAATGGCTGCATTGAAGACAGAAAAAAGGCAACATTAGAGAATAAAATGTGCTTTGTTTCTTTCCAGGTTTTCTAGGCCAGTTTAGAGGATTGTTTTTAAAGGTGACTACTGTCATGGTTTTCCCATCATGACTAATGTTAAAGATATGATAGGCTTGCTTGTTTTGGGGTTGTCTCTGCTAGATGATCTGTGCAGAGTATCTCCAGAATGTGATTAGAAAGTTTTAGATAAATAGGCTGAAGTAATACAATCATTAAACCCTTACAGGCTACTTTCTAAAAGTCAGTAATGTCATTGTGCATGCAGCAGTATTTGTGAAAACATCTTTTGTCCAAGAACTGAGTCCAAAAAAACTGTAAATGTGATTTGTATCTCCCAAAAAAGGCTTCAACAATCATTTTTTAAGGGATCACATATTTGATGTTACATTCATTCATACAATACTGTGTTAAGAATGAAAGAAAACAAAAGGAAGGAAGGAAACATGGAAGAAAAAAAATCTTCATCGCTTCAGTTTTGGCTTGATGTTGCATTATTTTTAGAGCGTGTGTTTTTATAAGATTAGTGGGTTGTGTGGCACTAAAAACTTCCAAGTATATAAACACAGTCTTTATATTTGCGGAAATTACGCGCCACCCGCAGAAAATAAACCAAAACAACAACAACAACAACAACAAAAAAAGTGAAGTTTATTTTTATAGTTTCATTATATAGCAAATGTTACAAAGTACCTCGCAATAAAAGACAGACGCCGTAAAACATAAAAATACAGACACAATAAAAACACATGAAAGCCAGTTGCAGTGGGTGATGTCAAAGAACAAACACAGTCTGGGAAACTTACAGTATTTGCTCTGTGGATCCGTTTTAAAGCTAAAAGCATTCACCCTTGAAGTAAAACATATATATTGTGGATTGTGATTTATGAGCTTTCTAAACACTTTGAGGAAACGGCACAGATTTATGTATTGTGTGTCTGGTTGCAGAAACAATGTAGAAATGTTGGCAACCTTGATCAAAGAGTCTGTTAAGAGGCTTTGTGCTTCAGGAATATATTTTTCTAATAGTAGCAGCTGCAGGTAGTCCTAATTGAAACAGATTGTGTGTTAGAAAAAACAGCAGAGTAGTGTTATCACACCCTGTTGCAGAGGCAGTTTGTAAGTGTTGTTATTTCTTGAAAATCCCTCTCACCCCAGACTTCAGTGTCAAGTGTGACTGGCTCACCCATTCCACGTCCAACCTGTCACTTCCTCAGGGGAAAGCAGGAAGTGGCCGAGATGTGTTTCCTGTTGGAATGTGAGACGGCTTCCTCAACCCCAGTAAAGACTGGCACAGCCCTGAGTCCCAAAGCCACAGGAAGGAACAGGGGTTTCCTTACTTCACTGCACATTTCAGGCGCCTGCATTCAACTTTTATTCTATCCTTTATTCTAACCTTTATGGTATAAGCAGCAACTTTTATATCGAGGCTATTAGTCTAGTCTTTAACCAGCCGACACGCCCCCTTATTGGATATCAGTTATTGATTGGATGCTGCAGTTTATTGGATTGATCTGATACATCACAACATAACAGAGTGGACAGACGGATTGCAGATTAGACTCAAGTGGTATCACTTCCAAATGTTCTATTTCATCTGTTCTCTGATTCATCATCAAGTTAAAAAAACCAAACATGTTTTAATTGTAGGTCTGAACACTAAAAGAACCATAAACAACTTTCTTCATTTAATAGACAGATTTTTCTTTTGCATGATCTTATTAGCATTTACAATCCCCCCTTCTCAATTACATCTCCCCCATTCACTTTTATTATAGATAAAACAGTAGGAGAGTCAATCTGTCAGCAAGAAGCCCATTTTAAACATCATTTATTGTCTTGTCTGCTCTGGCACTGATAACCTTTCTTAGTATTAGCCTATGTGTGCATCCTTTTCTTACATCTTACAAGGAAAAGACACAAGTGAGGCAAACATGGATGCTATTAAGAGATTTGGGATATACACTATTTTACATAATGAGGATATTGTTTAAAGGAATTTGAAATGGGAATACAGAACAGGGAAAATCACTTCTGGATCCAGCACTCCCCCTCTACTTCCCACCTTGATTACCGCTGAGCCTTACGGCTGGACCAGCTGCTAACAGGCCACAACATTTCCTGAATGTCAAAATAACACTTGACAACTTGCAGCTGTGACACATATTGAAAATGATTTATAATGTCTCATCTTGTCAAACTGTTACACTCGATGTTTTTGTCATTTTGAGAAACAATTACCCAAAAATACGTCTATGTAGATTTCTTTACAGCAGATTTGCATTTGTTTTAGTTGTACATAGCTGTTGTATGTTAGAAAGTTGTAATTTTGTGTAGAATTCATTCAGTATTCCCTTCTTCATTTGTCATTCATCAGGTCCGTCAGTTCTCACTTGCTATTCACGTGCCTGTCTGTCTGTCTGTCTGTCTGTCTGTCTGTCTGTTTATCCCCCTGTTCCTGCTCCTTCCTACATAGGCACACATACACAAGTACATGGAAGAGTGAGCTGCTTTCATTTCTCAGTCCTACTCACTCCTCTCCTTACTGCAGTGCTGTTTCAACTCACTGTTGCCCACGCAGAGCTGCGCCATTTTGGAAATCTGCAGCTCTTTTCTGATGGATGTAATCCATGCCTAATTTTCTGTGGCTTAAAGATGTCACCTGCGCTGTGAAGCAATCAATAGCAAGACATCCTCTTTTTTTTTCTCTGTAAAATTCTTTACATTGAAAAATGCATTGTACATTGTGTTGCCAGTAAAAAAGTGAATTACAGAGCATTACAGAGTTGAGAAAAATCTAGTGAGACCATGTTTAGATGTACTTCCATCTAAGAACATATAATTATCATTTACATTTCTGTTTTTGTCATTTCATTTTTTTTCTTTATGTACCACTATTTTGCAATGCATCAAATAGTTTTCTTCTTCAGCAGCAACCCAGATTTGCTTTGGATATATGCATTTTGAGATTGTTTACATGCATTTGTTATTATTTTTGCATGCCAAGAGGACTATTATGCTTATTTCCAGCTCTCTGTTTTTATTCAGGAACTCCACTAGAGTAGCTTTGCATGTTTTGCAGTTCTAAAATCTCCTTATTTATCTTATAATGGCTCCTTTCTGCAGCCCCTCATGCAATCTTAGCTCCTTGTCTCTTTAAACCCCCCACACGCCATGAGCCCACTCTGTTCTGATTTGCTAGATTTTAGGAAGAGAGCGGAGCCACATCAGTTATGATAAGTTACCACCAATGCAAACCCAACATTTCCTATGTTACTGCTAGTCCAATATCCAGTGAATGACGTCAGTATCGGCACCCAATAACGATATTAGATTGGATCAGCCCCAACCCTGATAACCACGTCCCTTGCCAGGTTTAATTTAGTCTGTGGCCTTACTGATGGGGTCTTAGATTGGGATCCTTTCCCATTTTTTTTTTTACTGTCTCTCTCACTTCTGTTTGTTTCCCCCCTTTGCTTTCTTCAAATATTTTTTTCTCTCCCCACTCTTTAATACATCCAATTTCCCATCTTTCTCTACATATCTCCTCTCCATCCTCTTTCTCAACGCTCTCTCTTCTCTCTCTTTTTCTTTATCTCTCCACAGTACATCAGCCCCCAGCCACCATGTTAATTACACCACAGTTCTCTTTTCTCTATTATTCACCACTCTGCTATTTCTGTCACCCTCACTGCTGTGCCTTCTTTTGCTGCGTTGCCAGCATTTTGCTAGGGTCTGCAGTGGCTGTTGAAAATGAGGGTGGGGGCGTGCACTGGTGCACAATTCAACAACAAATGGCTGTTTAGCGTCATCTGATTGGCACAGATTAGAGGGCTCTTTCTTGGTGGTGGTGCGGAGGTGGCTGTTGGAGAGGACCAGGCTGCTTCATTTGCTGCTGTCAGAGCACAGCTGACTGAAGCATTTGCCTAGAATGCGTTTTACCATTTTAATGAGATTTTATTCCTTTAAATGTAATTGTATGGATGAAAATAGCAAACATGGGGTTGTAAGTGCTCACAATAAGCCAACTTTCACCTGATTAATCATTTTATTTTTTAACATTGCTATCCCTCAGATCAAACAGTCGGAGTAGGAACAGTAATCACTTTTTGAATGCATTACAACTCTCTCTCGACCAGTTCAGCATTGATGCACACAACCTCTTAGTTGTGATTCAGAAACTTCCCCAAAGCTATTAAATGTTGACTCCTATGCTATGACTGAGCGCTTGTTTTCTCTACCTTAGTGTAAATACATTTTATGGAACAGGGGTTACGGACTGAACTTGATGAACATGATCTTAGTCAGTGCCTTAACCTTGTTTAGTTTAACAAAGTTAAATTAACCAGTACTGACAATATGCTACCTGCTCTGCTAAAAATACACAGCTTTAATGGATTGTAACTTGCATAACTATGCATTTCAATATCTGATCCAGTACCTTTTGCTAATATTGTACCCATTCCAGTAGTATCGGATTAGTGCTGTGCAGCTACTGCCAAAACCCTCTGAGGCTATAAAGCTTGAACAGTATCCTTAAAACAAGATGGTTTGTTTCACTTGATCATTTTTAGCCTCTAAAAGGGCTATGGTAAATGGACTGGAACCTATCAGATAAGACCTTCATTCAGTCTATGTGTGTCTGAGTGTATGTATATGTTCTCCATTGATAACCTATTTAAAACGATTATCTTATGGAGACACCCACGAATGAACAAGGTGCAACAGCATGCCTTTTGCAGTAAATGTCAAGTGCATTCCTTTTCAAAGCAGTGATTCTCAGCAAAATACTTTTCTCAAATTAACATATTAGGCCTTTTGCTACTACTTAGGTGTCTGGTTAGGGTTATGTTTAGGTAATTCAATTTAAGCTACAATATTGTACTACACTAGATCACTGATTGTTAATAGTGGTGATTTGTATTGAAGATTCGAGATAAGAAGTGTATGTATTGAGTATTGTTAGACACCATGGCTTCGCAGACAGAACTAGATTTACAGTTAAAGAATTGAATTCATTTAGTGCCCTATTAGTCCATTTAGGAGCCACCTGTGGGTCTCATGATTGGTTGTACAGTCTGAACCAAGTCTACATGTAATTTTCCCTCCACAGATTGACATGGAAGAGAAAATGTGCATGGCACAATAACTTACCATCATAGCTATACAAACTGAACCTGTTACATTAGCCAGAATCCATTTTATAGAGGCCAAAACAATTCAATATCAACTAGTTCCAAGAGGACCTTACAGTGGGACATATTTATTAATAAAATACAGTGTGCCCAAATGAAGTCAGCAAAATATAGTTGTTTTTGTTGCTTTTCTGCATTTTATTGGAAAGAACATTTTTATTCAATTCACAGCAAGTGAAGCCATGCTCACAGTCAGCAACATATGAGCTTGCTGTTGGCCAAATATGACAAGTGACATCTCAAGTGTACATAACAGAATGATCTGACACTGAGAGGGCAGTGATAGTTTGAGTTGTGAGGTAACACAGTTACATCACTTTTATCAGCCCATACTGTAAATAGCAGACCAGCCTGCAGGTTAAATCACTCTACCTATCCACCAACGAACTAACCCCAACCAAACCCTCCCTGCTCACCATGAATAATAATAGATCGGCCTGTCGTGAGGGCAGTTGACTGTATGGATGTGATTCATCAGACCTCACATGCCCTAAATACCACTCTCTTGTGTGAGTGTTTAAAAGCCACCATGATAGGGAAGATCAGAGTAGTATAGGTTGTGGCTGGATATGGATCAGTAGTACTTTAAAGTTTAGTTCAATATAGAGGCACTGCTAAAACAACAGCAACATCTTTCAGTATTATACAAACCAGTATGGGGTGCAACGGATGAAAAGGCTCATAGTTTGGATTGTATCACACTTTTGAGTCATGGATTGGATCATTTTTTTGGATCAGCAACAAGGGAAAAAAAGGGGGCGAGACAAATATAGCTTTGCTTTCCATTTATTCTGTAAAACACTTTTGCCCATGGTCTTAAAATGAAAACAACATTCAAGATGTCCGGTATTTTAAATACAATCTTCAATTCTCTATTGTTAAAGTGCAATATGCGGCATGATACCTTTTCCTTTAATACCTAAACATGTAAACAGACCTGCAAATGACACATTCTCACTTTATAAATGTATTTGTTTTAATTTGATAAAGGAATGTAGATGTATCTCATTGCACCGTGGAGGTAAAGAGGAGTAGAAACTGAGCATTGGACCCCTGAAACACAGTGAGAGGAAGGCATGGCAGTATGTGTTTATAGACATAAAGATGCAGTGGTGGTGAAACAGGTATTGTTTGTTTTGCTGTGAAAATGGTTTGTGGCTTTGACTAAACTGCATTGCTGAGCAGAGGAAACAGTCATACAAATGATGTGGTGGTAAATCCCTCTTCCTGTACATATTCAAAATGTACTGGTTTGTTGACTAAGCTGCATTGCTGTGCAGAAGAATCAGTCATACATTTGATGTTGTGGTAAACCCCTCTTCCTGTACATAGTCAAAATGTACTGGTTTGTTGACCAGTGTTTTCAGCTGTTTGCTGTGGGAACAGATACAAACATATACAGACACACATGCTTGCACACAGGGGAAGTTGGCAAGGCCATAGCCATTTGTGCCATTGCTGCACACTGTGGCCTCGAAACACTAAGTGGCACTTACCTTACCTTAGTCATCTCCCTCTTTTCTTTACCTCCATTTTATATTATCTATGTTTTCTTTTTCACA
The DNA here is from genome assembly GCF_963691925.1 of Scomber scombrus. Lineage (NCBI taxonomy): Eukaryota > Metazoa > Chordata > Actinopteri > Scombriformes > Scombridae > Scomber > Scomber scombrus. Next base: position 20,745,746 of record NC_084986.1, on the reverse strand, counting down.
TAGACAGGCATCACCATAGCTGTTCATCTTAAGAGATGGCATAAGGGCAGTTTGGACAGAGTGTTAACATTTTGGGTGTAACAGTACACAACATTCACAGTTTGGTATGTACCTTGGTTATGGGGTCACGGTTAATGAAACAGCTTAGTTGTGCTGTAGTGGAAACTATTACGGACATATTTTAGTAGTGCTGCAGTGAAAACCATTACTATTATTGACACAGTTTACAGTTTACTAGTACTGGAGTGGAAACTGTTACTATTACAGACACAGTTTAGTAGTACTGGAGTGCTACTGGAGTGGAAACTATTACTTTTACTATTGCACTCGTTCAATGTCATGGGAGTGTCGTCCAACCTGGATCTTTCCTTTTTCTTTCTGATGGCAGCGATACTACATGAGCATGGGCAACCGTGGTAACTAGGATAACCAGGTTAACTTGCGCTATAGAATTAATGTTCCACATGTCGGAGTAAGGGGATCATTCAACTATTTTGACAGTAAGTAACTGTTTGGGTCACAGAGCATACCAAACCAAAGAAAGTCATGTACCAAACTGAAAATCCTGTACTGAGCAGTTTGGGATGAGTACACATACTATTACTCCCCTAGTTGAATTGTCGGCATGTTCTCTGACATGCGACACGTATTCCAACTCTGAATGCAGCTTTTCTAACAAGGTTTTAAATCAAATTCCAATTTACACTTTTGTTATTTTTAACCACTATTAAGGTATTTCTCCAGGGATTCAGTCTACCCTTAAGATACCCTTATTGAATGTGTGATGGACATAATCTTCTCATTGTCTCAACACTATATAATTCAATAGCATCACAACTCAGTCTTTTAAAACAACAAACAGTTAAATAGACACTTCTCTAAAACAGTTTCAAAACAGCATGTGTTCTAAATAGGCATACCTAAGGAAATGACAATTGAGTATTATGTGCTGTCGGTTTCCCTTGAAAGTAATACATTTTTGTTTACTGACTTAGTAAGAAGATGCTGGTCAACGCATATTTATTTTCACTTTATTGTTAAAGTATGTATAATTTTCAGTGATGTCACCAAATGCATATAGATTTGTTGTCACTGTTGTATTAGAAAGCAATCGAGGCAAATTCTATACTTCATTCAAGCAGATTTGACTTCATCCGTTGAAAGATATCTCTGCAACGTTATCTAGCCAAGATGAAAGCACTAGAGGTTAATCCTAGTAACATTCAATATTTTTTTTAATTATTTGTGTCTTTCTTAGGTGCTTTGTGTAAGCAGGAGATCCACACACCCACAGTCAAAGGAGAGCAGTTTACCAAGGCCACGGTAAGAATATTTCACATTTTTTTATGACGCACAACACATGGCAGCTTTGGTGTCATGCAAGAAAGAGGATCTCCATGAAACTAAAATGTCAATATAATATACATATAATATAATAATATAAGTGTCAATGGAGCCATGGAGCAATGAGTCACGAATATAAAAAATGAGATGTGTGATTAAGGCCTCCAAAAATATGAGTTTAGCTATTCAGATGCCAAAAAGCTGCTGTTCGAATGGAGGTTTGAAACAGTGGTCATATGTATGAAAAAGGTTAAAGATTTTAAAATGTATTCATGCACGAAACCTTTAAGATGCTTGGAGCCAAAGTAATTCCACTATAAAGCGACAGCCACTTACTGTAACTATTACTGCACACACTCACAGACTCCTTTGTCATCACTCGGTCAAACGCAGTGCCCATCTCCTCCCACTGCCTCCATTGTCATTCTGTGAAAACTGGGGATCCGGGAGTGTGCGCCGTAGAACTCACAACTTCACAATTTCACACTTGAGAGAAAAAGACAACAACGGCAGACTTGAGAGCACCCAAAAAAAGTCCCTTTTACATTTCAGTGAACCAGAGAAGAGACCTCACCCCCCCCCCCTGACAAGCTCTGCAGAGGCCGAAAAAAACCAGCATAGCACGTTTATCTTTCCACACAATTACAATTTCACTTTGAAAGGCTCTGAGCTGAAACTCCAACACTTTGGACTGCCTGCTGCCTGCCAGCTTTCAAAGAGAATAATGTTTGATTTATATTTTTTCTTCTCCTTATCTTCTCTCTATGTCTTGGCCTACCATTTCCTCATCTACGCTCAAACAAGCTGAGATTAGAAGCTGCGTGGCTTTCAAATGGCTGTATAGCATTTAAAAACACCGGGTTACCACTGTTACACTTTGACACATGAGAGGTTTGAAATACCTGCATTTTGTTGAATTTTTATCGCCAGGATATGGTTGGTGCAGAGGAGTAATTGCTGATATGTTTGTGATAAACGATTACTATTACTTTGAAACTTTCTGCATATACTTTAGTTATGTTGTGCAAGAGTTTCCTAAAAAAAACCCAAAAAACTATGTATAGACTCATACAAAAATAATTAGAGTTCAACCAATATATCGGCCTATTCGCTGATATAAAGGATACCATAATTTTTTGACTCCTTAATATTGGTATCGGCATCTGCTCCAAAAATCCAGTGACCTACTACAAGTGTGTGGTGGTGTATTTATCTGCAAAAACCTTGCCCTTTGCCTGTAGCTTCTTATTTTCTGAAGCAATTCAATGCGGCACTATCGGTTTTGGGCGTGTTTATTTGTGCTTTATGACCTAACCGCCTTGAAACAATCAGAAAATAATGACAAGTCCTGCGTAGTACACCTTTAAACCTTTAACCTTTTAAATTGAGAACCAGTAATGCCACTGAGCCTGGGAAAGGTGGCTTAGGTGAGAAAACATAACGTGATGCAACATTACTCATCATAAAGACAGAGCGCAATACATCATACTCCACACCCAACGGCGGGGAAAACTATCGGTGCCATAATACGCAACAAAGGTCTGAAAACATAACTAAATGCCTGTAGCTAGCTAAAAGCATTAGATTACAGCATGCTAAAGGATTATTTTATAACCCAATGTTAGAAGAGAAAAGGTAGTTTATAGCACATGCTGAAACCCATTAAGATGCAATGCATGAATGCAAAGGATGACATCACCTCTACAGGAGAGATTGCACAACTGTATAGCAAACTCCACCACATAACAGGCTGGCGTCACACTTTTCACATCTGATATGGCGAGTACAGTTTGTAAACATGGGTGTGGAAATTACACGCACAGACATGCAATCATTTAAACTTCTGTCACACACAATATACCTTTCAATTAAACAGCTGTTCTGTTACTTTCATGTTTGTTCTCTCTCAAAAGTGGAGTGTCCAGGTATATGTGTCATTTTTACGTAGGAGCTGCAGGCTGTCCATGTAGCTCAGGTCAGGTCTGCACCCCCACTGCATGGCACACAGCCAACAGACAGAAGTGACAAGGAGCCACCTTCACACAATAAAAACTTGTCGCTCTCAATGGAGAGCGATGGATTGTTTTTCCCTTAGAGGTGGGCGGACCTTAATTACCCTTTGTCTCTGTATGGGTTTTTTGCTTGTGTATGTGTGTGTAAAAAGGTAAGAGGTACTTGTGGGTGCACACTGAATGCCTGAGTCATAATATGGATCTTTCCCAGGTTTTTGTTGGTCCTGAGGCTCTTTGTGTTACCTGTGGTGGCTTTACACCCACTCATGAACAAAAACAAACACACACACAAACATACACACGTATTGACGATGAAGTAGTATCTTGGCAGCAGGTGTTTTGAGAGGACCTGTTTGAGTCATAGTGTCTCTCGCTTACTGTTTATTTGTAATTGACATTTTCCTGCCTACAGCTCCAAATGCACCTCCATCCAAAAAAGAGGGGATTTCTTTTTGAGTTTCCCCTGCAGAGGTTTCTTCCATTGTTTCCATGTCAGGCTTTTGGTTCCTTCTCCTTGTCTCATTAAAAAACATGGGCGGGATCAGAAATTGTTACTATTGTTGGCTTGTGAAGCCCATTGAGACATTGAATGTGTTGTCAGACTATTAAAAAAAGAAAAGAAAAAAAAAACTTGATGTAACTTGACTTGACTCACAAGTATGTGGCAATGTCTGTCTGGGAACAGGTGTATAATTGTGAAAGGATTAGTCACATTAAAACACACTGTCTGACAAACTGTTGTCTGTATAACAGATAGATTTTAGTTTGTTTCTTCTTTTGTTCCTTTTATCATAATAATTTATTTAATCCTCTGCCTCTTTTTTTTAACTTAAGAATGCAGTACTGTGATTGCAATGTTCTGTGTTAAACATAGATCCGGGGGAAAAAGATGCATTTTCTTTGAACTACAATACAGCTGATTAATGAATACAGAACCCTAATTTAATCTGCAATTGTCTAAGAATATTCAGTGCTTTCAAAATTACAGTTTTTCTGAGAATGATGAGAATAAATTGATGATATGCTACTGAGCTACACTCACTCACTCACATGCATACACATGTGCCCACTCAACCCTCTGCTAAACTTTTTATGCCCTCTCTTTTCAAGAGTCATTTTAACACTTTGTATCCTTTCATTGTTCAGCACTAGCCTATGTAAGTCCGCTTAGTCAGTCGTCAGCTTGTCTGCACTGTAATTTTCAGGTGTGTATGAATCACTGCACTTGTGCACATTCACAGTCACAGAGTGGGGCCCACACTGGCACACCTGTGCTGCTTGACAACAACTTTACGACTTTAGCAACCAGAAACATTTAAAACAAATGTAAGCAGTACTAGGGTGTACATATTTTCAAATCACTGTAGTAACAATAATGACACCCTCATGATGACATGGTATGCATTAGTAGTTTTTGGTAGTATTTTATTTTACATTCCCATAGCTTCTTATAATTTCCTTAAAATTAACTGAGGCTGTAAATTCGTAGGATGGTTTCTGCAAATGACTGTGTTATGTCTGTATAATTATAGAGAAAATTGAGCTGGTGTTCAGTTTGTTCACTTCAATGAACTAATTCTAAATAATTGCTACCAAAGTGGATCCTTTAGTGAGCGCACAGCAGGTCAGCTGAACATGCAAAAATGTTTGTTGTCTTTGGAGGAACTCTTTCAAACATATTCCCTTGGAAATCAACAATTGCTTACTCAAACTCAACACAAATAACTAACTCGAACTACTTAACAGTCTCAGAAGTTGTAGTAAAGATTCCGTAGTTAATTTCAGGGACTTTTCTCGGAAAGTTTTTGGAAATGCGCAGTAGTTGCCAATGGTTGCTACAGCACAACAAAGATGTGTTGTATCCGTCTGAGCTGTTATCAAATCATTAGGACCTTTACTTTAATCATGTAATTAATGGTGTTTCTTTTTTTTTTTTTTAATAAGATGGATCCTTATGTACTTCACTGCAAACTAATAGCACTGTTCATAATAGTATGAACATACATACATTAGTATGAACATAACACCATAATAACTTGTAACCATGACACTATGTCTGACAAAGTCATGAGATCATAATGACATCACTAAACATTAATTACTCATTCAGTCACTCGCATTGATATTTTGATGATGAATCCTATAGAAGCCAGTGTTCCATAGGAGCAACAATTGCTATGTGCCAAACAGTTTTATGCAAAAGTTTGGGCAGAAAAATAACATTTTGTTGATTTAAAAAAAAAAAAAGGTACAGTGTCTAGGATATGGAACATAAAATACAATATTCATTCATGCATAGTTACTTTTTATGTCATAAATTGAATAACAATCACCATTGTAACATGTGTAAAGTTTGGGGACCCTGCATAGTCAGTTCTTAGTAACACCCCCTCTGACAGGTGTAACAGCTTCCAAACGCTTTTTATAGCCAGCAAAAAGGGTTTCAATTCTAGAATTGGAGATTTTCTTTCACTCTTCCTTGCAAAAGGTTTCTAGGTTTTTAATATTCTTGGACCGTCTTGCATACACAGCTCTTTTAAGACCAATCCAAAGATTTTCAATGATGTTAAAGTCAGGGGACTGGGAGGGCCTTTCCAAAACCTTCAGCTTGTGTCTCTTGAGGTAATCCAAGGTGGATTTGGAGGTATGTTTAGGATCATTGTCCTGTGGTAAAAGCCATCCTCTTTTCAGCTTCAGCTTTGTACAGACGGTGTGATGTTTGCTGGTATTTAGTGGAATCCACTCTTCCCTCCACCCGTGCATTGTTTTCTGTGCCACTGGCTACAACACAGCCCCAAAGCATGATAGATCCACCCCCATTCTTACCAGTTGGCAAGGTGTTCATTTCATGAAATGCTGCTCCTGTTTTTTTTCTCCAAACATACCTTTGTTGATTGTAGCCAAAGCACATGTTTCCAAAATGCACCAGGTTTTGTAGATATTCTGTTGCATACTTCTGACTTTGGATTTTATGATGAGAACACAGATAAGGTTTTCGTCTACTGAAAAAAGAAACAACAAAATAAAAAAACAAGAGGGAGTGGGTTGTGCATCACAGCTCATGGTACTGGAAAATAAAGTATTAAACAAAATAAGTTTATGGCCACACAAACACAAATTTCTCTGCATAGCATGTTGTTCAGTAAAAAAGTATTCTATGAAACCTACAGTAGAGTAGAATTTTGTTGAACCTTTAACACAAAAGGCACAATTTCTGGGCTCATGTAGGAAAATGTAACTTGGTGGAGAGCATTCAACTTGAGAAATGTTTTTACCATCAGACAGCCAAGTTTCTTTTAGCAGGAAAAAAGCCAATATAGTAAGAAATAATGAAATAATTGAATATGAGCAATTTGTTAGCAAGTGACGTGAAATTGAGCAAAGCAAAGCTAATGTGCTCTAATTGGTTATTAGCCCTGACAGTGCGGCCACAGTGAACAAGGGAGAAATTATCCATGTTAACAGATCTATGAAGTAGATGAGTGTGTGGCCTGTTATTGAGAATTACTGGGATGTCAGATACAGGGCCAGGATTAGGAGGTCTGTGTTGGGATAGTCAGTCAGTTGATACACTACTAATGTGTAGATAAGTCGAGTTTCCAGTAACTTTGTGCTCTTCCTATTGGGGTGAAGGTTGTCATTTCTGAAAACATCTCTACTTTCCCAAAAGGTTGTTTCTACCAGGAGCTCAAAGTTCTGTTGAAGTTTTAAAGCAGTTATATTCCTCAAAATATGATTATGAAATTCCTAATTGAGAAGAACCCAGCATCTCACAGTGAGATTAGAGGGTATACCACTGTTACTACCACTTCTACTTTTACTGCCGCTACAAAGAAGAATACATCAGATGTATGTAATACTTACCTAAAAGTCATTCTTTCATAGTGCTTTACAAAAATGTTCTAGAAGATATACATTACATTGGGCTTATATTTATAAGTCAAATGAGATTCCTTTCTTTTTTTAAATTGTTAAATGATTGGTTCACATTTTTTTCAAGTCTGTCTTTTAATCAATACTCGCATGCCCATATGTTGAGTGGAAGTGTTATTAGTCAAAATTCACAGTCATGCAAAAAAGGCTTAAAAAAAGGAGTTATCCAAAATAAGTGTATCATCCAAATTATTCTTTTTAGCCTAAAATGATTAATTCTCCTCTGAATTACTAGCTATATTTGTAATATCAAATGCTCAATAATGAATTGCAACAACACGTGCATGGTTCGGTAATGCCATGCTTGTTTCCAGCCATCATATATAAGACAAATGAGTCTCTGTTAGCAGTTTCTAGTCAACCAAGTCAGCGGGCAATCTCATAGCACTTAGCTGCGTTGAGCAATAATGCTACATACTGTATTTACCTCAGGAGTCGACCTCATTTAAACACTGCTAAAGGTTACAGAGGATCTGCCAGTGTAATTTGGTCCTCTGCAACTGCACAGAGGCATGGTATGCCACATCCATTTCTCTCAATTCCCAGTCTACCAACCTATAATCTTCTTCTCTCTCACTATTTTCTCTAAGTCTTGGAGTTGGTCAACAATGACATTTTTAAAACCAAAAAGGGACTATAGCAAAATAATGAAATGGTTGTTTTGCCTTTACATAATGTAGCATAACAAAGCAGAGCAGATTTAATATACTACTCAAATAAAGTAGCTTATATTCATAATTTTCGTGCTCTTTTGTCGAGGGGTCCCCTTGCTTGTACCATTTTTGAGGACTAAAATTAAATTCTGCTCTGTCTTGGTTCAAGAAACGAGTTATCAGCTCCAAAGTCAGTACTGTTGCCAATCTTTTATGTTATGCACAACCTTTAGTGATGCAACTTCTGAGTGGGTGTTCTGGATGAGCATGCCACTCATGCACCAAGGGCTGTTATCTGTGGAACAGCCTTTTAGTCTATAAGAGAAGTTGAGCAATGACAGCAATGTTGCTGCTTTAATAATAGAATTCGCCAAATTTTGTGGTAGCCATGATATCAACAAACAATATTCTATGGTACTTAATTAAGAAAAATTTGAAGATAAAGAAAGTTAATTAATTAATATAGTTAATACATTTGTTTTCTCCTGGATTGTGCTTTTTCAATATTGAGTCTCTGTTGGAATGAATGTGTTTTTTGTGAATTTGCAATGATTGACGGTATTTGTCATTTGGTATTTTCTTGATTTGAGTAACAAAAGTATTTCAGATTTTTTTTTAGAAGTTCTTAACCATTGCTCTACATTGTGGTTGCCACTGTTTTGTACATATTTTTGATATTTGCAATTTAATGTTTGATGAGACAAACATTTTCTGGTCATTAGAATTCATATTATCTCCAACAAAAACCTGAAAGGCCTCTTTAGCATATCAAAATGGTCCCACAACAGAATCTGATTCCGTATTTATCTGCAAATGGAAATTTCCTGGTCAGACATGCATACAATCACCAACACCTGGCCGTTTCTGCCTGGTAAACTTCAAAACAATTTAATATTTTAACCGAAGCCTGCACTAAAACAGACCCATCTGAACAACTAACCTACAGGGAGTAGAGGAGATATTGTTTTATCATGAGAACTGGCCTCAAGGCCGCCGATTGCAACAACAAAGCACCTCAGATCTCTGTTAAAGGGTCAATGAACCATATCACAAATAACAGTTTGTCAGTTACTACTCCTGGTATTGATGCATGCAGTTGGTTTTATGTCTTATGAGATATCTGTGAAATTGATATCATCGTTGTTCAGGAGTGAACGGTTTGTTTGTGCCCCTGAAAGTATCGAAAAATACATTGGAAAACATAACAGCAATATGTATCTCAAAACAATCCAAGAGATTGGAACAAGAGTCTCAGAGCGGGTGATGGTACCATAGTTCCAACAAAAACTTCACAGTGAGGTCTGTGGGAAAGGACGCGAAGGAATCAATTTCCATGTTCTTTTACTTACTCACTCACTCACTCACTCACTCTTTCACATTGAAGCATGCACTGTACAAATCCCTATCTCCATGATGATAGAAGGTGTGGTCTGGAATGGAGAGGAAGTGCACCATTATGAACAAACACACACTCAAACATACTGAAGTCTTTCCTCGGCTCTCTAATTAATGGCTTTGTAATTCTTGATTGACTCACTGGCCCAAGTATGTCCATACACATGCTGTACATATCATTCTTTATATCATTACTCTCCTGATCCATGTTGTTTGTGTTGCCCGTGAGCTATCCACGGTCTTGGACAGGAAGGTGAAGATTTATCAACCCGAGCATGTTATTCTGAGTGTAATGACTGCATTAATTAGGAAAAATCAAAACAACAAACGCGTCTCCCTTGTTGATGGCATCAAGAATCCGGCCCTGAGGCTTTTGCGATTTTAGTTATTTAGCTGACACACTTTCAAGAATGACATACAAATACTTGACAGGAATACATTTCCAAATTTCATTCCTTTCTCCAAGGACTTTCTGTAGTATTGCTCTTTCCCAAAAATAAAATACTCTTGACAATGACATGTACAAATTAACATCACCATGTGTTGGTGACGCTAAGGCTTTACAGCCTTTATGTGTATGTGCAGAACAATGGTTTTACTTTAAATAATTGTAATTTCTATGCCCAAACTGGATGACATTGCTAACATTGTTGTATCAGACTGAACAACGCTCCCCCCAAGAGCCTCAGAAACACTGTGCTGTTTTGTCTTTTTCTGTTGTCTTTTACAGACTGATTAGTTCTACCTGTGACCAGTAAACTGACCATGAAGTTCTCCCTTTTTAAAAGTGTTTTAAGTTTTGTCTGTCACATGGGTCTAGTATGTGACCTTGCAGCAACTTTGTGGTCTTTAGTTACTGCAAAATATAGCCTCATTTCGATTGATGGTTTTACTGTGTTTGAGTTATGAAAAAGAGTTTACAGGCTTTGTTGGGCTAAATTTGTGAGTAGTACTGTAGTTTCCAGTTGTTTACTATATAATCATGGTTGTTGGAGCTGTAATTAAATGCAGGCTTGATATTGTAGAACATGTGATGTCTGATGTTTTCTAACTGTTTTCTTTTTTCTTTTCTTTTTGCCTCCTACCTTTCCTTTCTACTGTTTTCTTCCTTTTTGTCTCTCTTTACTGTTTCTCATATATAGAGTTGGTCCTATCCAGACTGGACTGAATTCTGTTGTTGCTTGGTTGCAATGCAGACTGTCTTGTAGAGACTTCAGCTGTGAAAGTTCACCATCAACATATTTTGTTTGATCAAGCTCTAGCTTTTTAAAGGTACAGTCTCTCTACTATTATTTAAAAAGAATCCAAATTCAAGGTCCTGAATTCTGTACATTTAAATATATAATTGCTTCCATTTATTTTATTGTAAACTGCTGATTTAAAATCTGCAAATGATTATTGGTTACTTTTCTTTAGGCCCTACTCATGTTTTCATTTTCTCTGCTCCTCTTGCAGAATCAAATGTATCCGTGAAGCTGTCTCATCACTTCTCTCAGTGGGCATTATGTTGACCCTAATCTAAACCCATCGACACCCCATCCCTTCCTTTCCCTCCCATCTCCCCTCCCCGCACCCTTTCCCAACTCCATCATGACCAGCCTCAAGCGTTCTCAGACAGAGCGCTCGGTCGGGGGCTCAGTGCCGGCTTCTGATGAGTTCTATACCCGCCGCCTTCGACTGCCCAATGGAGGGGCACCACCACCCCGCAGTGAGAGCGCCCACATTTCCTCTTCCTCCACCACCGGCACAAACCCCGGTGTCCCCAAGATGGGAGTTCGGGCTCGTGTGGCTGACTGGCCCCCAAGGAAAGATGGGGGAGGAGGAGGTGTTTGGCATATCACTGTGGAAACTGACTCACCCAGCTCCACCATCACCAGCTCTTCAGGATCAGGAAGCGGAGATAGAGAAAGACTTGGAGGAGGAGGTGGTGGAGGTGGTGGAGGAGGTGGAGGAGGTGGAGGTGGTGGTGGTGGTGGTGGTGGTTGTGGAAGCGGTGGCAGTGGGGGAGGGGGGATGTCAGCCGTCACAGCCCACAGCAATCTGTCGGCCAAGCTGGGCCACCTGATAAGCCCTCAGGACTCATCCATGCTCCGCAACATCCACAACACACTCAAGAGCAAGATGCAAAGCAAGGGGAAGGACAATCGTTTTCTGTCACCAGATGGTTATCTAGGCTCACCTCGCAAAGGCATGAGACGCATCCGCCAGCGGAGTAACAGTGATATAACTATAAGTGAGCTGGATGGGGATGGCAATGAGGGCTGGTCCTTCTCTGGGTGGACACCCATGCACCGTGAGTATGGCAGCACTTCCTCCATCGATAAACATGGTGTGTCAGGTGAGAGCTTCTTTGACATGCTAAAAGGATACCAGTCCTCTGAGGCCCCTGATCAGCGAAGTCCAGCTCCAGAGAGGCTAACTGAGCTCCTTACCGTGGCCCCTGTAAAACAGGCTGCCCTGGACTTGCCAGATGGACCTTTGGGGCCAACCAGAGGTAGTCCTGCCAGTCGGCTTAAGGAAAGAGAGAAGCACTTGAAGAGGAGGTCAAAGTCAGAGACGGGGGGAGAGTCAATTTTCCGCAAGCTACGCAGTGTGAAGGTGGAGGGTGACACATCAAGGGCTGGTTCAGATGTTGAAGATGGGGGGAAAGGAGATGAAAGTGGCCCTCCACCCAAACCCTGGCTATGCCAAAAAGGCTTTTCCCATTTTGATGTCCAGTCTCTACTCTTTGACCTCAATGAGGCCATCCAGAGCCGGCAGTCGGGGGCCAAACGCAAGAACACCACTACTGGTGCCTCGGCTGCCGCGGCTGCCTCTGCTTCTGCTACATCATCCCTCTCCTCCAATCAGAGTGCAGGGTATGGGTCACCCTGTGGCTCACAAGAGGAGCTGAGCAAAGATGGGACAGGAGGAGGACACGGTACCAACCCTGCCTTGGACCCAGGTGACGACAAGAGCAATGACTTGGTGCTCAGCTGCCCATGTTTCAGGAATGAGATTGGTGGAGAGGGTGAGAGGAACATCTCTCCTGCTAAACAGGTTGGTTTTGTAAGAGAATAGGATGACTGGATTTTTATAAAGAATATCTCTAAATATGGGTATTTTTCTTAATTCCTGTCAAGATTTCTCACTGGGGTTCAACAGACCACCTTAGACCAACACTGAAAATCACAGTTTAACACAACATATTAAAAATGTACTGCATATTTAAGTGTGATTTTGTGGTTTAGGTTACTTGCTTTACTTTTGTTCTTGTCTTGCACCCTCCAGCAGGGCAGCATAGGTAGTGGTGGGAGCTCAAGCAATTCCTCTGGCAGCACAGAGGAAGGACCTTTGGAGAACACCCTCACTACTCATTTCACCAACGCTGGTGTGGCTGTGTTGGAGGCCCCTAAAGATGGACCAAGCCAACATGCTGACAGGTCCAAACGATACATTGTGGAGCATGTTGACCTTGGTGCCTATTACTACCGAAAGTACTTCTACCTTAGAGGTAAGCATAATATTATGTAGAGTATGGGCTTATATTAATAGATTCATATTTCTTGTCCTTAAATAGCTGTTTCTCCATCTCTGGTGTGGAAGATTTCAGTCTTAAATACTATTGAATGTATACTGTATATACAATTTTTATTTTCAGATATACCCATTAGAAAAAAACCTTTTTTTTAGTAGTCAAGATTTAGCTGGTGCAGCATTTGTAAAATATCCAGTATTGATTGAATTTCATTCTGCATTTCAGCAAGAAAAAAAAGATATGTAGATAACAGTAGAGGAGAAGTTATTTTTCTCTTCTCTTGTGTAATTTCCTCTTTCCTTCACATTTTCCCTTAATGTCTATCCCCTCCCATCACTCCCTCTCACCCCCTAGAACACTGGAACTATCTGGGGGTAGATGAGAATCTGGGCCCAGTGGCAGTGAGTCTGAGGAGGGAGAAGTTGGAGGAAAACAAGGAGCATGGCCAGCAGTACAGCTACAGGGTCATCTTCAGAACGAGTGAGGTACATTGAAATGCATGACTCTCTTACACCTTCTACACTGACATACATCATGTTTCATCGTCTTCATTTGAGTGTTTTATTTAAAGTGTCTCTAATTAATCGTTCCATTCACCAGGATATACAGTATTTGTAGCTGTTCCCTTTGAAACCATGAATGCTCATGTTCACAAATGTGTCAATATTCAGTACACTCTGTACTGACTAATGTTACTGAGAAGCTATTATGAGTTCACATTGTGTGGGCGTAAACATATAGGATCTGCACCCAGCCTTGCTTATTGAGAAACCCAGTTGGAGGGAAGAGGACATTATAAAAGCTTCAGCTCGATGTTATCAGATGTAGCTTCTTCAAGACCTTCGGTGACACCGCCTACATTCCCTGACACCTCCGCAAATTGTGTGTTGGATTTTGTTTGTAATTAAATCTCCAAAGCTCAATTTGCATTGAGAGCAAATCTTTTGTGAATCCCTCTAGCTAGAGCTGCTGCAGTTACTGCATTACAACAGTAACATCACGCCCACTGCAAAGTCAAGCTGATCACTGCTTCAACATAAAGAGTGACGGGCCTGCCGAATACTGACCAATATTGCTGCTGCAAAGTCGGCCTCTTAAAGACAGACATTTAGACAATGAAGGCTGTAAAGAATAGACTACTGCAGGAATGAATGTATTTGAAAAGTTTACCGTGTTGTTCTGAATATAAGACAGTTTCTTTTACTCTGGAAATATGTCTGAAAGAGTAGAGTTGTAGTAGAAGTGTTTTGCTTGTCTAGAACTTAAGGAGTTTCTGACGGCTCATGTAAACGGGTTTTTCTGCCACAGAGGAAATACATTCATGACAAGTGAAAACAAGTCCAAAGCATACAGTATGTCAAGCTGCCAAATACCACTCTCAGTGATGATAAGGAGCTCAAAAAGACAAACAAAGTCTTATAAATGCCAACCGCTGGAGTAAAAGTATTTTTTTCAAAAACAGGTGTTGAAAAGGCAAGTTCATCTTATTATCAGGGTCTCATTATATTCACACCAATGCCGTATTTAGGAACAGATTATTTTATAACATCTCAGGTTGAAATATATATATATTTTTTTTAAATGTCATTTACTGCAGTGGTTTTGAATGGCTTCACTAATTTATGCAGTAAGGAAAAAAATCAACCCAGTGGCAGCTCTACCTCTAGCCCTTGCTGCCATCTCCTCCTATAGACATACTAGAACCAGAGATCCATGTCCTCATTCCCTGAGCTGAACGCCCACCCACCATCTTTGTCAGCCTTCATCTGTGAAGGACTGAGCTGTGCCATTTCGCAGCTAAACGAGACTAAAATAGCACAAAAGGTATTTTAGTGGAAAAGGAAAAGCATTGCTCTCGTATTGAAGCACACCATGAGTAATAGCCCTTCCAATCTCTTGGGATGACGCACGACCTACTGTGCTATGTTTTCCTCTATTTTCTTCCCTTCTCTTCTCTTCCTCTCTCCTCTCTAATTGCTATTTTCAGAGCAGGGAGCCAGGCAGGTGTAGATATATATGTGTGTGACTGTGTGGGAGGGAGTGGGATGCACTGATATTGAAGAGACAAGTCCAGTGTCCACTGAGGAGAGTTGTTGTCCTCTCTTAAGTTAGAGTGCTTCTCTTATTCAGTTTGTGTAACCTAGAGAGTGTTAGCACCATTATTGGTTCTACTGAACAACATATGAAGATACACATAACAGACAGTTTTTTAAGAGCCATGGACCCACTACAGATATCCAGCTCTATTTGTTCATGATAGATATTCAGGTCCTGGTCCTTCTACAGTCCTCTTGATTTATTCATGGAAGTCCTCTTTGAGTTTGTTTTAGCCTGAAGGCTAAGAGTTTTTAATAGTGGAAACCACAGCAACAAAACCTACAAGTTCTTTATTCTTTTTTCTAGCCAGACCTTCACACTTTGTTTTCCCTGTAGCCACACAAAAAATGGTCTGGCAGAATGCATTTTTAAGCCTGGATTTTGAACAGAAAATGATTAATTTCATGAGTGATTCTGAGCCCCTGATGTTGCACTGTCCATGATTATAACTTCAGATGAGCCCACTTAAATTACAATTGTGCAGTCCTAAAGACTTCATCACAGGCATCCTTACAGCCTTCTAAACATAGACCTACTGGTGTGATGGCTGGGCAGTTTTGCTGTTGTCAGTCATAGAGAACCAAAAGAACCAAACACACTGCACACTGCAGAAAGGGAAGGAACTTTATGGTAATGTTCACAACCAAGAAATATCAGTACTGCAACATCAATTAAGTTTCATCCACTAAAGACAAAATCACATTGGGACGTGTTTAAGAATGTTTTACATTTTGTGGCTGACACCTGAGAAACCATTAAGAAAAAATGATGGTCAATGGAGAAAAAAAAAATTGTATTGAATTTGAGTTACTAATACAATCATATACACTGATCAGCCAAAACATTAAAACTACTGACGGGCGAAATGAATAACATTAATTATCTTGTTACAATGGCACCTGTTAAGAGGTGGGATATAAAAGGCAGCTCGTGAATAGTCCGTTCTTGAAATTGATGAGTTGAAAGCAGGAAAAATGTTAAAGGGAGAGTGAAAGGATCTGAGCAAATTTGGGACTTTGACAAGGGGCCAAATTGTGATGGCAGGATGACTGTGTCAGAGCATCTCCAACACAGCAGGTCGTGTGGGGTCTTCCTGGTACGCAGTGGTCAGTACCTACCAAATGTAGTCCAAGGAAGGACAATTGATGAACCTGTGACAAACCTTACTTTGACATGAACCACCAAAATATTGTTGCAGACCAAGTGCACCCCTTCATGGCAGCAGTATTACCATGAATGGGGTGTATGTATCTAGTATAGTGTAATTGTTATTTTTGTATTACTGCCAGTTGTTTAAATAATGGGTTGTAAGTCATTTTCACTGCAAATGACTTCGATTGAGTGACTTTGAGATTTTATTATCAAAATTAAAAGTTGTTCTGATCCATACTTTTGCTACTTTCTCGGTTGCCTCGTCTCCAGTTGAACACCCTGCGTGGCTCCATCATAGAAGATGCAGTACCTTCCACATCAAAGCACGGTCTAGCGCGAGGCTTGCCCCTCAAAGAGGTGCTGGAGTATCTGGTGCCTGAGCTGAATGCTCACTGCCTCCGCCTGGCACTCAACACACCCAAGGTCACTGAGCAGCTGATGAAGCTGGATGAGCAGGGGGTAAGTAAACACAAACAGTGCTTTTACAGTCAGTGTTTTCCAGTAAGCTGATATCTTAAATGTCATGTTAACAAGACACCTGGTTACCATAATTCAGGTAGAGGTTTAGAAAAACCTGACTTCCTCATGTAGATTTCTCCCGGAGACCACTGATTTCTCGGCCATGTGAAAGGGCAAACAGATTTCTAATTGGCTAATAAGTCAATTCAAAGCCTGACTAAACCAAATCTAACACAAAGTAGGGTGTATAAATCTAATTAAGCTGATTTTCATAGCTGCTCCCTTGACTATTTGCTTTGTGAAGAGAGGCTGTGCTCTGTCTGCCCTCTGCCTGTACTCTTCTCTCACTGTGCTGTCAGTCTGCCATGACAGACACACACACACACACACACACACACACACACACACACACACACACACACACACACACACACACAGGTGTACTTTAAGCTCAAAGGTGGGACTTTTTCCTCCCCCATCTGGCGACCAGAGTAACTACAAAAATACTGTCGACATGCTTACGTCATAGGCCCCACAGTAGCCTACTACTGCTACTGTATAAATTGTTTTTGGCATCACATCCCTCACAAAATTGCTTTCACTTTTACTATCAGAATTTGATCCATTCAGTCTGATAATATTTGGAAAGTCTGTACAATTTAATTATTTTATCCCCAATCAAATTAGCAGAGTGGTAAGTGGAGAATAGCTGCCTCGGGTGGCAGAAGTCTGCATTGCGCATGCTCTACTGTAGAGCATTAAACACAGAGATTTATCCGGCAGTAATGGGCTTAATCAACATTGTGTGAACTTGTTTGGAAAAGGCTTTAATGTAACGGCATTCATTAATATGTAAAAGTTCAGCAATGCAGGTTTATGTAACTTTTGGGGCAGAAATCAGTGTTTACTAGTTGTGGACATGGCTTTACATAAGCCAGCCCCAGTTAATTGGTCTTAAGTGTAGTGTGTGTCCCTGAAAGTGACCCAAAAATACCCAAACAAATGCACACAGACACAGACACAGACACAGACACACACACACACACACACACACACACACACACACACACACACACACACACACACACACACACACACACACACACACACACACACACACACACACACTTCAACCTTAAAAAAAAAAAAAAAAGCTCTTTGATACTCATGCTCCCTGATGCAATCATCAGAGCTGAACTCTGAAAATGTCAACATGATTTTGCTGGAAAATGGCACAGCGATCACCGCAGTACAACCCAAAGTGGTTACTCCTAAAATGCCAGCATGAATTCTCCCTAAAATGTCAACATGGTGACATAATTTCTAAACAAAAATATGCTTGTGTCTCCCCTTTTCAACAACAACCGCAACAATCTCTATTCCCTATACAGCTGAGTTTCCAGCGAAAGGTGGGGGTGATGTACTGCATGGCAGGCCAGAGCAGCGAGGAGGAGATGTACAACAACGAATCAGCTGGTCCTGCACTGGAGGAGTTCCTTCATCTTCTGGGGGAGAGGGTTAGACTCAAAGGCTTCACAAAGTACCGGGCCCAGCTGGATACCAAAAGTATGTACATGCCAGAAATCACAAGTTGTCTTACAACTACAGTGTAAAATATTTGCCTACTGTTAAATTCACACATACACACACAGCAGCGTAAACTGAGATTGATACACACTAAGCAGAAGTTCTCTTGATTAGAATAGTCTTAAATTCAGTCGCCCTACAAGCATTTGATAGATTGTAGCTTACAAGAGGTGATCAACTTCATTAACATGATATGAAAGTCCAAGGCAGTGCATTAAGAGGGGTAAAATGGAACATTAGATTGAAATAAATTGTGTTAGGACACTTAGACAATATCATTCATATTGCCATTGGCTGCGGCATCTTTGAGACTTTGTTGCTTCCCTAGCCCCTCTCTAAACCTCAGCCTACTTTAATCATTTTGGCTTCCGTTCAGTGTTTCTTCCGTCTTTTCTCCCTGCACTGCTTTAAATACAAAGGTTCCTTTAATATCAGATATGTGACAGATGATCTTTGGTGTCAGATTATCCTGTTGGGGTATAGATTCCAATTCCCTGTGTGTTTCTACCTGGGGCCTCTTTTTAGAACATATGCATTTTCTGTAGATAAGATCGATTTCCACCTTATGTGTGCATCTTTTCTTAGCCTTTTAATATATTTCACTCCATATTTTCCTAAAATCAATGAAATTATTCCCCATAATGCTTTGTGAGTCAAAAACTCTCCCAGTCACTTTTTGCAGGACATATAATACAGCCTTCAGTAGCCTCTAGTAAATTACATACAGCCATACAAAGTACTCCCCATAGAATGAGTGTAATTAATTGAGGTATACTAGCTGGGTTAAGTATGGCCTTTAAAAGACCTTGTGACTGTTTTGTTCTCTGAATAGAGTGCATCGATAGACTGCGGAGGTGGTTATTAGCATTCAGTGGACAGAGCCTGTTAAGTGCTGAGGGAACACCGGGCCATCTGATCAGCAATTGTGGCAGAGGATGAGAGGGGAACATAAAGTTGTTTGGTTATAATTTTTCATAGCAGGAGGCTATTTATAGTGGAGATGTTTAAAATTTAGTCAGGACTGTTTCAATTGTGAAAAACTTTCTCATTTGACTACTTTTCATGGTTTCACACTAAGGACTATATTACTAAGGAAAATATAGTACTATTGTATTTTTGTATTGTATTCAGAATCATGTCAAAGTCTCATTTAATTGTGTCCCTTTCAGCGGACTCAACGGGCACCCACTCCATGTACACCACTTACAAGGACTATGAAATCATGTTCCATGTGTCCACCATGCTGCCCTACACGCCCAACAATAAACAGCAGGTAAGTAAATATGAGTACCTCACTGTTATACTTATACTAATGTCATACTTAAAATCTCTGTGTTCAATAGTATTATTCTTTTCTTTAATGATTGAATTTAGGCATCATGATCTATAGGACATGTGGGAGGGTAAATATAACCAGGGCACTTTTTCAGCTGGTTTTGATATGTGTTTTAGCTAAGAAGATTTTCTAAACTGTAAATTCTGTGTTTTCATAGAAAAATATTTATGTTAGTCAGTTTTTCTGCCATGGATGTATGTGCACTGGAGCTTATTGCTTGCATAGCCTTCAGCATGTAAGCAGCTTAATATCTAACCCTGGTTTCTACTGGTGTTTTTGAACTTTTCCAGCTACTGCGGAAGCGTCACATTGGGAATGACATCGTCACGATTGTGTTCCAGGAGCCCGGGGCACTCCCCTTCACCCCCAAAAACATTCGCTCACACTTCCAGCACGTCTTTGTGATTGTGCGGGCACACAACCCCTGTTCCGAAAACAGCTCTTACAGGTGAGATGCACTAAAACCACATTCATGTGTACGGTGCGTAGTTCAGTTTACTAGAGTTAGCTAACCTAGTTTAACCTTCAGGGATTATCTGATGGTGTTAAAAAATGTGGTGTCAAAGAACATCATGTTATAAGATCTTAAACAGAGAAAGACACAAATAATTTAGTCTAAATGCTTCCCAGAATGTGAATGTGATAGAAAAACTGAACGGAATTAGAACACACATTCAGGCCAGTGTTGTACACACAGTTGGATTTAGTCTAAATAGGTGATTCAGACGTCTGGCTTACCTATGGTATGACTTTTACCTCATGAATCCCTTTTCATCATTGCTGAAACAATATTGTTATCTTTTGCCTCAAAAAGTTGTACATCTCTCATTGCCTTTGTACTCCCATTACACCATCATAGAGTAGGCTGTGAGTGTTGAGAGCCCTTTCTACAGCTCACGATTCATCCCCACATTCTCAGAGATGTGTAATATGAAACACAATGTACCAGCATGGAGTCGTTTTTAAGAAATAATGAACATTCCGCCTTTCTTCCATTTCTTGTTTAAAACTGTTGAGCTGTGAAGGACATTTGAATTTTTTTTTTATGTCTTCCCCTGTCTTGTTATCTAGTTTTCTGTTGTTCTCTTATCTTGCTCTCTATGACTCTTCCTCCCTGTCCCATTAATGGGTGTTTTAATTGCTGTCTGAGCACATTGTGTGAGGTCTTAATTGTCCCCCATGGGGCTACTTCGTTACTGAGCAACCACACACACACACTAACACTAACAAAGAGCCCAACAAAGGAGTTGAATGTAGTGCAAATATTGTGTTCACATGCCTTCTGTACTTCACAAAGGGGAATTAAGTTTTATGAAGTCAGAAACTAATTTCACACAAACTATAGAGGTGAAACATGAGGTTTCACTAGGGAAGGGAATTTGCCTTTTGAGTCAACATGTATTCAGGGGTGCAAACTCGTCACATATCAGCAAAATTTGCTGTTTTAAATCCAGAATTGGTCATTTGTTTGATTCGTGGTGATCCACACAGTTTTTGAAGGTGTTTTTGTGTGTGTGTGTGTGTGTGTGTGTATTGGGGGATCGAGATCAATTGTTGGAATTCAACATGAGAGAATAACAACTGTAGGATTCATATAATTGTTTTTTAAATGTTCAATCAGTAAAAAAAATGTACAAGTTCACAATTTGCCTACCAGTTGAGATTAAATACGATACTAGTAAGCCCAATCTGCAACTATGTGAAATTTCTGCATAACCTAAACATGGATGTGGGTGGATGTGTTTCAAGGCCAGGCAGCACAGTTGAATAAAAACACAATTAATCTTGTTTTTCTATCAGAATGAAACTTAATCATGTTGACCCACATAATATATTTCTGTATTGTAACCTTTATTTTTAATTATGCAAATGCTGCAAACTCATGAAATGAGTCGGAACAAATATGGCAATATCAGTGTGTTGTCTTCCATTAAGTTTATGTTATTAAATTATCTTATTACATTAGCTCTAGGGTGAGTTTTTCTCCTATATCCTCATGCCAAAAATCGAAAGTAAATCTACATTTTAAAACTGATATTTTGATTCTGATATTTTGGTCACCTTTTTCACCCCTGATGTGAATGCACCCCTGTGTGTTATATAAGGATGACCCAAATGCTTTGAAGCTTCTTGACGTGTGTTATTCTTTTCTTAAGGTTCCCTCTTCACAGAACATTAACATAAATACACAGAGCAGAGGAATACAGCACACTTCCATCATACTATGTAGTGTGGCTCTGCTCTGTGACAGCCTCCTACTTTGGTAGTCAGTTTGGTGTAGGTACAAGAGGGATTTTATCAATTACTTTCTTCACTAGATGGCTCAAAGTGGGCCAGGCTCAGTGAAGATAGAGCTGTAGGAGAGCTGTTGGCTTCCATATACCTACACCTCCCTCATCCATTTTGTTAGATCTGGAGATGAAGGACGAGGGGAAAATGACTAAATTAGACCAGGACTACATTTGTTTGGAAATGTCAACAAAGATTTTCCCAACTGACATCCTAATTCACACCGACCTACTACAGTATGACATTGCTCTGCTAGCTACTATAAGCTGATAGTCAAGTGCAGATTTATAAGGTTGCAACTAATCATGATTTATTTTCCTTATTTAGTAACTCGACGATTATTGTCTCCATTATATTTTGTCTGTGTAGGTAGTACGAGGTGATAGTGGATGATTGAGTTGAACATAACCCCCAAGAATATGTTTGGTATAGTGTGAAAAGTTTCCAACCTTTTCTTTAAAAATCAAATCCTGCACCCCACTGATAATTTCTTAATGATAGATTTATGTTGTATATACTTCAGCTCCAGCTGTTAAGAACACATTGTGGTATATGCCTTCACTAAAACAGCCGCTCAGTAAGCCTTCCTCTAAATAGTGTATATTATAAATGATTAATGCGTTGAGGACTAGTAGACAAAAACATATTATACGTACCTTCCCCACAACCACTCACACACACACACACACACACACACACACACACACACACACACACACACACACACACACACACACACACACACACACACACACACACACACACACAGACCCCTCTGAGCCACCCACTCCAACAGGTATTGACATGCTCTTTTTCTTGCCCTGGCTCAGTGGGCAGCAGGTCGTGGATACTGGAAAAGCGGAGCTGCCCACACACTGGATATTTATAAGACCACAAATCACTGAAAACCACAGGAATGTGCTCTTTCATTTCTATAGCCAAACCTCCTGCCATGAGGATCACACAGCAGCCACACAGCTTAGCAGTCCCCTCTGCACTACCTTGTCCTTTCCCCCCCCCCTCTCTCTCTCTCTCTCTGGCTGTCTCACCCTCAACCTCTTTTCAAGATTAAAGAGATTTTATTTGTCACACATGCATACAAGTGCGTATAGTGAAATGTTGCGTCAAGAGCCCAGGCAGTGTGCAATGCAGGTATATGAAATTATAAAAGCTAGGCTAATATTTACAAAAATCTATACCCATATCTGTAAATGGAAGAGCTAACAAAACAGTTAATAAAACTATTGATAAAGAGACAACAGTATTTAAACAGAAATTGTAAGTACACTATACAACCAACCCTAACCCTAACCCAACTATACAAAATAGTAAAAAAAACTTTTATAAAATAAACAAGTCAGTTAAGGTGGCAACATTGTATAAATGGCAGTAGTGCAAACTATAGCATGATGTACATAGGTGAAGTCCTTGTGTGTATTTCCTTTCTAGGGTTTTATTGTTCATTGTTCATGGCTCTGATAGCCTGTGGGAAGAAACTGTTCCTCAGTCTCTCAGTGTGCGATTCGTGGCTGTGCAGGCATTTGCCTGATTGTAGCCACACAAACAGTCCATTGCTGAGGTGGTGGTGGTCCTTTACCATCCTCCTAGCTGTGCTGACGCACCTCCTGTTGTATAGGCTATGCAGGGAAGGGAATGTGGTACTCGTAGTGTGCTCAGTCAATCATACGATCCTCTGCTATCACTCTGGAGCTTGTTTTCTACTCCTTTGTTAAGTAAATAATGTTGTTTTAATGCCAGTTGTTTATTGACGTTAGCAGGAGAAACTCAATGCCCTGATGGACCTTTAATTTCATATGTATGTAGTGGGCCATAAGGATCACTTTAAACATACTGCCCAATGAAATTATTAAAGTAGCACTAAATGATTCCATCCTACACTTTTTGAGCCAAATACGTGATATCTAAGAGATTTTCCTACTGCACATGCTTATTAGCTATAGGATAGGCAGTTTTGGGTCATGCCACAGATCTTGTGTCAACGGGTAGGCTCAAGTTGCAGAACTAGCTGGCCATATGTGTGGGTGGCGGGGCGGGTATGATATTGCACATCTTGGTCTTGAAAATCAAACCCATGCAGAACTCTGCGTCAGAATGCTCTGCACTATAGCAGAGTAGAAAGATAGCAGGACTTTCTCTAAGACCTTGAATTTCCTCCATCCACCCTGAGGTTGAATGGTCAGAAAATCCAGGATCCAAGTGCACAGAGGTTTGTGTAGACCCTGGTTAGTTTACTGGCCAGTCTGAATGGGACAATAGTGTTGAGTGTTGAGCTAAAGTCTATTAACAGTTATCTAATATAGCCCACTCCGCTGTTGTCAAGGTTGGAGATTGTGGTATGTCGTACCTGGGAGATGACATCATTTGTGAATCGGTTTGGCCAGTGGGCAAATTGCAGGGGGTCTAAGGTTGGTAGAGAGTAGCAGATGTAGTCCTTTACTTACATCCTAAAGCACTTATGGCTACTGAGGTCAGCGCAACTGGGCCGTAGTCACTCAGGCAGGCAGGGGAAGCATTTTTTGGCACAGGGGCAAGAGTGGAGTGTTTGAAGCATGTGAGGACCATGGACTGAGAGAGAGAGAGGTTGAAAATGGTTGTGAACATTGGAGCCAGGACATCAGAGCAGGGTTTGAGAACCTGCCCAGAGATGCCATCCAGACCAGCTGCTTCCCTGGTGTTGACCTGCTTCAGTGTCCTCTTGACCTTGTATTTTGATAAGTCGAGAGTTTTTCTCTCCCGGTGCTGACTGCGCTGACAGCCAGGCCAACACTAGCAGCGTTCGTCTCGAACTGAGCGAAGAAGGCATTCAGCCATAGTCGGCAGACCCTGCCATATATGCCTGGAGTCATGTTGCTGGAACTATGATTCCAGTCTGTCCTTGTAGCGTTGCTTTGCATCTTTTATATCTTTTATCATTCGGTCTCTCTTATTTTCTCATTCAGTTATTTTTCATGCTTGTCTTGTCTTGTTCTCACTCTGGCTTTTTATAAATCTCTCTTCCTCCCCATCACTTCTTTCTGTCCTTTATGAGTCACAGGTCTTTGGTTGACTGATTCACAGGTGTTTGAGATCAGTACAAGTGCTTTTAGAGCTCCACTGTAATGCATTGAGTGGTGTTTGTAGTGATGGGGAAGAATAGGAATAAAAGGTCTCATTTTATTTTAATCATTTGTTCAGCCTGCCTATAATCGTTGTATCTTCTATATCGTCGTTCTTATCTGACATATCTTGCATGATTTTTTTTTTAATCATCAGAAATAAATGTGAAATGTGATTCTGTCACTTACTTGACAGAATGGACTGTCAGAGATTGATTATATGCAAGTAACAATTGTAATATGAATACTGTAAGCTGAAAGTTAGTTAAAGGGGCAGTTCTGGGTCATTTGCAATCTAGGCCAATAAAATCTTGTCAAACACAATGTAGCTTGATGTAGTGTTTTAAGTACTTGGAGTTTTCAGGGAGAACTGCTCTCCCTTACAATTCAGCTGGACCAATGGAAATACACCAAAACATGCAATTTGCAACACATGTACTTCAATGACATCTATGGGGTTTTTTTCAAATTATCAATAGCCTTACATTTCTTTGCAGTGTGTTTTCCCCCATTAAATATAATGTAAACACAACAGAATCAACAGTGTATTACTTGTAATTTATCAGATAAACTGTGAACTGACATGCCAGCAAACACTACCTTCTCTACTTCTTCTTTGCTAAACTTTTGTCCACTAGAGTTATATACATTTTGTAATTCTAGCTAGGAACTGATGATGTCATCTTGGGCTTTGGGAAACAGCGATAGACATTTCGTACCATTTTCTGACCAAACAATCAATAAATCAAGAACATTATCGACAGATTAATCGATAACTGCGCAATTCTTCTTACACTATTGAGCATATTCCCAGCATTCATTTGTCATCACTGTATTATAAAACTGGGTTTACTCTCTAAGGGAATTTCAGCCACAGAAATTTTTCCTCACTTACCTCCATCTGTCACAACAAAAGAAAGAAAACAAAGAAAGGTGGGAAATGAGGTGTCAACAATTTGATGCTTAGTATAATTAAACACCACACGTCTCCAGTGAGGACAGGGTGTCTCTGAGGTATGTTTAGAAATATGTGGGTGACATATTGACTTTAGTTGCTTATTAGACAAAACGATTAATCCTGGTGTCAACATGTACGCTGATGCATGTCAGCAGGGAAGTGTGTGGGATGAGGGGTCCAACTTCCAGCGCTACTCACGTCAGCTGAGTGAATATTGTGATTGAGCGCATTTAGTAACAGGTTGAGACAAGGATAGGTGACCCATCTATAAACACAATGCTCTTTTGATAATATGAAAGGCCATTTCAGAGAGCTGCAAGTGCTCTGCTGTAGACAGCTGCTGTAGCCTGAGACATTCAGCTTGCCAGGTTGTAAGTCTACTTGTCCCTCGCAACAGAAAAATGCAGTCTTTTACTCTACGCAGTCTTTCCCCCTATCTTTTTAGTCTCCCACACAGTCTTCCTTTTTCAGCCACATTTTTCCTCTCTCTCTCTCTCTCACTCTGGGCTTTCTGGGGCTTTGGGCAATAGATTTGGAATAGCACTCTCCCCTCATCCTCCTCTCCTTCCTCTCCATGGCTGCCCGGCTGAGTTCCTGACATACCAGACAAGGCAAACAGCCTCAGATGGCAGTTCCAGGGACTTAATGAAAGGAAAAAGGAGACAAGAGAGGGTCAGTCGAGAGCAGTTAAAACAGGGAGGCATAGGACATTATGTTATAATGAAAAGGCTGCAAATACACTGCCGCCACACAATTGTATTTTTTAGTAGTTTTAATGAACCAGCATTTGGACAGATATCTTGGCTAGGTTAGTTAAGGTGACCTTTTGGCTACTCGCATGAGAGCATTGGAAAACTAATTTGAAGCAGGTAATATCAAAAACTAAAGACATTAAGTGAAGAAGAGGAGAAAGGTAGAGATAGGAACTTTGTCTCCCTCTTAACCACTTTTTAACAATCAAGGATTTTGCCTTTTTTCTGTGTTCCCGTACTTGGGTGAGCAAACAGCACGAGGCCTTATATCAAACATTTAATCTGTTGTGGAATGTGGAATCACTTTCCACTAAATCTTCATGGCGTAAATACTTAAAGTTTTGGATGTGACACTGTCAGTTGATTTACTGTCTAATAAAGCACTTAATCTAAGCCTCAAGATCTGTTTTGTCTGAACACCCACTCAAAGTCGGCTAAACTGTTGGCCAATAGTAGCACAACAGAATTGTTAACCAAATCAACTCTTCCTTCTTTCTTCCCATTTATCATTCTGTCCTCATTTTCTCTTCTCTTGTTTACTCCTCTTCATGCAGTGTGGCAGTCACCCGTTCCAAAGACGTGCCTTCATTTGGACCCCCGATCCCAGAGGATGTGACTTTCCCCAAGTCTTCTGTGTTCCGGGACTTCCTCCTGGCCAAGGTCATCAACGCAGAAAACGCTGCCCACAAGTCCCACAAGTTTCGCGCCATGGCTACCCGAACACGCCAGGAGTACCTGCGCGACCTGGCCGAGCGGCACACCACCAGCACGCCCATCGACCCCTCCGGAAAGTTTCCATTTATCTCGCTAGCCCACAAGAAAAAAGAGAAGAGCCGGCCGTACGGAGGAGCGGAGCTGCGCAGCCTGGGGGCGGTGACCTGGCCAGTCCACGCTGAGGATCACGGGACCGGAGGGGAGCTGGAGGCGCTTCTGTCCATCTCGAATGACTTTCTCATCCTTTTGGACCAGGAGGGAAAGGCCGTGGTGTTCAACTGTGCTACTAAGGACGTGATTGGCTGGACATTGAGCAGCCCTGCATCTTTACGGATTTTCTACGAGCGGGGAGAAAGTGTGTCTCTGAGGAGTATCAGTAATAATACAGAGGATTTCAAAGAAGTGGTCAAACGTCTGGAGGTGAGAAGATACACAAACTAGTAAATTACATATGTGAAGAAATGTGTTCTATACACACTTGGGTGATTAGATTAGCAAACCTGACCTCACTTTTTAATTAGTAGTTTTTAATTAGTAATTATTTGCCATCTTATCACAATATTGCATGCTCTCTTCCATCATAGCTGAAGGCTACACAACTACACATTCAAAATCAAATTAGGTCAATTGGTGCCTGATTTATTTGCCAAGAGAACTGACACACTGTAAATTATATCAATAAAAATGTTTTGGTCCCTGTTACCAACTAGGTGTCACTGCATGTTCAGCTAAATTAAAGCAGGCTCCATGTGGTTATTGGAGGACTCTAGACTAAAGACAGGTTAAAGGTGACTAACATTCATTTGTGTAGAGAAAAGTGGTAGAAACTCAATCAATGGACTAAAATGCTGTTGGCTGCCATTGATTGTTTACCTGGCCAACTCACACAGCCTTTTCCTACGATTCATTGTTCTGTCTGTCTGCCAGAATGACAACATTTTTATGTCTACATGCCAAAGCTGCTGTCTCATTACTGATCTTGGCTTATTGAGAGTTTCAGAAACACCTCTGGACAACATACTCCTAATGGCTCATACACCTACACATACAGTGAAGTGGTGCTAGCTCTTCCTTTGCTGTTTCCATGGAAACTGGTTAGAAAAAAGGTGTTTTCTTATGTAATCATCAGTGCTTTAGAAAGCATTCATTTCCACAGCCTCTCCCTACCTTCAAACTGTGTGTGTGTGTGTGTGTGTGTGTGTGTGTGTGTGTGTGTGTGTGTGTGTGTGTGTGTGTGTGTGTGTGTGTGTGTGTGTGTGTGTGTGTGTGTGTGTGTGTGTGTGTGTGTGTGTGTGTGTGTGTGTGTGTGTGTGTGTGTGTTGGCTTTTATCATGTATTTATGTAACCTGGATTGAGTCCACCGTCTTTGATTTACACACGGTCATACAAACATACTTGAACACACACACATCGTTATTTGGCTCAGTGCTATGATCACTTTCATGTTGCATTCAATGCATCTAGCGTTAATCTTCAATCATTTGGACTACCTCTGTGCCAGAGAGGGGAAGGGAAGTGGCCTTGGGCCACCGTTTTTTTGGAACTTGTCTCTCTATCTCTCTCTCCCGCTGTATTTCTCTGTTTCTGTCTCTTCTCTTTTTGCTCTCTCTTTCCTCTCTCATTTTTTCTTTTATCGTTCCCTTTATCTTGTACTCTCTTCTTCTTCCACTCCCACGCACACATTCAGAAACATCAGAGAGCATCAGAACAATTCCTATCAGGTGCCAGTCTGCAGCATGGTTTATTCACGCTTCCCTGTGAAGTGTGAGTAAACCATGGCTTCTATAGAGGTTTTGCTAAGACCCTGTTTAGACAGAAAAATGCACAGGCGCACTGGAGCCACCAGGTGTGTCACTACAGAGAGAGAGATCAGTTGCTACAGACGACAATGAAAAAAATGCAATGAGGATTGATTTAACAAGATCTTTTTTGGACTCATCCTTTGTCCTTAGTAATTTGATGGGTGATCTGGGCTGTTTTCTCCTTAAAAAGTTAAACGTTTTTGAAAAAGAAGGGTGTCCCCTTTTTAGTGTTCCCCTAACCTGCCTGAATGGTAAGAGTTGCTTCCTTCCATGAAAAGACATGAAGTTAAAAAGCGTTTCTTCTAAGCGGTGCAGCTCTGTGTGAACACAGCCCTAAAGTGTCACAGCAAGAGATACACCTGCTTTCATTTCCATCTGTCAAGTGTGTGTGTGTGTATGAGAGAGAGAGACAGAGACAGAGAGAGAAGGCATGTGCACACACCGCTAGTGCGATGTGTACCACTTGTGCTGAAGCACTAATTCATTTTATTTATGGTCATAAATACTTTGGATCTTTGGGATCTGTGGGACTTATTTGAAGAAGAGAAAGAGAAAGCTTGTGTGAATATGTTCATCTCTTTATGTACACCTGTCCAGACTTACTGATTTGATGCAGAAGTTTTAAAGTAGCAGCCCTAATTTACTGACATTTTATATTTGTTGAATTTTATTTTTAAAATCTACCATTAGTTCACTTTCACCCAAACTGAAGAAAAGATAAAAAAAAGTAATTGTCAAAGTATACTATTAAGTCTTTCCAAACAGCAGCTGATTGTATACATAAAGTGTTTTGTGTTAATGTTGAAAATAAAAATGTTGACCTTCATTTTTGTTTTCTTTCTACCTTTCTATATTTTTTCTCTATCTGTCCTCTCATGTTCACTTTTTTCTCTTCACTTTTTGACTCATTTGCTCTTTTTCATAATGTCCTTTCCCATCATTCTTGTCATTTCCTCTCTGCTCTCCCTGTGTCCAGTTCCTGACTAAGGGTTGTGAGACATCGGAGATGACGCTTCGTCGAAATGGCCTGGGGCAGCTCGGCTTCCACGTCAATTACGAAGGCATCGTGGCTGAGGTATCTGTCTGTATATATAACTCAAAAAAGCTGTCTTGTTGCTCTGTATTGCTTTTCAAAGTTGGCCATCAGATTGTTAATGAATTAATGATCATATTTCATATCATTTCATATTGATCATAAAGAATCAGCTTCATATTGAATGAGTTTCCTGTGTTTTCAAGAAATTTGTCTCAATATTTAAAATGACAGTGGATAATGAAAAAGTTTAAGATGCACACAACAACCTCAGTCTTTTCTTCTTATTGGTCATTCTAAATGTATAGTATTCACAGTTCTAAACGTCCGATTAAGCAATGTGTATGCACTTTTGGGCATTATCTCATTGTGGATGTGCAGAAGTGTTCCAAGATGTTTGAATATCAGTAGTTGTCATGAATTTCCAGCTTGTTATTGAAAATCTTACACATGAATAGAAAAAAACTTTGGATCTTGAATGTGTGCAATAAGGGGACTCTTTCACTTATCTCGGATATTAGAGCTTAGATGTTGTTTAACATTCAGCACATGAAGTATCTCACCGCAGGCGTCATAATAAAACAAAACTGTGTTATTAATAGGTGGAGCCGTACGGATACGCATGGCAAGCAGGACTGCGTCAGGGAAGCCGATTAGTAGAAATCTGCAAAGTTGCTGTGGCAACACTGACCCACGAGCAGATGATTGACCTCCTGCGGACCTCAGTGACAGTGCGCGTTGTTATCATTCCACCTCACGATGATGCCACTCCTCGCAGGTCGGTGGGCGGGGATTTTACTCTCTTAAAACCACTTGTGAACTTAATATGTGAACTTGCTTTGAGAGACAGGTCACAATGAACAAATCACTGCATGCATTTCATACCTGAAGTTAAATGGTGTGCTCTCTGGATAGGGGATTATTTACAGTCCTAGAACTAGCCAAGAGTTAAACTACCCTCATCAGGATTCATGTTACTTTAAGATGCCTAATAAAATGCCAGTGCATGTAGCCAATTAAGATAAAACAGCAGATGTGCTGCTATTAAGAGCTACTCTTTATTCCATTCACTGAATATTAAACATCTCACAAATCCCAAATCGCCTTCGAGACCTTTTTAATCCCTGCTAAGAAAGAAAAACTGAGTTAATCCTCACTGACTTAGACTCACTTCCTCCACAGGGGCTGTTCAGAGCTCTATCGCATGCCTGTGTCCGAATACAAGGGCAGCAGTAGCGACAGCGGCTCCTTCGAATACAAGTTCCCCTTCCGCAGCAACAACAACAAGTGGCAGAGGACGTCCAGCAGCCCTCAGCAGTCCCTGACGGCCTCGCCACAGCCCCACACGCCCAACCGGGCCATCAGCCTGGGTAGCTCAGTGGGGAAGACTCTATCAGCCGAGAGGCTGGAGAGGGGCGCGGCCATCCCACGCAGCGTCAGCAGCGATGGCCGACCTCTTGACACAAAGAGGTAAAAACCCAGAGAATTTTAACACAGATCGGTGGAGTATAACATTCATAATAGAGAGGTTTCCGAAAGAGTGTACAAACAGAGAAAATGTGGATTATGAAGGCCAGAATTCAGCAGCTGGTGAAGTAATCGCTGAGTCATTGTTATCTGTGAGAGTTTTCTTTATTCATGTGAAATGATATTTGCAGCTTCCACTTTCACCTCTAACAGTAAAAAAAGCTATTGTGTCTGCAAAGCTATTGTGTCTACAAGCATACAAAATGTAGCCATGGGGTATTTAATAGATCTCTAAGCAGGAACTTTAAAGTAGACTATTCATGACTTCTTTTTTCATCCAGACTGGGTGGGGACAAAGTAGCAATCATTGGAATTTCCTCTCAAGGATCAACTTAGAACATTTTGCTTCTACAATACTTTGCTTTGTTTATTTCATGTTCCTTTAGTTCCTTCATTCCCATCTGCTCATAGATTCTTACAGTTCCTATGTGTGTGTGTGTGTGTGTGTGTGTGTGTGTGTGTGTGTGTGTGTGTGTGTGTGTGTGTGTGTGTGTGTGTGTGTGTGTGTGTGTGTGTGTGTGTGTGTGTGTGTGTGTGTGTGTGTGTGTGTGTGTGTGTGTGTGTGTGTGTGTGTGTACATCAGGATGTCTCCGGGCAGTGAGAGCTACAGCCTGGCCTCCTCCCTGGCGTTGGGTCGCTCCCCTCACAATCGCAGCTCTCCCAGCAACCTGTCTTGTTCCAGTGACGCCTCCGGAAGCTCTGCTCACTGGAGACAGAAGTCCATGCCTGAGCAGTAAGAAAGGCGGGGGGGCGAAATAGAATTGTGTGTGTGTTTGTGTGCCGCGCTCCTTTGAGAGCATTTTTTTAATACACAAATTATGATGTAGTGTGTCATTAAAGCTGAACAGAAGCAACACATTTTGATGAATTTCATTGAGTTTGACAAAAAAATGTCTTCTGCCTCGACACTCTTTTGTTTTGTTTTTTTATGTGCCCAGCAATAATGAAAGACACATTATAACTTATATTATGACTTATTTGTTTCAATTCAACTGAAGTAAATTTACCAAATTCTTTTTTTTTTTTTTGCAGTGTATTGTCTTGAAATGTTTTAATTTGACAGTTGTAACAGTGTAGGAAAGAGAAAGCATTTGTGTGTCTTTGTCTGTGATCATGCTCCTGACAGTTTTTGTGTTTTTTTTGTTGTTGTTTTTTCCCCCTGTGTGTTTATTTATTAGGTTCGCAGGCAGCCGTCATTCTCCAATGTCTTCAGAGAGACAGGTGGTTGGAGAGAGCGGCTCAAGTGGAAAGTCCACTCCCAACTGGTCGAGGATGGAGGACGGCGGAGGAGGAGACCGAGGGTCAACAGGTGAATTTAACTTACAGAGAAATAGTGGAGTTAAAGTACTAATGAGAGAAAAGGGTAAACATCAGTGCGTGGTTATATGTGTGTGTGTGTGTGTGTGTGTGTGTGTGTGTGTGTGTGTGTGTGTGTGTGTGTGTGTGTGTGTGTGTGTGTGTGTGTGTGTTTATATAAGGGTGCAGGAATGTGAAGGGGGACTCCTGCTCTCTTGAATAGCAAGGAAGGGAGGGAAAAAAGACGTTTCATCCGTAATGCTAAGTCTTTTGAAACGACAGGTATCCAGAGGTGTGTGTGTGTGCCTCATCTGCTGGAGACAGTTTTTTTTTTACAGCCGAGATGCAGCATCCACACTGCCTCCTAAGCAGCCACTACTTTCCTCCTTCTCCTTCTCCTCCTCCTCCTCCTCCTCAGTTTTCTGTGAATTCTTTCACAGAGACGGTCTTAATGTCTCTGCAAACAGACAAGAAGGTGGGACATAATGAAGAACAGAAAAATGAAAAGAAAATTATTAAAAGAGGGGGAAAAGGGAGGTGTTGAAACAGTGACCTCAATTAAAGAATGTGGCTTTTTCTCTCTGTGTCACTTTTCCTTCTTGTCTGTAAGTTTTAATAATAGAGGAAGAGAGGTGGGAGAAATTCCTTTCTTTCCTGTCAACACAGCTGGCCAGCTTACTCTTTGTGTGGCTTTCATTCACCCCCCCTACAGTCTGTTCCTTATTCCCCACTGCTGTTTGTCTCTCATTCATCTTTTTTATTCTCTTTATATTTTGGTTTTCATTTAATTACTAAGTATTTTCCCATGAACTGTTTTTTGGGAGTTTTCTTCTTTTTCGTCCAGCTCGGCCACCGAAAGCCACAAAAAAAACTTAACTGCTCCACTACTGCTCCTCCAATTCCCAGCAGGACGTCGCTTTGGTTGATTGTTGACCAGCCTAGTTTCAGTCATGTCCTCAACCTGTTTCTGTCCGCCACAATCACAGAGAAAGGTCCTGGTCTCTCATTTGTGGTTGTTTAGAGCACTTATGTCTTTATTGGTCAGGGAGGGACAATTCAGGCCTCGGCCAGCTCAGTCGAATTCAGCCAAATGTCCACTGTGAAGCCTCCGTGGTTTTAGAGTTCTGTTCTACCCTCTTCTTCCCATTTTTACCCCTTTGACCCGTTAGTCTTCGGCAATGATGATGTGGCCGCGCTTTGTCCAGAAATAACACGAGTCACACAGAGGGCAGCACGCTCACTTTTGTCTCCTAGTTCCTGTCACACTCAAACAGGACAGCAGAGAATTTTACAACCCTTGCCTCCTTAACCATTAAAGTAGTCTATATAAGGCTTTGTATGGAAATAATTTATGCAGTGGGAAAGGAAGAGTATGAAGAATGTTGTTTCTACTGTTATGCACAGAACTCCCTCAATTTCTTAGCGCACATATCAACCTAAGACGCTGGTAAATTACTTTTGGTTCGTCATGAAATATCCAATACAGAGACTAGTGACATATATACTGCATATTTATGCACAGTCACTCAAAACAAGCAGGCATGCACACATGCAACCGTCTCTAATTAGTGCAGAGAGCCCTCTGGGCCGCTGTGCAGAGACAACTATGCAGAGTAATGAATATTCTTAGTGAGATATGGGGGGGTGGGGGATAGTTCCTCTACACTTCTGGATTCACCCCAGCAGATGTTATGATACCTCCCTCAGCTATCTCTCTCTCATGGTGCTGTGGTCATTAGCTGCCTACTCTGTATGTCTTGTTGCATAACATCTAGACAATTACACAACAGTCCCATTTATACCCGGAGTTTCGCTTCAGGACACACACACACACACACACACACACACACACACACACACGTTCTCTCACGCGGTACAGCTTGCCTAGAACAAACAAAGCCAGCAGGGACCGTATGGGGACAAATTTCCGTTTGATGTGCGTTGCTTTTGATGGCAAGTGATGTGTGTTTTTTGTTCATGGACACAGCAGAGGCAAAATGAAAACAGTGTCAGCGTTATGAGCCTCCTGGAAACATGACTGCTGTAGTAGCAAAATACACATAAATGAGCAGAGCGGGGAACAACTTCTTTGTTGAATCATCAACAAGTCATCTGTTTATACTTCAGGGTTTTTTGCGAGTGTTTGTCACCAACTCCAGCCTTGTGTATTGCTCCGTTTCTTGCAGAGGCGCCAGTCTCCAAGTCCGGTCAAGGCTACTCTGGAGGTCCCCGTATCCAGAGGCAGGAGCAGGTCATCCATCTGTCCCCGAAGAAGGGCAGCCAGGTCAGGCTTTACACCTTTCAAATGAGTTCCATCAGGAACACAGTTTGATGTTTTTGTTTTATTTTGATGTTCTTTCTTTTACTTCAGTCGGACGGCCCTTACTCTGGTCACTCCAGCAGCAACACTCTATCCAGCACAGCTTCCAGCGGGGGCCATAGCGACAGCGATAAATGGTACGAAATGGGGGCGGGTGGAACCTCCAGTGGAGACCAAGGTGAATCAGAGCCCAACGGCCTGGGAGGAGGAGGCTACCTCCAGGGGGCCTCGGCCGACAGTGGCATTGACACGAGCTCTTATGGAGCCTCACATCACGCCCACCCTCACTCGCATCATGGCAGCACCACCTCCCTGCTGGCTCCCAGCGGAGGCAGAGAGGGAAGGGGAGAGGGAAGGGAGCGGTCATCATCTCCATGGCACAGCCCCACGGAGGGAGGTCGCAGGATGCTGGAGAGGTCCCCTGCTGCTGCCGAGTCCCCAGGTCCCCCGGGTGAAAGGAGCATGGATGGGACGGGCCGAAGTCCACCTACTCATCTCCTCGTTAGAGACAGCAGCACCTACAGCCTGAGTGATACTGGATCACACTCAAGGTCTGTATTTGTGTATTTTTGTTGATATTTGTTTGTGCAAGATAAATCTGACGGGTTGTGAAATGATCAACAAGTTAAGAAAGAATAAGAACGTTTTCTGGTATGCTTATTATCTCTCACTTTTCTCACAGCTTTGCTTTTCCTTGAAAAAGGCTGGATAGTTGTAGCTCCCTACAACTCTAAACAGATATCCAAATGAAACAATCTGAGAATTAAATAGTTAATGAATATGAGCAACCTATGATGAGCCTTTATGGGGAAGTATTACTCCACTATTAAGGGTTACAAGCCTAAAAGACTTCAAACCATTGGGTACAGATTTGTTGCAAAGAAACAGGGTGAGAAACCAGGCTGAATGGAATGCAGGCAGCATATGAAGTTGCAGGTACGACACTGAATCTCTATCAGCTGATATTCAAACAGCAGTGGGTAGTAGATCTTTTTTATCTGCTTATTTGTATTGTCAAAGACCGTAAACTTTTTTATTTGGACTCAGCCATGAGAGGCTGTGTAAAAAAAAAAAAGTTTTTCATCATGAGTATGTATTCATTATGAAAGGGTTAGGGTTAGGGTTATCTTTACGTGCCTACATAGCCATCAATTCAGGTCAGCATGAGCGTCATGTGTTGTTTTGTGTGCTGGGTTCAAGTGGAGTGAAACCACATTGATCTGACACAAACCCGCATTGTGGCCAATGGGTTTAGAGTGTGCCATCACCATAAGCACAAGCAGCTGACCAATAACCAAACCCACACAGCCAACTGAATACATCCTAAAATAAGAGAAGTAGTTAAAAAAACAGTCACAGGTTAACAGTGTTATATATTCATGAGAGAATGATAATGAATCATTTGTAAATTGCTTCCTTTGAATAAAAAAGTCGAATGTTTTTCATTTAAAATTTGACCTCTTCCACGTTGTCATTTGTCATTGCAGCTTTTGCATGACCTCTGCAACATGTTTCCAATTCTCATAACTCAGAGGCAATATTTCTTCATCTGAGAAGAACATACACTGGACCACCTCCCTTTCAACAAAGTCTTCCTGGAAACCAAGCGCAGGAGTAATTTCAACTGCCTCTTATCTTTCCACATTATGCTTCAGGAAATGTGGAACACGTGTCCAACTTTTCGGAGCTGAACTGGCGTTTAGGGCTGAGGGAACTTAGCAGAGGCACAGCCCTCTTGTTTTAGCATGTCTTAATCCCCCCCCCCTCTCTCTCCTCGCTCAGATAGAGTTACAGTTCATGACCTGGGCATCATCTGTCAAGCATTTAAGCTACATTTGTATTCTGTCAGAGTGGCAGTGGGAGAGGGCTCAGAAATGAGTTGGCTTGACCGAAGGTGATAGTTTGATAGAATTTTCTATCTATAACAAGGTGATGTATTTCTCCCCCTGGAAATCAGTCACCAAAGTTAATCAAAAAATATGATTGGATAAGTTAACATGATTGTAATTTCTCAATTTTCTCCCTGTTGATTGGGTATTTAAAGTAAATGTGATTATTAAGATTGCTTCTTACTTTTTGGGATCCAGTGTTTTTTTTGTTTTGTTTTTTTAAGTCACCCTCCACTCAAAAATGTGTCTAGCTCATTTTTATATCAATGTGATGTTTGATCTTCACTGTGCAGAATGACATATGTGCAGAGTTTGATACTGGAAGTCTGTTTTCACATTCATCTGCGAAATGTGGAAAGTTTTTGACTAGTTTGAAAAGCCAGTCCTGGTCCAATATTTTAAGCTCATTGGACCGAAAGTATGATGTGTAAACATGAAGCCTCCAGTGCACAAACACTGAGAATGGACTTTACAGTGAAGTAGGAGACATCTTGTATCCAGCAGGAAAATGTCTGAATTGAAATATATTTGCATTTTTATAGATTCTTGAATTTTTAATGAGGAAAACCACATCAGACGCAGAGTATTTTTATATATATCTCCAAAACATGTCTGGAGGGGATCTTTAAGATTTCTTTTTTCAGATTTTCAGTATGTTGCCTGTATTTGACATTTTTTGGTAGAGAAAGACAGCAAGTACAGGGAGAGAGAGATGATGGTATGATATGCAACAAGGGTCCCATTGCTGGGAATCGAATTAGGCATATTGTGATTGAGTGGTATGTGCCTTAACCATCAGGCCACTGTGGTGCCTCCAGTGTTTTCTTAAACTATGGAAGTTTGAGTATATCTTATTCCTGCTGGGCCTCTAAATTACAAAATGATACTATTATGCATCACATAATGCTTTGCCCAAGGCCAAAATTAATCCCCCAAGGGTCTAAAACTTGTAAATTCCCTCCTCAATTTAAGAAAAGGATCACATTGCTTTGACATGTTTTTTACACTAGATTATAATACATGTATGTAGCTTACATCAGTCTGTAAGCTTTGCATTCATGAATAACCCCCACCCCTCCACCCCCTCTGTTTTCTCTCCTCTGTCCCTCAGTGCCAGGCACTCAGGCCACAGCTCCCCCAGAGAAGAGTCCTCCTCCTCCTCTTCGGCCACCTCCCCTTCATCTCAGTCCTCAGTGTCCCCCGGGCCCAAAAGCTTTTATCCCCGCCAAGGAGCGCAGTCCAAATACCTGATTGGCTGGAGGAAACCGGGCTCCACCATCAATTCTGTTGACTTTGGAGACACACGCAAGTAAGGATAGAGAAGGAGGAGGAGGGAGAGGGGGGAGGGAAGGGGGGGGGGGGGGGGGGGGGGGGGGGGGGGGGGGCATGAGGAAACAATAGGACTAGCTTGGACACAGAAATCCTGTGTTAGAAACTGGGGGTGTGGGCATTTACCAGACAGGTAGAGATCAATGATAGATGCTTTTAAGTTGCATTGTGGGAAATGTAGGGACCATATTTATAATAATACTAACGACAAAAAGTTAGGATATTTAGGACTGATCTGCATTAATATTGCACTTTTCTTTCTTAAATCCATCTCTCCTGATTCCTCTTCTGAAGTTATTAATGGTGCCACTAGATCATTTTGAGTTTTGAGTGCTTTGCTCAAATACACAATAGTTAGTGCTTGACATCTGCTTTATCTCATCATTTCTCTCCAAAGATTATTATTATTCATAACTTTATATGGTTGTATTTATACAGCAGGCCTTTTGTATATGATTGTATTTGATTACGTGACTTGTCCACCCACTGTACCGGTACTTTCCTACTGATGTCTATCACTAGTAATAATATGCGTACTACTTGATTACCCCCTTGTGGCAGAAGAGGATATTACACTAAACAGGATGTAGTAACTGAAGGCAAATTGCATTAGAATGTCTTTTTTCTTTTTTTACTTTATCCATGTTTTATTAAAATATTGTGTCAACACATTAGCAATGCTATATGTATCTTTAATGAAATCTCTGGCTATGTGTGTTATTTTTAGGAAGTCTCCAGGAGAGAGTGGAGGGGATGTTGTTCCCACGCCAGCAGCCAGGCCCTCTCTTAGAGATATGCACTCTCCCCAGCCTCATGCCAAATCTACCATAGAAGAAGATGTGAAGAGGCACAGCGCCCCAGACACCCCCCCACCACCACGCAGACATAAGGAAAAGGTATTTTTACAGGCATGTTTATAAAACCTGTTACAGGGACAACCTGTTCATTGAAACATTGTGAAGGAAATATTCAAAAGTTACAAAATGTATTTAGATTTAACTGCTGCTAACAAGGGTTTCAAATAATAACAGCTTAAAGGATAAGGCTGGTGATTTTTTTTTTTTTTTTTTCTTCTCATTGTCAATAAATCTCATCTGCAGAGCCAAAAAAACAATGAACTCATCCTACTTAAAAGTATTGTGGGTGTATCCAAAGTCTGATATATCTTATTAATCTCTGCTGCTGCACTGGGTGACATGTTCCTGCTCCACGAAGAGATTGGTTGCCATTGTTTGTTTAGAAACTGCTCCAAAAAAAGAATAGCAGTGATAAGATTGTAACAGATTGTAAGAGAGAGTGTCCTTGTATGGCAGACACCACTGTGCATGCTTGGGCACTCTTCAGTTTATAGATATTTTTTAGCTTGTTGTACTACATATCATGCACTCTTGACTTACTGAAATTCTTTGAAAAATGTATGATAGCACAAGTCAAGATGTTTTTTATATGTAGCACAATGACGTAGCAAAGCTCTGTAAACTTAACTTTGGTTGCACACATGTGCAGTGGTGTCTGCCCATACAAGGATCCTCTCTGCTGACAGTTACAGCTTAATGGCTGTTATTACTCTTTGGATCCGTTTCTAAACAAACAACTTTAATGGCACTCCTCTGGGGGCGAAGGAAGACTTCAGCCAGTGCAGCGGTGTGGCTCATTGACATGCTTTTAATCATTTTTGGACAACAACGGAGGAATCTGCACATTTTACAAAATACAATCTACAATATATCAGGCTTTGGATACACACACAATATTTGCAAGTAATCTTTAACTTAGATGTAGAGAATTTCCCACACATAGAAGCATTGATGCACCTGGTCTTCAGATGGGTGGCACATCAGATTTACGCATCAGTAAATGTGAATATTTCCTCCCCGCACAGCACGCCCACAAATCACCACCAGGCACCAGGTCTCCCAGCCACCGTCGCTCGCTCCACCGCACACTGTCAGATGAGAGCATCTACCGTGGCCAGCGCCTTCCACCTCTGAGGGACTCGGTGCCCGAACCGACACTGGGTGCTGATGTTCTCTTCAGCTGCTCCACCCTTCCACGCTCACCCACCACCCGGGGCGTGCCTCTCCGACGACCCTCATATAAGCTGGGAGTCAAACTCCATGGTAAGAAAGAGCAGTGAGGGTGTAGGCATCTTGTTATAGAGGTGAATCTGCAAATCAGTAGATATAAGACACTATCCAAATAATAGATATAATTATAATATTTTCTGCACAGTTGTGGGAAGGTAACACACAATTGAATAAACAAAGTTTATGCAATGAACTTCATGCAGCACTAAACTCTGTCTGCAGGTGACCTCTCAGCATCTGACACATCATTGGTGGATTTGGTGGAACGTCACCGTGGACCGATCCCTCAGGAGCTGATGCCTCTCCCATCTTCAGAGAGGGACAGCCCACTTGAGTGGACACATCTGGTAGATGTGGCTAATACCTTTGAGACTGAGAGAAACACACACTACGGTACGGCCAAAAACTCTCACTTTAACTTCATAAAGTTCTGTATGTTTGAACTCACAAGTAAAGGTAACAATAACAAATTGATATGATAGCCGTTAAAAGTTATTATATAGACTTTCATGTTATACCATGAAAGTGCTTACGTGCAATTTCAGCTAGAGGCCTTTAAAAACTGAATCTGCTGATTTCGTCTCTGCTTTACTAACTTTGTTTTATTTCCACCTTGGTTCATGTCTCTGTGCCTCCAGTCCAGAGAAGTTTTGTGTTCGGGGATTCAAACCACCGAAGCAGCGGCGCCTCCAGTCCTCAGCAGCCCCACATAGAGCTGCAGCCCGCTCCACTGTCACGACCCTCATCTAGGTAACACTGTAATAATAATAATATGATTATAGGCACAGCTGTTATCAAGATAGAAATATATTCACACACAAGAAATTAACAAGAAACTTATTAAACCATCTCAAGAACACAGCTTGTTCATTATGCTTATTTTTGTAAACATGTAATCTAGTAAATCTAATTAGAGTATTGCTAAATGAATTAATTCAATGACTTCTCATTGTGTTAGGATTTTCTTTTTGTTTTGATTGGTGTCATTCACATTTCTGCAGGAAGTGTCATATCAACTAGATATTATTTATGAATATAATTTAACTGAATATACTGTATATAGGGTATAACCAAAGCCTATTAAATGTCTGTGCTTATTTGTTTCCACAGTGAGGGTCACATAGGGCTGGAGAGGAAGGTGACTAAGCTAGAGGCCATGGTGAAGATGCTCCAGGAGGACCTGAAGAAGGTGGGAGAGGTCACGTAAACATGA
This sequence comes from Scomber scombrus, assembly GCF_963691925.1. Lineage (NCBI taxonomy): Eukaryota > Metazoa > Chordata > Actinopteri > Scombriformes > Scombridae > Scomber > Scomber scombrus. Next base: position 20,703,936 of record NC_084986.1, on the reverse strand, counting down.
CATACATCCTCTGTACACATATACAAACAGCACAGTACATACTCATACTGTTAATACCCTTGTGGCATATCAGCATGCACACTGCCTCTTCTGTGTTGTGCTCAAGCATTATTTTCTTGTTCCACTTCAGGGATGAAAAATTAGCCGTGGGTAGATTTGCATACAGTGGAATAGGGAAGACGTTAAAAATATACATTTTATTTTCAATAAAAAAATACAAAGTCAGCAGTTGAGCACTTCCACTTTTGTTTTGGTTAAACGCTGCTGCTCATCAATGTAAACTGCTGACTTAGACTTTCAGTTCAATCAAACTTATTTTTACTTCAAGTCACCTCAGGAACAGTTTAAAGTTGCTTGTGTATCTTTCTTAGGGATGCATTTTTTTGCTTGAGATGTGTGCGCGTGTATTTTCCACACATCAATATTAATTACAGCTGAGTCTCCAGCATCAAATAATACTTGCAGGTTTATGCTATACGTATCATATTCACATCCTTCCAAAAATCTCTGTTGGAGTAAAATCTAGCGAGTGAATTAGAGTTACTGTCAGTTATCCTACTGAAAGTATCCTCAGTGGACTGTGGCTGTGAAGACAGTCAACACACAATTATTCCAGCAGCTCCGGTGTCTTAGCTTTTGATCCCCAGACAGTGTGGATCCATAAACAGCATCAGATGTTGTTTTTGTAGTCCTATTTTAACCAGTTTTGGTGATCATTGACCGTTATCACCTTGTTCACAGCTAACAAGCACGGAAGCTTGAAAAGCCTGCTTCTGCTGTAGTCGTATCGTTACACTGAACAGCTATTTTTGAACATGTGGCCTACCTGTAACCGAGACCGACCTCTCCACAGTGAAAAGTTTTCACCCTTAGACTTGCTGCAGTCTGGTTGATATGGTTGATATCTCCTGCCATTTTTTGTAAACTCTGAGCTGTCTGTGAAATCATAGCAAGTGTTAAGCTGTGTTTTGATTTGATTTAGTTTTTGAAAGCAGCAGTAAATGATTCTGACAGTAAAAACTAACATCCTTCATTCTCACCTCCTTCCTTTACTCTCAAGCCAGCTGCAATCTGACTGAAGTTGATTGACAGCTTGAAACAACACTCTCTTTACAGTGTTTTTATAGTAGCTAGATGCCTGAACCTCACATTTTTTATTATTTTATTATTATCAAATATTTATTTTCATGGGGCCAACTATTGATATTCTTTTAGTTGGATTTCAAGTGTCAACTCAAAAAAAGGCTTGAATTGTGAATATAATCACTAAGCAGATGGAGAACTGATTATATTTATATAGAAAATAATGTGCTTAAGTTATAAAGTGTTGAGCAATTTATTTTTTTCTACTTTGTAGTTGGGAAACATTTATTCAGTGAACTGCTTAATAACTGATTTCATTTACTAATTGTATCCAATCTTTCTTTGTGTTGTAGGAGCGTGAGGAGAAGGTGCGTCTTCAGTCTCAGATCAAGAGGCTCTGGGAGGACAACCAGAGACTGCAGGAAGAGTCGCAGACGTCTGCCACAAAGCTCAAGAAATTCACTGAGTGGGTCTTCAACACCATAGACATGAACTGACTCTCACTCTCTGCACATTTTTTCAATCACACACGCACGCACACACACACACACAAATGCATACATCAGCACATCTGGACGGAGAAGCACACTGACAAGAAATCGTGCAGAAGAAAAGTGGAGGTTTAATCCCAGTTCAGCTGCTGCTGGACTCAGTTACTCTGATGTTGAACCCTCTAACCACCTTCCATTGGCTTCACACATCAGCGGGGTGGTATTATTGTCTCAGTCTCCACATACCATCTGTTAAACTACTCAGGATGAGACTCAAGAACAATGGGTGTTGCTTATCAGATTATGTCCTCTACTCTCCTATGGGACCACGAGAAGGTTGCTGAATTGATCTTTCTCTCATCTTGCTGTGCCAAAATCTTCTGCAAAATTGCCAACGAAGGGGAAAGCTCTCCCCCCTTTCCCTCCCTCCTCTCACTTTAGAAGTCAACTTCACGGCGAACATAAATAATATCCTCATCCTCCGGACATGCTCTCTCAGAGGATGCGCTTCTCTTTTAAGGACAGCCGGCAGTAGATATCTGACCTTTTTTTGTGTTTCCTCGTCATTCCTTTTTTTTTTTCACTAACTCTTTTTTCCAAATGTCGCCCATCTTCTCTGAAAAGGTGAGTCCTTTTCGTGCCAAATCAAAACCCGCTACAGCCGAGGGTAGCAGAGACATCCAGGTGACTTGAAAAAAAGAGGAAGTCTCTGAAGTGCCGAGCAAGAGTCAAGACAGGTACGCAACAAATCTGCCAGCCCAGTTCATAATCATACACACCTGTAAGAGCAGAGTAATAAACACCGCGCACAGGGAAGGTTTTCATTTCCTTCAAATGGAGAGCGAAGAAGTTTAGCACCTGTGTTCTCTCTCCACAAAGTTGCTGTGAGATTCTTCTGACCGCCGAATGGTCGTCGGGGCTGTTTGTCTCTCAGCCACCAACGTGGAGGCAGCTTGATCTGCCTCTGCACAGGAGGAAAACTTGGATTTGTACAGTTATTATTATTATTTTTTTTAATTCTCCTCTGTGAGACTCAGAACTGGATCAAAACAATCCCGTCTGTCCCTCCAGCACAAGCCAACACCCGACAGAGGAGTGTATTTAAAAGCCATCGGCAGCGGTGCCATAAAACAAGACTGATATCCAGAGTGCTTTGGTCCATCCCAATTGTATGTGTCTTAAAAGCAATAGGAAGAAGTCAGGACTCCTCCTCCTCCTCCGCGCAAAAAAAAAGGGAGAGAAAGTTTGATGTGGGAAAATGTATTTTAAAGTCAAGATTACATTTAGCAAGATACTCATTTCTGCTGCACAAGAGCCTCCGTCTTTCTCCGCTGAAGCATTTGTGCTGTGAGGAAAAAGGAAAGTGAGGACTCCACTCATCATCCCACTGTCTGGAATACAGAGAGCCAGCTGATAATAAATGACAGAGACATTTTTTAGGAGGGGAAAAAGTTAGGTCTTGTTTTTGTTTTTTTCCCAGGTTAATTTATTTCCTTGTATTATAATTCCAATAAATAAGTTGTTCTATTCGTACAGTACAACTGACATCAGTGTTAAGTTCCTCAAGACAAAAAGTCACTAGCTATATTATTTAAATGGCTTTCTTTCTTAATTCCGGCTAAAGCCTGACTATATACTTTTTATTCTGTATTCTGTTGTATTTTGTGGTGCCCAAGCCTGCTGTCGTGTTGCTTACAGTGCCCTCTAGTGATGACCAGTGGAAATGTCATGAGTATTAAATGTGCCGCCAGTCACTCTGTATTTTCCAATGCCTCTTCAGCAATCAGTCAGACATCGTCCAGGAGGCCACATGAACCACAGGACAGGACGAGAAATCACAAGCCAGCTTTGACAGACAATCAAAGTTCGAGTTTTGATAAAGGGAGCAGACCTTAGGTATGCTTGTGTGCGTGTGTATGTGTGTGTTTAATGTCTAACATCTGTAGTATTCCTCAGGTTCAGTCTTTGTTGAAAACACAAGGATCTTTTGACGAGTTCTTAAAGTAATTCAACAAAAATTGCTTCTATGGTTAGATTGAACCCCCCCCCCCCCCCCATGACAAAAAGGGAGATACAATACCTTACTGTACCAGTGGCAGTGTGTGTTGCCATTGTGTGAATGTGCATCAGTCTATCCAGCCGTGCCTACTGTCACTTATTTTGGTCATTTTCTCCCAGTCAGAGCAGGGATGTGCCTTTGAAACAGCACCTGGGGAACAGATGAAAAGGGGGGAAAAAAGCAATCCTCCTTCTTCATCCTGAAAAACAAACAAAACACACCTGCTAACAAACACACGTATGATTTTTAATCAAGTTCACATTGCACGCCCCGCCTCATAAATGTTTGTCCAGGGAATCTGTTGCGAGGTTTCTGTGTTACTAACAGCCTTTCTCTTGTTCAGATGAATATTTGCACTGAACACAGGCTGAGCAGTCTCCGGATATAGACAAGGGGGAGAGAAGTGTATGAGAGTGTATGGAAATGTTTGTGTGAGTGTATGTAAGTGTGTGTGTGTCCACACTCAGTTGCATGCAGTTTTGTTTTTCAAACCTGGTGCTTGTAATAAGAAAGAATTGGAAAAAATAAGTTCCCTTCAAATTTGAAAGCTTCTTTTAAAGAAAGTTATTTCCTCTGCCAGGTGTCTGACATTACAAACCGAGTGTTTGGGCTAACATCCAAGCCCTTTTCATGAAAATCTAATCTCTTGAAGTAAATTTGCATCTTAAAATGTATGCAATTTAAAACAAAACAAAAAGAACCCTGCAGCATACAGCACAACAGCCCCCCGTCTGAATGTAAAGAGAATATAAACAAGCCTAAAGAAATGTGATGTTTACTCTGACATATTCATTCAGCTCTGCAGTTTTGTAGAGAAATGAGTGGACTCTTTAAAAAGAAAAAGAAAAGCCTAAAGTAGTCATGGTTCTGTTTTAAGAATCTTTTTCTTTTCCGGTCTGTATGCACAATAATAACACCAGTGGACAGTCGATATTTGCTCAGTGAGATGATTCAACACGTTTAATAAGTTGGCCAGTTGTGAAAAGCCGTCTGCATTTTTGCCTCCATGGTCATCCAATAATGTGAAATCCTCAAAAATATACACAAAAGATGAGTCATGTAGGCAGAAATGTTCCTGATACATTTTTCACTGTAAATCGTTGGGCATCGAGTTGGATGTTAGATACAGTTATCAACCTTATACAGAGAAATATCCTCACACGCGCCAGTCCAGTAAATGTAGTGCGAATGTTGTTATTTTTCAGCGCATATACGTTTGTTTCTTTCCTCAGCTTTGTTTTTTGTTTTTTTTGTTGCTTTTTTTCAGAGGGGATATGGGAAATGTGAATGTTCAAATGTTCCATTTTGTAATATCTTTTACTGATAAGAACCTTTGCACAATGTTTTATATAAATGATTGAGTTTACAGGTTTATGGATGAGAAGGGTGAATTGATCCATTCCTGTGCGATCTTGTATAGATGTACTTTGTTGCTCTGTAGTTTTCCTGAAGGCAAAGTTCCTGACAGACAAACAAACAAACAAGAGGAAGGTGCTCGACTTTATTCGGTTCAAGAAACGGGAACGTCTCTTTTTTCCCCCTCAGGCGTCGCCGATCAGACGAGAGCAGGGCTTGGATGTTGTTTTGTATGGTAGGGATGCTTGTTTTCAGTCAGGTGAACTGGCGAGGTCAGCGATCGCATCGGGGGGCGGGGGGGAAGGAAGGTTTCACCGAGCGCAGAGTCACAGCTTTAACCCGCTGCGTCGTGATCTGTTTAGTTTCCTCCGGGGGTGGAAGAAGAAACACAATATCAAGAGGACCATACGTTTTACAGAATACAAATACTGTTTAAATCCCAGATCCATTGTCTTTGTAAAATGTTCAAGGTATGAAAAAGACATTTGCAGTGATCACAGTATTAAAGTTTATGAAATAAATAAATGCCGTCATCGATTTGTTGGTGCTCTTGTGTTTTTGTTAGGAAACTGAAAAACACTTGTTTCCATTGGCTTTTTTTTTTTTCCTCCTTCCATTTAATTTGTATTGATCTCTTGACTACTTTTTAAAAGCAAGCAACCCAGTGTGTCATGTTTCTCTTTCTGTCCCTTGCACTCAATAATGACAGCTCACTTCGAGTCAGAGGGAAGTGGATTTACTCGTACTTTCTCCTGCAGAGCTGCTGTCTGATTGCATCTTGCAGTGAGTAACTAGTGAGCAGGGAAAGGGTAGAGGTCTGGGATTGGGACTATGACTGCCTCGGGCTCCCATTGTTCTTCCTATGATGCTGATTCACCTGATTGCACTTAAACTGTTCTCACAGCTGGAGACAGAAACCAGCTCGTCTGTATTTTCTGCTACGCTCATTATTTGGACTCTGTTGACCACTGCTGAGAGAGATGATAGAACAAGATGAGCTGTGATGTCAACCTAAATCAGTGCTTGTTTGTTTTTCTCTGTATAACACAAAAAACAGACATTTTCTCCCTCTAAACTTTCTCTAAAGAGCGTGTTTACATGTATCGGAGCAAAATATCATTACCCTCATCCTGCTCTGCAGTGAAATGCCACCAAGACACCCCTGTTTAAATAAGTTCTACTGGGTTTTGTGTTTCAGTGTGATTTCTGGAGCAATAATGATGTCAAAATAAAAGCATAGAAAGCGTAAAATTCAGTTGATTTGAATGTCATGTGGGTATTTAATTTAAAAATGCAAATGTGAAGTATTTATTACCGTCCTTGGACCAGGATGCCTGGATCCAGCTAAAAATACCCCTGTAGAAACAAGCACAATTAGTTTGACAAAATCTTAAGATTCAGTTGAAAGCTTGTGGACCTTGACTTCTCAGTAGATTTGTTTAAAGGGGATCTATTATGCTGTTCCTTATTTTCAGTCAAATAAATACAAGGTTACAGTGTTGGATGTTCATACCTAATGTGGTTAAAGTGTTGAATAATGAGGTAAACATATGTAGAAGTAAAAAGCACTGACTTCAGACTGCTGTGAACGCTCAGTTTCTAATGTTTTTTTCTTCTATCAGTCTGAGTCAAGCTGTCACGCTGTGAGTGTTTTTCATTACACAGCACAGCAAAGTCAAATAAGCAGTTTACCCTTTAGAGATGTGCTGGTTGTCAGCAGCTCTTCATCAAACATCATCATCTCTGTGGCTGTTTCTGCTCGTACTATTCCTCCCTAAAATGTTTCTAACTGATATGCTGAACAGAGAGCACCCCAGTATCTCCATAGTTGTTGTGTGGAGCAGGTTTTATTTAAAGAGTAGCAGCCACTTACAAAGCTTTGCTAATTCAGAGAGGATCATGTTTGATTTTCTATAAATTCCTCACAGTAAAAGTCCTATTATTTAGTCATTTGCAAGCTTTTAATATGAAGCAGTAAAGCAGGAAATGTTGGGTTTGCTTCAATGGTAATTAAACACAACTCTGTTACAGCTGCCCCTCGGCAGGTTTCCAGAAAGCTGGGCCAATCAAGGAGGGTTTTAAGAAGAGACCAGAGTTAAAACTGCCTGTTTATGGACAGGCTAAACGGAGGGTCTGCAAAACAGACCGGTATAAGATAAATAAGGGGTTTCTTTAACTGACTCATGAAAAGCTACTCTGGTGGAGTCCCAGAATAAAAAATATAGAGCTGGAAATGAGCATAATAGGTCCCTTTTTAACTTCAATGCTCAAGGACAATATGGTGTATTCTTGACAAATGTGCTATAAACCAAAAATTCTGATAGTGTGGTAAGTAAAAAATGACTACATAGGATTTCTTGAAACTAGCATATAAATCCGGCCAGTGTAACTGACTTTATTTGAGAACAATAACCTTTACATAAAAGTAAACAATAATATACCAACATAGTGCACAGAATAGATTGGAGTTATACAAATAAACAAACATACAGGACAGGGTAAAGGGGGAAAAAAAACTAGAAAATACTCATAATATACATAATAAAAATCTCCTAATAACACCAGTAAAGGCAATTCATATCAGGAACTTCAAGATAAAAGGTCTTTCTACACTTTTTTAGTAAATAATGACATATGAATCCCTTTGCTTCTTTCTTGGATTGCTCTTTTAATAGTAAAACATGCAACATCACTTCTTGATTAACAGCTGCAGGGACTTTAGGCTTTAGAAAGAAGATGTGCTTTACTTCTGTGAAGTATCAATAAGTCCCTGCACAGATTTCTGATGAAATGCTTTTACTTTGCAAATTAAATGAGACTTTTTTTTCCTTTTTTTTTTTTTTTGGTGTTCCATTGCTCCTGCAAATCAATGCATCACTGGTACAAAACGAAGCATCTGATTAATTTGTGTATAAAACTAGCAGTGTGGGTTAGACATCAATTTGTCACCTCTCCAGCTGTGGATTAACCTGTGGGCTACTTGTTTTAGTCTGTCCACCTGCAGTGATGTTTGGAGCAGTTTGAGGCCATGGCATCAATCACTGCAGTGTCGCTACAGAAGAGGAGAGCTGTAATGCGGAGGAGGCCACAGATTAGTCATCTTTGGTACAGGTGGAAAATGTGGGGGCTGAATCACCTGGGCCTCCTTTCAAGGTTTTGCCACAGAGAGCTTTACAAGAACTAAATTAAAGTCTGATCAGGGAGAGCCTGCTGCGTTTTTGTAGCTGAAAGACTTTCTTTGGGGGTTTTTTGCAAAGAACTAAATGCTCTTTTTAAATGAGACCTTCACCCAGTTTCTGCAAAATTCAATAGAGTCCAATTTGCAAAAAAAAAGCACATCTTATTCTTAAGTTACTACATGTGAGAGCAACCCAGTGCAGCCAGTGTTCATTTTAAGAGAGAAAAGACTATTTATCCTCTGTATGTCAGCTTTTTCTCAAACTTATACACTAATAAACTAATATACATAAACACAACAAAGCTGCACCGACATAAAAAGTGCCCAAAGTAAACTACAACAGGCTTAATCTGTGAACGGATTCATTTCTTATACCACTTAAATAAAATGTCTAAAGCTACTCTAACCACCACGTTTCCCCACAATATAATCAAATGAAAACATATTTAGTTTGGTGGTTGACTCCTCTTGCACATCACTGTCAGACACTTTATGACTTTCTGTCTTGGTTGATTGAATATACAGTAACACCCACAGTCTGACTATAATGGTGAAAAATATTTAGTGCATCTTCATGTTCATGAAAATATCAGAAGAAAATCAGAAGCAGAACAGCATGTCTCTTATCTAGCTGCTGTTTGAGGAATAGAAGTCCACAAATCCTACCAAAAGACCAAACCCAACTGAACTGATCCTTCTATTATTGTCTTTGTAGCTAAAACCTGATATTATTATATATTTGTCAGAGACCTCCATTGTTGTCCAAAAGCTTTTTATTTTTTTAAAAACACATCAATGAGCTGCATTGTTGCACTGAGGACATGTTCCTTTATTACAATGAACATGATTACTGTTGATTGTGACTCCATACTGTCCTGCTGCTGTAAATACTTTATAATGAGGTATTTGTACCTGAGGGGAAAACAACAACTTATATAACAAAGGTGTTTACTGCAACCAAGCCAACATGTAACAATAACCCTTAAGTTGGGGAACATACAACCTCTAGTCAGTGACCAATCCAAGAAAAATCACCTGTGTAGATACATAGAATTATTTCATGTTTATCCCCCAAAAAATCATTTAATTTATCATGTTGAACAAATTCATTAAATCTGGTCCAACTGCTAAAATCTCATGAGGTCTTTGGCACTCTCAGCTGGCAGTATCAATCTTCAATGTGACCTGGAGATACTGATTTGGAGCCTCACTTTTCCACAAATTGAAACATTTCAGTTGGAGTCTGTTTCCAAACGTGTAACATCATCTAAACTTTAAAAGATATGTCTATCTATCTCACTAAAACTAAAAATGCAACATCTTTATTATACTGTGGTTGCATCTCCATGTCATCACTGCTACCATGTGACCGGAAGACAAGAGTGAAACGTTTCATTTTTGGGCCATCTCTTGACTATTTCTTTCTCTGCTTGTCATATATGGACCCCCCGATGCTTTTATCCCACGCACTCCAGCAGCCCACACGACGCCTTCATGTCTCTGTACAGCTCTCAGCTCTTATCAAGCACTCAAGAAGTAGAGAAACAGAGAAAGTCAAGGTTTTTTTTTTGTTCTTCAGAGACGGAGCTTTGTTATTTGTTGTCATCCGAGATGCCAGCGGTCCCTGCTAGCTTTTAAGGCGGTCTGTCGATTGACACAATACCTGTCAGCCTGCGTCTCTGTCTGTGACGGCTGTGGGTATTCAGCACAGACTTTCCACTTTTTTCTTTGCGTCACTGATGTTTTTCTATTTACAACTTGTGAGGCATCGTAAGAACTAGTCCACTAATTGTGATTAACTCTCACATACTGTTCATATTCTGACCCGTCCTCACATTTAGTCTCAATAACAAACTTCTGAACCACAAATTATTCATAATTACATCGTCAGTCTCAGATACATGTGTGATCAATCCTTCATTAAGCTTTCAGACAACAGAAAGAAAAGAAAAAAACGATATAAAAAAACACTATAATGGTCCAATGTTTCATAAAACAGGAGAAACTATTTCAACAAATGATATTAAATGTGAAGAAGGAATATTTCTGATGTTTTGGATGAATATGTGTTGAATACATTTCCTTCTTTGTATGTTAACGTCATCAAATTTCAGACTAAAGGAGAAAACAAGTATTTTTTTTGCTGAGATGTAAAAATTGGTCACCTTTGACCCTGAACAGTATGTAAGGGTTAACAAAACAGGAATCAAATCCAAATGCTCTCAGTAGGGTGGACACATGTTGTCTTTATATCTGATGAAAATGCAACCAAAAATGTTTTAACTTGGAACAGAAGTGAAGTGAGGGATAAAACCATCCCAAAAAATTCCAGATATAAGCAATTCAAATGAGTCAGAGGATGGATCCGGATGGAGCTAGAAGTAGTAGGTAAAGTGCTCCTTTGAGAGTGGCTTTGGCATCTCATTTAGACCCCTCCTCCCTTCCTGCCTCAAATGCTTGTGGATGCTTCCAGACATCACGGGGGAGACCCAGAGGCAAATCCAGAGCACACTGGAAGGATTATATATCCCATCTGGCCTGGGAGTGCCTTGGGATCCCAGGGGAGGAGCTGCATGAGGTAGCCTGGAAGAAGAGTGTTTGGGTTATTTTTACTTGCTTACTACAGACCTGGATTAGATGCAGACCATGGATGGATGAATCCAGGATATTTTGTTTCTAAATGTTTTTCAGGCTCTGGCAGCTGCTTTGTTGAGCCCAGAGTCAAGCAGATTTATTTTGAAGCATCACAGGTGCAAAAGCCGCACTTCTGAACTCATGTTTTGTGTTACTACTGTAATCCAAACGTCCGGCGCAGATGATGCACTATTTTGAATTGCATCACCGCCACACACCTCATACATACAGATGATGTCAGATATGACAATTTCCTACTATTCAATCTTGAGAGAATTCAGAGGCCATCTGATACAGTTGGTAGAAAGTCATTCATATTTCTCATTCATGGTATTACTGAGGTCAATGTCAAAGAATGAATCAAGCAAAGAATATGAAGGCCTCGCAGTTGTAGTTGTAAAAAGCAAAGCTGAATGGGATTTACAGCAGCAGTGATGTACTTTTAGCTCTACAGCTCAGTCACACGTAGAGAAAATATACTGACACGTTTACCAAAGATGTTTTGCTTCCTTACTTCCTTATTTTCTTATGGATTTTATTACACCTGTAGCATATTTATTCACTTTGAAGTCATGGCAGCTTCTCACCCTGATCAAAAACGAGGTAAAATGACAGTAATAATAAACCTCCCATTTGCTCCCAGACCTGTGTGCTCCAGAGTGAAGTCTGCAGTTGGACACGTTTGCCCTTGAAGCCCCTGAAAACTTGGTTTCAAGTCTGAAGTGTTTCTCAGTAACATTAAAAATTCATGAACGTTAAAGTCGCCCTCCACTCAAAAATGTGTTTTGTTGAGCTTCACTTCGCAGAATGATGTATATGCAGAGTTTGACACTAGGCTGTTTTTATATTCATATGCTGAGAGTGGAAAGTTTCACTGTTCTCACCTTAAAGTTCAAATGTTTAATGAGTGTCTGTTCAAGCTTGATTTGGGACATCACCACTAGTTTCAAAGCCAGTTTCAGCCCAACAGGCAAATGTGATGTGGATAAACACTGACTTTAAAGTGAAGCAATTTTTCAGTGATGGAGAAGATGCCATTATTAGGATTTTAACGTGGTAAGTATTTTAAAATGACTTATTGACAGTTTAACTCTATAAAAACTCCCTTGATCTGCTTCATGTCTGTGTGGTGTGATCTGATTTGATTGACAGCGACCAAACAACACATCAACTGTCATCAGATCATCAGATTCTGATTTGAAGGAAATCCCAAAGAAAAAGACAAAAACAGAAACACCCAGTGTGAAATAACAAAAACTGCAGAAAACAGTGTGTTCGTGTAGGACCCTTGATTGAGAACATTATGTTTTTAGGGGCTTTAACTGTGCTAGCATAGCACACAGCAACAAACCATCACCCACTCACTCCCCCAATCATCTTGTCAAAGTGTGTTTCTTCACTCTGTAAGGCTTTATTTTAGGGTCAAGTTTAAACACTGAAAATCGAACTACATCATGGTTTATAGGGGAGGTCACATATTTTGTTGATCCAAGATAAAGAAAATGCAAAAAAAATAGAAATGCATGGTAAAAAAAACTTGAAAACTTGAAATTTCATAAATGATGTTTCAGGGTATCTCATGTCTTATTAAAGGGAGCCAAGCTCCCTCTGGCTCCCCTGTAGTCTGCGCCCTGACTGTGTTAAAATTTTACCCATTAACAAAAATTTACCCCAAAAGCCATTCAAGACCCAGCTTTACTATTGGTTTTATTTTATTGTTGCGTTTTTTACCCAAATTAAGTTTGTTATAATTTTACTCTAGTCTTTTTTTAATATACCTGTCAAGGTTATTAATTGTTAATAACTTGTATGTCATGTGCACATCATTTTCTACAAGAAACAATTCATTTGTGGCAGTTTTTAGCTGAAGCTTTTTGTGTGTAACATGGGGTCAAAATAACAGATTGCTAGTTAACCTGATCCAAAATGGGAACATTTTTTAACCCAATGATTAGTGTAGATTAGAATTAGCTTTGTGGGTCCTTGTAGGTATAGACATAAAGACATGGGTGTGTTTTTGTGTGTAAACGAGCACCAAATGTGGGGCAACCCCCGCCCAGCCACTTAACAGCACACTCGCACACATGCACGCACACATGCACACACGCACACGCGTGCTTCCCAGTGGGATCTTCTCTTCCTGTTTACTGATACTCAATAATTCAGTTGGTCCAGAGTGGAGGCTGTAGTTTCCATCCATGAGTAGATATGATGTGTGTGTGTGAATGTCAATCTTTCAGGCCAGAGTGCTCCATTAGTATCAATGTTGTTTTTGACGACAGTCAGCTGGTAAGTGCATGTATTGATTTGTGAGCTTATTAACTTCTTTTTTTTCCCATTTGGAGACTGAACTGCAGATACAAGTGAGAAAGAAACAAGAGTGAAACAGCTGCGTTTTGAAACTGCTGTCACTTCACTCTCTGTCCCAGTAATGTTCTAGTGAATTAGGCCAGCAAATATTTTTAGTCTGTACCACCAGAAGTGAGAATTTGCTTCCTGAATTGCTGTAAACATACAGTGTGTTGACATGTTCAATGTGAGATGTGTTTGCAGGCATACACACACACACACACACACACACACACACACACACACACACACACACACACACACACACACACACACGCACACGCACATACAGACAGTGAAGGAGTGTAAACCCCTCCCAACTACAGTAAGCACCCAGTTTCCTGCCTCAGCCTCTCATTGCATCAGATGCTTTAATGTGCCTCAGTGCTCGGCCAAAAGACCCCATCAGAGAGTTTATCTTAGTTAGACCTTCATGTGTTCAAGAGAAGAAATGAGGAGAGATTATACTGAGAGAGAAAGAGATCAGAGGGGAGGATTTTAGAAAGAAGAAAAAATGAGTGGAGGAGCATTGAATGCATTGAAAGTCTTATGCTCTTCTGAAATACAAAACCATGAGAAGCAGAGCAGGACTGTTGTGGTACAGGACCAGTCTAAACTGGACTTGACTGGTCCTGTCAATCAATATTTGTAAACCCTGTTATCTCCAGATCATTAATTAATGATCTGTTATCTTTTTATTGTCATACTGTATCAGTTAGTTTTACTGTAATCACAAAAAACCCCACACATTTTCATGCGCTAATTGAGTAATTAATTCATAGAAAAGGAATTTATTATACAATGAACATTTGATAACGAACTCATTATGTAAAGATAACGTGACAATTGATACTTTGTGTTCAAAGCAATCCGTTTTTCAGAGTTTTTGGAGTTTAAGGAGTTTTGCCTATTATGCTACATAGCAGTTAACTCCTCTGATTGCTGGAGCTTGTGCAGCCTAATTAGAAGCTCTGCAGACACTACTGCTCCCTCCTCTGCATGTTTTTGAGTGAAAATTATATTTTATTTATAGTAAAAGTGACAATGTGTATTGTTAATATATAAAAAATAAACTATAATTGAACAACAATCTAACTAAGGCCACAAATGATCATGTTCCTGAGGCAATTATTGTGATTCTTGCAGATTAAAACTGTATTTGAATCTAAAAAGTTTGCACGCTTTATTTATTTTATTTTATCTTTTTGTGGTTTGTGGTTAGAAATATACAGTGTTATATATACAGTATATTTTCAATACAGTAAGTGCATTAATTATCCTAAAATTTGAGCCATATTCCTTATTCCTTTGTCAAACTTACGCAAAGTTTCATTTGAATGTGTTATGATGAGTGTAATGATAAGGTTTTGGATGCCAGATACACCAAGAGGGGACATTTAACTGCTCATTTACAGTAAATGAAATAAGCTTTAATATTAAAAATCAGTATTAACTGTTACCCTGACCGAGGCTGACAATTAACAGGAAATAAATCCAATGACACCTACTGTGGGTTGCCTCTGGGCTGCTAGACATCTCAGACACACAGGGTTTAAAAATAAACCATTATTCTCACCAGGAGTAGGATTACCCTTAAATATCCAGAGGCAAGGACCAAAACATGATGTAATAAAATGAGCTTTTGTCTACTTCAGATAGAAGTAGACACCTAGAGAAACAGACAGTGCAGTGTTATGTTTGTGGTAAGAAGCAAGTCACAGTCACATTTATGCAGAAGGAGGAAACGCTGACAGAGTTCATACAGAGGCAGCACTTGAACATACTCAAACTGTTGTAGTGGCTTGATTGCATGAGCAGCAGGTTTATGATTGGAGGGTTATCAGCTGGACAGCGGAAAGAAATGGAGTCAACAGGTCAGACTTGTTGTTCTGGGTGGCTCACAGACTGAATGTGACACAATAAGCAAATAAAGTTATAAAGAAAATACCTCAAAACACAGAATAGTGTCCATCTTTTTAGCTTTTGACCCTATATAATGCCTGTCATAGCTTATAGCATCAGCATGGATATGACTCCTTAACCTTTCCATACTGTTCATTTTCTGACTCATAATTAGTCTCTACACCGATTCACATTCATATTTTCCCCATCAGTCATTAATACATGTTTGATTCAAACATTCACAATCACTATTTTATGGTCCAGGAGAACATTTTAATATAATATGATGAATACAACAACACATTTGAATGCTGATTTTTTTAATAAACAGATTTATATATTTGCATATATAAAAATGTGTATCAGCTGCACAAACATTTCAAAATGATGCATTTTAGTTCCCATTTTTCTATACTGTGGGTCACATTAGGAAACGTCTAGCTAAAAAAAATTGTGTTTTTACAGCTCTTAAATGAAAGAAAATGTACAGTAAAAAAAATAACTATGTAAGGGTTAAATTGTTTGAAGAGACGAACGTTTCACAAAAAAACAAAAAAAAGATTGTCGTGTGACCCCTCAGTATTATCCACAATGTTGAGATGGCAGGAATAGTGGATTTTTTTGGGTAATTAACACACCTTTGTAACAACAGACATTTTGACTAGTGGGAAAATAACAGGCGTAACTAATAACATTCAGTTAGAGTCTGACTGTGAAAAGCTTTCATTCAGCATGTGTTAACTTAATATATTTGACTTTTATGTACTATTACTGAATGAAAGGAAGAACACATGAAGTACTGAAACCTCCAAGAAAGTGCGAGTGTATATAATCTTTAAAACATGGTAATACTGGATTTACTGGTGACATACTGGTGAGGTTCTAACTTCATCACGCTGACAAGAGAGTCTATATGGTGTGTGCAGTATGTGTGTGTGAAGAACACTATGTATACTTTTTAATAGAGCTCTGTGTGCGTGTGTGTGTGTGTTCTCTATAACACACGCACTAACACAATCACATTTAATTTCCCAATTTGTGCTCCCACATATATTTATGGGCCAAACTATGAATTTCGAAAGCAGAGCATGACTCATGCTATCTTGTTTTATTTCACTTAGGAGGAAATTGCATTAACTTACATTAATTCCCTGCAGATGACTCACTCCAACCATAATCCAATACTAACATTAACCAAAAACCAAGATTTAATTCAACATTTTAATGGCATGTATTTGAGGACCAGTGGTGGAATATATTTGTGCATTTACTCAATTTAAGCACACACACACACACACACACACACACACACACACACACACACACACACACACACACACACACACACACACACACACACACACACACTGTACTCACAAACCAGGATTGACTGGGTATTAGTGGAGAGAGAGAGAGAGGAGAGCAAAGCAGAGCAGCAGCTGCTTCTGATCTCTCTCTCTCTCTCTCTCTCTCTCTCTCTCTCTCTCTCTCTCTCTCTCTCTCTCTCTCTCTCTCTCTCTCTCTCTCTCTCTCTCTCTCAGTGTGCAGCGCTCTGGTGGGTCGGTGAAGCCGCGTTTTGGCTTCGGAGCTCCCAGCGAGAGATAGACCGGTGCTGAGGTAAGAAAAGATGATAGAGACATTTGATGATTAAATGACAGTGAGACTATCTGAAGAAGAGAGAGAGACCATTCCTGTTGTACTGTGCGCTTTGCACTCTTTATGCATGTAATGTTAATGTACTCTTTAAAATGTATGTAATGACATTAATGCGATGTTGATCTGAGTGTGTTACAGTACTGTATATTTCAAAGGTATGTCTGTCTCTCTGTGTGTCTGTGTGTGTGTGAGAGAGAGAGAGAGAGAGAGAGAGAGAGAGAGAGAGAGAGAGAGAGAGAGAGAGAGAGAGAGAGAGAAAGCACCAGAAGGAGGATGTTGTTAATCCCACCTGTGATTTAAGGCAGAGCGCACAGATGGTTAGTTAAGTGACACTCGAAGGACACCAGCCAGTGGATTTGTGCAATGATTCTAATGTGTGTGTACACTTGTGTTAAGGTGTCCACGAAAACGTGTGTTTGTGTTTGTGTGTGTGTGTGTGTGTGTGTGTGTGTGTGTGTGTGTGTGTGTGTGTGTGTGTGTGTGTGTGTGTGTGTGTGTGTGTGTGTGTGTGTGTGTGTGTGTTAGAGACACATAGAGGTGAGATGCGCACACTTTATCTTTATATGTCTACGCATTATTGGTATTTGCATACAAATCGTGCATGCCACTGTACAGTATACAACTGGACCAGTGGAAAGCGAAAACAAGTGTGCGTGCGTGCGCGTGTGTGTGTGTGTGTGTGTGTGTGTGTGTGTGTGTGACAGAAAGAGAGAGAGAGAGAGAGAGAGAGAGAGAGAGAGAGAGAGAGAGAGAGAGAGAGAGAGAGAGAGAGAGAGATAGTCTAAATTGGGCTGCAGCGCTGTTGGCTCCGTGTGTCTGGGGAGTGGAGCGGTCCTCTGAGAATAGGGAGACGACCACAGACATCTGTTGGAGAGAGAGAGAGAG